>NC_072780.1:7715982-8048482 GCF_022539595.1 Amphiprion ocellaris
ACCCAAGGACATAGCTCAGAAGCCATTACGGAACAATCTCCAGCTCTGGTTTCACTTCCCATTAGCCATTCAGAGCCATGACAATACCCAGGGGGAGACAGTGCAGTCGTGGCTTTTCCTCTGTGCCAAGGCCCTCACATTAGTCAGTCCTTTCTCCCTCTCTCTCTCTCTATAGCTCACAAGCCCCATGTTTTGCAGGACGATGATATTTTTCACCAATGTCTGACTAAATTTAATTAACCTACCTACTTCATCTTTCTGTATTACAAAGTGAAGAGTGTGTGAGAAGTGGCAGTCAACCCTGGGGAGACTTCATCAAGGACTACGGAGCTGTGGTTGGAAACAGAAGCTGCACACGGTAACTATGTGCCAGAGTTACATGTTGCATTAAGTGTGTAGTCAGTGTCCCATTCAGAGTTAAGTGTTACATTCAAATTATGGTTAAAGCATTTAAAAACATAAGTGCGACTGCCTAATGTTCTTTAACAGTACAAAAAAAAAAATCCTCAAATAAAAATAGAGGTTAAATTGTAACTGATTAAAATCATGTAATTGTACACCTATATCCACATTCTTGCCTCATCCTACTGTCCCAAGACCAAGTTCATTTTACCTCACCCCTGCCCTGAACCCCTTCCTCCCCCCCTTCCCCCAGCCCCGGTCCCAGATTACCCATCAATCCCATTTTATTCCACTGGCTCAGACAGCCCACCAATCAGGCGGCAGGATGAGGAGGAATATGATAGTGGATTGGCTCGTGGGGGGGAAGGGGTGGAGCAGCTCAGCCATCCCCTAACAACAGCAGTGTGCTGTGAAATGAGTGAGTATGAGAGACTGAGAGAATTCGCTCGCAGTTTCACTCTCTGTAGTTTTTTCCTCTTCCTCTCTATTTGCTCGCTGGCTTCTCGTGCCAGTGCCCTTCTGTCTTTCCTCCACGTTTCTCGTGCACACTTGCTCCATCTCACAAAGTGCTCTCCCCTGTCCACTTTCTCCCGCCGTCCTCTGCTCTCACTCCCTCAGCTGTCAGTCTGCATATGACTGCTGACTATGTTGCTCGCAGCGACATTGAACAGAGCTCTGCCGGGGCTTCGGCCGTCACACACACACACAAATGCACACACAAATGCACACACATACGCTGTTGCCTGATGCTGCTGAAGTCGGAGGAGGTCAGGCTGGTTCCTGGCGGAAGGAAACAAATTACACACTGTGCTACACATGCCCACACACAAGAGCACGCACACATGTATGCAACTTGCACACGTGCGAGCAGCTCAGCTCGGGTTTGAACAGGGTCTCTCCGCTGACCTACTTCTTTACCGTCACTCAGAGGCGCCGGGCACACTCACACTCAACATAAACTTGGCAGCAAAGCCGCCGTTTAAGACCGTTGTTTCGCATGATGTGAATGTTTAGGATCAAGAGGGACTCCTAACCTCACAGTCCCCACTCTTTCTCTTGTGGTGAGGTGCCTCTTGTGTAGACTGGTGGTGGTAAAAGCCAGCCACAGCCTGAAGCAGCCATCTTGTCTGTTTGTGTACGTGAGAAGAATAGAACGAGAGTAAAAATGAGAAGCAGAAGGTTGTCCTGAGAGTGCATGCGTGTTATCGCACAGGCGCCTTTTAAACTTTAAGCTCCCCAGTGGGACTGTGATCGTTTTTGGCATTTTGTAAGATCACATTTATAATTCTGTTCTATGACAGTAAGGGATCCTTTTTCATCACAGCTGTGGGCACCACACAGGATCTCCTTTCAGAAGAATTTTGACCAAAAAACAACTTTGACATGCTTTCTCTGCTGCCTTACTTTAGGAGATTTTCTTTAGAAATACTAACCGTCTGTCCAAAATTGATAAAGGCAGCTGTAAAACTGCCACGGTCTCTTTTCTTCATAATGATATTGGAGCACAAACCACTTCAGGCTTTACAACCTCGGCTTGGGGTCACTTGTTTTTTGTTTGCAGGTCACTGCTAACAACACAAAACCTCAACCTAAGTGTTGAGAGTGGTTTTCAACACATCGTCTGATCATAAATGAACATCTAATCATTCTAAACAGGCAATTCTTGGGTTACAGTAAATGAAGACACTAAATCACAGGTAAACTTCATAACAAAAGTCCTTCTATTCACATTTCTTGTCATAGAAACAGTAAAAGGAGTTGCACTGCAGTTTTGTCCTCCTGTGTGGACAACTTTGAAAATAGTCTCAAATGATTTACTCAGAAATGTAGCCTGCAAACAGTGTCTCTTGTGCTAAAATTAAAATACGTTTGGGTGGACCCCTCTCAATTAGAAGTTAGTTACACCGGTAAATTCAGGTAGTTTCCACATGGAACTTAATATATATGAAATCTCTCACTAAAATCACAGGAGTGTAACATTACCGTGCAGCTGTGTACGTTGCGGTTTGCTATAATCACTGATTCATAGCTGGTTGATTTTAACTGTTTGGTGCTGAAACACCTGCAGTTAAAACAGGTGAATGTGAGAGAGGAAGACAAGGTGCTTCCCAGACCTTCGGCCATCTCACACACACACACACACACACACACACATATTCACACACATACAGGAAACCCACAGAGGGGGAGGCATGTGCCCATTGTAAGGGGGTCTCATGAGCACCCCTGCTCTTTGAGCCCTGACAATAGCTGCACTGATAACACCTAGCAGCTAGAGCGATACTAACGGAGAGGGAGAAGGAACAGGAAAAGGACAAAGAGAAATGGAAGGAAAAAGCTTTTGCAGCCTGCAAATGGATATCCATTCACTTCCTTGCCAAGCAGAACATTTCTCCCATAAGGGAAGTCAAGTCTTGAGAGCAACTTTTTCTCTCCTCCTCTCATGAGACACTAAAAATGCAGCCTACTCCTGAAAAATCAAGCTAAGCTACAGTAAGATGAATGGAAAGAGAAATAACTCGATAACCTTGCTTTGGTTATCAGTCAGTCAGTAATTCAATTAGCCAGTAAGTCATCTTATGATGGGTCAGGTTTGGGCACGATCACAATAAACTCTGTCAGTGAGTGACAGCCGCCTTCGTAAATCAATCCGTCTGACAAGTCACTCATACATCAACACCCTCGTTTATGGAAATCATATGCAAACTCGCTGTCAAGCGTGAGACGCACTTACACGGGTTGGACTTATTCAATCCCCCCCACAAGATCATTTTCTGTTTTTGCAGTGCATAGGAAAAGAGATAATTTTTCTGGTGAGCTTTTCACCAACAGGTGGAGAGAATAATCAACTGCACTAGGCTGAAAATCTCTGCAGTGTTGATACGTCCACACATTTCTTAGCACAGATGTGGGAAGATGGAATAAAGCTAAATGTGGCTGCGAATAAAAATACAGCCAAACATCCAAATTCACTTTATAGCCGCGGAGGCTGCAGGAAAAAAATAGATTATGATCTTGCAACCGCATGCACAGCTAGGAATTCTGGGCCTCATGTCAACAGCTCACTCCAGACCTGAAACAATAAATATCTAATCCCTGTCATGTTACAGGGCCCCTGCGCCGCTCTCGGCCCAATGAATCAATCAGGGTTTCCCCCATATAGGTGCCCCAGTCGGTGACACACGTAAAGGGAGTATTCAGTGGGATTTACAGATCCAATAACAAGATAAGTGAATGAAAGAGTTGGAGCTGTGCAAGTGTTTATTTGGATGGTTTTTGTGGAAGGAGGACTGGCAGCATGTTCAGTGTCTTGCTTAAATTCTCATGACATGTGTTTAGCGTGCACAGTTGTACAGTACCATCATAGGAATATGAGAAAAGACTAAATTGAAGAAAAGCCAATGGAGCTTGTGTAAAACCAACAGGGATGCCAAGTACAAAAGCAGCCTCATTTCCCATGATACCACCTCGGCCACTAGCTCCATTTGAGACAATATGTCACAAGGTTAAATGGCTTTGCTGAAACCTGTAGACAGTCATTCAGGGTCAATGAGTTTGACCGGAGGAGAAAAGCTCCTGTGATCACCTCAGCAACCTCTATTTTCCAGTAATGATACTACAATGACGGCTCACTGTTAGCCTTAAAAACAGGCTTTAGAGTTGCCATGTTTAGCTGTATTCTTTCAACGCCATGAGGTAACAAAACTCTCTTATTCCAGCTCCAACTACAGCGGTCAGGATGAAGGGTACGTCACGTAAGCCGAGGTTGACACTGAGATTAAAAATTCAATATAGGCCAAGTCACTCCATATCACAACCATCATATTTCAGCCACGCTAATCAAATTCACCAGCATGACCTCTGGGGTATATTAAATGTGTATATAACATGTGTCATCCTTCAAATGTTTTGCGGGCGAGATATCCATCTATTCTGGTAAATACAGTGCAAAGGCGAGCCAGCAGCAGTCACAGTAGCTACAACAAATTTGCTCCCCATAAAAATGAGCAGTGGATGGATTTCAGCATGCAGCTTGCCAGAACCACGGGAGGGAGACTAAATGATTATGTTACAACAACACCGCTCCAGCTCTCAGAAATCAACAATCAGGGTCTAGGTAGGATATTGCGGCCGAGCAAAATTAAAGGGGAGTAGGAGCGAGACAGACCGAGGGAGGGAGAGTGGGAGGCAGATTTTATGGAGATCATCAGAGGCTGCAAGCGTGTTTGGTTGTTTGTCTCTAATTGTGCCGTACAGTGAAGCAACCAGCAACTAGCCTGGCCCGGAATTCATGCAATCTCTTCATGAGCTGACGCGAAGAGGAGGCAATGGAAAGATAAGCTGCTTCTGTGTCCAAACATCTATGACAGACTGATCCTGTGCAGAATACAACCTGTCAATCAAACTCTGCCTTTTCAACACACCAAAAGTTTAAACCCCCAAATGACAACACTTCCTCTCAACGTTTAGTGTTGCACCACTTGGGATGTAAAGAAAAAAAAAAAGCACTACGCAGGGGCCCGGAAAGGGTTAACTGGCAGCAGGTTGAGCCTAATGCAGATTGTCAGGGAGATAAGATTACCAGTTAGGGTGATGGTTAATGGAAGCCACCACAGCCCTCCACTGACAGCTAACAGGAAAAGCAAGAGCAGGGTCTGACCACGGTCACACAAACGCACCCTTTCAGACGGTCTCAGCGACACAGGTTTGACCCACTGTCACGGTCAATCAGATAAGGTCAATGCGCATCTTCTAAACTGACTTCACAACTTCCCTCCATCTTAAATAATGTGAGAAAGTCAGTCATCTATTAACTTGCACAGACTGTTGCACAGCAGCAGTTCAGTCTTCCTGGGTCGCTGCAGAGTTGTCAAGTGTGACCCACATCAGTTTGAAAATGCTAAAAGACAGAAAAATGTTCAGAGAGAAGAAGATCCATCACCTAAAGCAAAATGTAAAACATGGCTCAATTTCCAAGACACCTCAGGCAAGAAAGATTCACAAGTTTCACAGGCCACAATTTGATTTAAAACCATATTACACTTGTTCACAGAAAGAAGAAAAATCATAGCAAAGCCATAAGTGATGAGACAGTTTTTATAATGCAAAATAGGTCTGTAGATATTTGATATATAAAATATATATACACAATATTGACTGACTCATTTTTCGTTGACACAAAATGTGTAAATTCCCACATCTTAAACTCCCACGTACGGAGTATAATGTACAAAAAAATGTGAGATTAAAAGCACAAAAGAAAAGCAGCATGTGCTTAAACTCAAAAACACCAACTGCCAAACTAGCATCTAGCATTTACGCTGAAGTACACTCCATTCACAACGCAACACAACCGCTCATTTACTACTCACCTACACCTCATAGTGCTACATCCAAAGCCTATTTTCTTTGTATACTGCTGTGTCCAACATCTTAAGCCCTTTTAAACCCTCTGTTTGTGTGTGTGTGTGTGTGTTGCTGTATGACTGCAGATTACACTGTAGCCAGAGAACGTTATGAAACAAAGCCAGGGCTTAGGCAAGAGAGTTCCTCTGCTTTGGGACTTGTATTGCAGGCTCACTCCCTGCTACAACCACTGGCAGAGGCAATTAAGAAATGATTTTCACCTCGCAGTTTGGGACAAAACCCTTGTACCTCACCCCTTCACCATACTATCGCACACAAAGGCAAATTCTTCGAGGTCTGAGGGGCCCATTGAAGAGAAGGGAGGTAAAGACTGACAAGAGTATAGGTTACGGGCAGAGGAAAGGGAAGAGATGGCATGAAAAGAGGAAAGAAAAGATGTGCTTAAAAGTGAAGGAACATGCAGCGTAAGGAGAGGTAGAGTGGAAAGCATAACAGTGTCAGAAAGAGGTGAATAATGGCATTGGTACAGTGGAAACCAAGAATGAAGGTGATGCATGAGGGGCGATTACATGGCGTCAGCTGAGCCAGCAACCTACTGAAGATCAAGGCGCCCACACGCTTGTAGCAGACTGTATCACTGCTAGTTGACGCCCGAGGGATAGCTGAACAGGAAGTAAAATAAATTAATTTAGAACTTCATACTGGCCCGAGCTCAAGCTACAATGCTTGACCAGGCGTTTGCATCACTGATGTTTATATCACTGGTCTGATTTTGAATCACCGTGCTAGCTGCTAGTCATCTAGTTATCTTTGTTACTGGATAAAATCTGTCTGACTGAGTGTTTCAAGTTAATTCATTAATGTTACAGTCAGTAAAACAAACCAAATTGATTGAGCGAGATATAGAATTTCCCACACACACACACACACACATTATGCCAGAAAGATTTGTTAAACTTCAGTCAAAACTCCAGTTCACCATCAGACATGCACCTCACATGCAGGGTTAATATTACTGGTTCCAGCTTTTCCTGAACCTTTTCATTCATGAACAAATCCAACCTATATGTAATACTATATCTGAGGTATAAAGACAATCTTTTATGGTCTGCTAAAATATGCATGGCCGATCTCTTCTTCTTTATTGTCGCTTTAAGAGGTGAATTATGTGCTCCAACCAACCAAATCACAACAACAACACACTGGAGTGTTCTCACAGATCTCTAATTTTACCAGATAGTTTTAGTTTTATGCATTGAGACCCTAAAAACCCTAAAACAATTGAGTTGAATGCAATATTTAGTTCTACTTTAGGAATGAAAACAGAAATTTTAAAAAAAAATGTTAGGAATGGAAAGGTCATGATGGAATCTCGTGATAAAAGTGAAACTGTCTGCAACATTCACCACGTTTTTTTGTGGTTCATGATCAACACGTAATCATTTAGTTTGAAGTATTTGGGTGTCAACTAACATGCATAAGGTACTTTGACTCAGAACTCTTCAAGTCATAGCTACAATGTTCCAGACATACACACACACTGCTCTTCCATAAGTACATCTACATGCTACTGTTTGGTTCTAGTCATTTGTGTTAATACATCTGGCTGATTCAGTTGTTGTAAATCAGTATAACGTACAATAAATATATGTATCACTTCTTGGGGAGCAAGAGAGGAATTAAAACTGGAATTAAAAACAACTGTCATAAGTGGATAAGTGGTATGACTAATATGAAATTCCACTCTTGATTTCTGCAACTGAATGACGGGGTTATTTGTTCAAAATGAAAATGATTCTCAATAATGGCACCATAAACGATTTACTGTCAGGAAATAGGCCGCTATCATGAATTGTGAAAGTTTACCGGTTTCTTATGACTCTTACAGTTTACGGAATACATCACAACATCTGGGTAATACAAAACAAGAAACAGTATTTACAAAAAAGCGCAATTTCTATTATCAGCTTCAAAGACTTAACTTTGTAAATTTATACTTCTAAAACGATTTCTAGGGGGGGAAAAAAAAACACTACATACCAAGTTTGGGAGATAAAATCTCCCCTCTCGAATTTTTCAGTTTCGCAGTTTTACACCTGATTTCTCTGACTCACATGATTGCAAGACAGATCTAGTAACTTCCCCACAATGCAGCCAGGAACCAGATGCTCCAACAACAATTTTACTTAACTCTTTAATCTAGTTCCACACCCTCATGTGCTGGGCCTAAAACAAAAAGGAAGACATGCTTGACTCGCTCAGAAACCTTGTCAGCATGTCAGTTTCTATAGAAACCTCAGGGTGGGAGGTATAAGTCCCCCTATTCACAGACGCGTAACCCCCCCCCCCCCCCCCCCCCCCCCCCCGCCCGCCCCCCCCCCCCCCCCACACACACACACACACACACACACACACAAAGCCATAGAGGAGAGCGTAAAGCGGTCAGGGGGGTATACTTTCGTCACCATGGTAACTTCCTGCTAGTTGGCTCTCAAATTATGTTTATCCAGAGTTTGTTTCCACATTACTCAATTCAATGTGTGAAAGTGAGCATGCGTCTGTGACAGTCGGGCTGGGAATCAACCAGTGGTTAGCTCATTTCCGATCCACATTCTCAAACAATTAAATCTAGAAACAGCGAACGCCTGCATCGGCCTTTGAGGTGTGCTTTTCCAGGAGCCGCATTTCGTAGAGCCAGTCATTACAACAGAGTCGAGCAGAAAGGCCTCCCGTTTACCGCCGTCACTATAAATATTCCACTTGAGATGGTGCCTAATTTGATTATTTCTATCTTCTAGGATTTCTTCTCCTTGACGATCACAGGTTGTGAATTCCAGAGCTGGCCCTCTGCCCCCGGGCCTCGCGATGTTTGATCCAGGGCCAGGGGAGGCCGGCCAGACATTCAGCCCAGACTCTGGCGCCCTTCCCTCAGTGTACCATGCACTATAGCTCCCTGCTGTGAGGCCTGGAGGAAATCACACAGCCAGAAGAATTGTAAAAGCCCTCATCTATTGAGCCGAGGTTAAAACAGGGGAACAATACCTTCGACTCACGCTCTGCTTCTCTCTGTGGAGAAACTTAAAAAGCACCTATTGCTTAAAAAAAAAAAAACTCAATGAGTTAAAAAAAAAGAAGGAAAAATCCATATTCCTTTCCCAGCTTATCAATTCATACCTTTTTCAGAACACTTTCCATTTATAGGAGTAAAATAAGAACAACCCCCAAGGACACCCTTCAAATGCTTCACATAAGATTAAAATGAAGAAACCTTTAAACAGAGTATCACAGCAAAGTCAAAAAAATTACAATCAAAAAAACTAGACTCAAACACAGAAAATTCTTTATATCAAAATTTAAAGAAGGCATAAGAGAAAGGTTTACCAAGTGCCCCATGACAACCGCAGAGGGCCAGACTATACGTGTGCACACATGTTAGTATGTTATGAGTGCATGTCTGGCAGGGTGCTGCTGGAGGGGGCTAATTCACACAGACGCATCATATCAAACTGGAGAGGATTCCAAAGTTTCCTTTGGCAGGCCACATCAAAACAAAGCAGATGGAAGAATGCAAGATGTCAACTGAACGGGGGAATCAAAAAAGAGCTGCAAAACAGCCTAAACATGTCGCTGAGAAGTCTGATCTTTTAAACAGATGATTATCACTTGCAGAACACACTCCTTGTAAAAAAAAAAAAAAATTAACAACCATGCATCAGCTTCTCCTCCTCTGCAACTAAAGGGCAATTTCACAGCTCGCTCAGGTGAAAATAGCCCCTCTTCTGAAATCCTTTCTGCAGTAGTATCCTACAGAAAGCTCCCAACACCTCTTTCCTCTCTTCGTAGCTGTGCTGATGAGTTAAGAGGGAGGAGGTGAGAGAGACACAGTGGAAGAGAGTCTATTACAAGGCAGGATGGAGTTGGGGGGGTGTGTGTGTGATGTGTTTCTTGTAACATTTGGAGAATGGAGGTGTGGGATGGATGAGAAGAGAGTGTGTGTATATTCACCTGCATATCAACTAAACCATTTATTCGTCTTCCTCTTACAGTCCCTGAACGCCCACCGCTACCCCCCGATTCCTCCTGTTTTCTCACATAAGAGCCGACAAGGGAACCAGCATGTCCGACAACTCAGCAGCGACAGAGACCCCTTCCCCCAACCATGTTTCAGCAGGAAAACATGCTCTTGTCCAGCCCTTTAAATACAGTTTGGAAGGCGTAATTGTTGCCAGTGTCGGCCAGATGCAGTTAACACCTTCTTCTGTAACCAGTCGTTTTACCCTAAATCAGTCAGAAATCATAAGATTTACACCCGCTTGAATCAGTAAGCTTTGTATAAAACCTCTTTACCCCATGCCACATCTACTTCTTCCTTTTTTTTTGAAAATCATTCTGTGAGGGCTGAAAAGTAGAGATTAGGCAGCAACAGTGGTCACCCAGCCACTTTGCTCCACTGGCTCATTACTCCCCCGGTTAGGGGGTGGAGGGTGGGGGTGGAGTCTGCCATCCTGAATTAAGGCCTCCCTCATGAGGGGCCAAACGCTCGGTGAAAAGGGTTGCATTCAAGAGCTCTTTAACAGAGGGAAGGTCACTGTTCCATAACTAGCCACGCATGTTGGAGAGCCACAAATGGCTACAGTAGAAAAATAAAATAAAATAAAAAAGGGGCTAATGACTGTGAAAGATTTAAAAAAAAAAAAAAAAAGTTACCACTGGAAAATACTCTCATGAGAGATTAAATGAGAGAGCGATTCATCGGCCAAGGCAGCTCTGTGCCAAAGAGGACCTGAATAGAGCGGCCGGTGGCTTGTTGGCAGAAAGAGACAAACTGCTGTATCATAAAAAGAATGATTCATAGATTACCGCACTTGGTAGAAATCTTATGAGACTATAACGCATAACAAGAGCAGTTATGAATGTACACTGACTGGTGAAACCGAAGAGGATTCCCGGACTGAACTCTGATGATACAGTATAACCAGCTATCTTCACGGAAAATATGATATGTCAGCATATATCATTACAGAAAGCTTGAGGATTTCCTAATCTTAGCACCATAGTCTAGAAATTTTGTGACGCTGCATTTGACCTTTTGCTGTCTGCCGTACGTTTGACAGCAAAACTGTGATATTCTAGGTAGAAAGAGAGGGAGTAATGAAGGATCGATACCAACTGAGCCCCTGCTCTGTTGCTTCATCCCTCGAGGCTTAATTCACTGGATGTTTAAAGACGACAGAGTCACAATAGGGGATCAGATGGGATTGACCACAGGATGAAAATGTGAGGAGTGTTTATTAAACTGATGTAGTTGAGACGAACAGAGGAGAGAAGGAGAACAGAGATCGGTCAAAGGGGTTGTCTGTGAGACATAAACGTAATGATCATTAAAAGCTGACGCTGCTCTGCTGCAGTAGTTTGGGGAAAAAAGGCTGGAAAACAACCTAACACCTCCTCTTTCAGCTTTTCAGAGCTTAAATAAAAGCCTGGGGCTAAGCTGAATTTTGAACTAGAAACAGAAACACCTAGAGATTATTTGGTGCGTTTCTTTAAAAACAGAAATACATTTACAGCAATGCTTGGCGAACGATATGGTAAATAATGAAGAAAAATCAAGTAAATTGCTTTCTTTCTTTCTACTACAACTGAATGTCCTTCATGGACCTCTTTAAAGCCTGCAAGGCCAAAGCAAAGACAAAGCTAAAGTGTTGATTCAGCTTCATAGGGATCCTGAACAGATAAGCCACTCACTTATTCACACACACACACATGCATGAGTGAGTATGTGTGTTCACGTACACAAACACACACACGCACACACACACACACACACACACACACACACAGCCTCTCAGGGCCTGACCAGCTGTCTCACTCCCCCATCTCCATCCAAACCTACAGGGGCAGGAGGATATAAATCACTCGAATGAAGACGCACACGGACGAGAACGCAAGTGGTGTACGTGACACACACAAACAGACACACACACACACACACACGCCCCTTTCTGCATTGGCTCTCCACAACTGCACTGTGTCCAAACATGCCTCGTGTCCAACTACTGGAGCATTTACTGCACAACACACCTACTAAAGGATTTACACACACACACACACACACACACACATTGCTCATGACAAACACAAATATCGTGTAA
Source organism: Amphiprion ocellaris (assembly GCF_022539595.1). NCBI lineage: Eukaryota > Metazoa > Chordata > Actinopteri > Pomacentridae > Amphiprion > Amphiprion ocellaris. The sequence goes on from NC_072780.1 coordinate 7,727,904, forward strand.
CAAAGACAGTCACACCCAGTTTTATGTCACTACTCCTGCAAATATCCAAAGCTGCTGATACGCGCAAGATGCCTCGTAAGGTTGGTCTGAAAACCAGTTTATCTCACCTACTGTCGGCAGGTGCACACCTACAGACCTTTGCCTGTGTGTGTGTGCATGTGCGAGTGTGAGTGTGTGCTGGTGCTAGCAAGAGCCGGAGATTGTGTTCAATGCCAACAGCTGATAAGAGAAAAGGTCATATTGCATAACAGGAGTTTGTGCTGCGTGTGTGACATAATGCCGTAGAAAGCAGATGCAGAGAAGAAGAAGAAGAGGGAGGCACAGAGTGTAAAGGGTAAACACAGAGTCTGTATTTATGTCAGAGAAGAGAGCTGAGCTGTGATGCATTTGGCCGCTGAACATCCTTCGCCGGTCCAAATCTAAGCCGGCAGCGCCTGTAATGATGCAGTAAACTCTCTGTTGGCAAAGCGGACTCTATTTAAGCAAAAAAAAAAAGAAAGAAAGAAAGAAAAAACAGAGCCTTCTCCTCATTTCAGCACTAACTTAATAAATGCATAAATAAATAAAACGGAATTAAAAAAGGCCGGGGTAGCCAACTTCACTCCCAGAAATTTCTTCTGGCAGTGTTTGTCGAGTCTGCAGGCCCTGCGAGGGGAAAGATGAAGCCAAGGGGATGTGAGGCTGGGCCTGCAGCGTGGGAAGGCTTCCTCCTGTTTAGGAGGGGACGCATAAACTAAGCCTGGTGATGTTCACATACCTGCCAAACTTCAGAGCATCAAAAATGTGTCACTAATACAAGCAGAGATCGGGCAGAACACATATGCGTGTGCTTTGATGTTTAACGTTTTCTCTGCTTGGTGTGACTGACTCTCACACAGTCACTGACTCTAATGTGTGCAAATTGGTGATAATCTTCATCAGGACTTTTATGTTCTTGGCAGTTACTTTTATGCCATGCTGATACAGTTTGGCAATAAAATCAAAGTAGCCCTGCTTTTATTTTTCCCAACTGGTGAACAGACAACAATAAAGCAGAATAATGTTATTTTCAAAGTAAGAACTATTATCCTCTGTTGCTTTTTGTTCAATCTTATCCCTGTAACATCCCGCTGGTTTCAAACTTGAAGCACTCGTCACTTTACACTCTGCATGGTAGCACATTTGTGAAAAAAAAACTGACAAAATGAAGCAAAAGCAAAGCATGTATGCAAAGCACTTTTATCTTTTACCGTAGTGCCTTTTACATGCGCCACGTGGAACGTAACCATAGTGAACGTAGTAAAATAAACAGGCAGTAAAACTTTTCTTTCGCCACAGTACACTTTGGTTTGCCATGGTATCCATAGTGACAGAGGGGTTGCAAAGTGAACCCTGCCATGTTGCACACGTGAGGAGAAGGGAGCTTATGAAAGAAGAATTTGCATTGAAACATAAGGTTAAATGAAGCGCATTGAGGCTCAGGCACGGTGAAAAAACAACCCTGTGACCCTCTCTTCATGGTCCTACATGAGGCCCACATTTCATTTGGACAGCCCAAGAACGAGAGCGAGACAGAAAGACAGGGAGAGACGGAGATAAAGAGAGGAAAAGGAGGAGAGGAGGGGGAGAGTCTGTGCCTTTGCACTCCCCATTCTGCCCCTGCTCTCTATTTTTGTTTCCTCTTTTTGTGCACGCTCAACACACACACTCACAGTGCAGTGGATTTTCAACTTGGCCCTCATCAGTTGTGCGCCTGATGAAACAAACACTGACAGCCTCTTTACATTTGTAAAGGCCCCTGCAGCAGCTGTGCTTGTCCCACACACACCATGCGTGCACACAAACATGCACTCACACACACACAACCTTTGAATCAGAGGCCTAGGCCCAGCTGGGGCCTACAGGAAGAGCCGACTCTGCACAAAATGGCCCTGGCTGCATTGAGCTGCACTCGGCTGTGCTCTCCTGCTACCCTGGCTTACACGCATTCACAAACACACACACACACACACACACACACACAGCGTGTGTCATGTTTCGTTAGACAGAACAACACTGCCACACATTAGTGCTTGAGACCTCAGTCATTACATAGCCTTTACCTCTCAACCGCTGGCTTGAAAGGCAACAACAAAAAAGAAAATAAACCTGCAGAAATTAAGTTTTCATCACTGAACTGGAAGCAGACAGAAAGTATGTTCACGTTGTTCTGCAGTGACACACACAACCTGAAGTCAGTGACAGGGCAATTTTGTGTTTCTTTTTGGCTCTGTTGACTAATGTTTATAATCCTAGTGGAAAATAATTATTGCCTTGCTTGTTTGGTTTTATTAAGGACTCATCCCCCTATTTTAAATCATTTTATGACCAGCAGATTTTAATATCACTCGCAGATAGCGTGTGTTTGTTGGGTGCAGGAGGTGGGGGTGGAGGGGTAACAACTCACACTCATGTTTCAGGGGAAATGGTTAAGCCAAGCATGTATAATTGTCTTACGCTAATTAGGGGGAGGGTGGATGGGGAGCAGAGGGTGGAGAGGGAAGGAGGGGGGACACTAAGGGCCAAGAGTCCTGTCTCAAAGCCTGGAGGGGGGGCCGGAGGATCTGGTCTCCTCCAGGTTATTGCATGTTTGCGAGCCCATTTTGGTCTGAACCAGACACTACGCATGCTGCGGAAAACACATGACAGATGTGACACACACACACACACACACACACACACACACACACACACACACACACACACACACACACACACACACACACACACAGGACTGAAACGTGCATCCTGCAGTCGGGCACACGGCCACACCATTTCCCCCAGCCTTGATGCTCTGACTCTAGTTCTAATTATACAACCACGTTATGAATAGAACAAATAAAAAAAGCCCATCCAGTTTTAGAAAGTGTGACACTGCTGGCCACTGTATAATGGCTGGATTTTAAACGGGGACTTTTTACTCAGTTACTCATGATTTCTATGGTACATCCTGTTTCCTCAATTCAGGGAGAGACCGACAAACAACGTGATTGGATCAAATGCTTGTTATCTTTTGCAGTGCTCAATCACTTCTTCAGCACACAGCAGAAAAGCACGAGTAGTGACAATGAATGTGACTGAAACTACTCGGTCACGGTCAGAGAAGGATTCTGTCATTGATGAATATAAAAAGTCACGAGGAGATATTAACTGCTGCTGCAGAATACATCAAGTAGAAATGTTGCAAACCACTGAGCTGCAGTTTGAGTAACTTTCTCTGCTATTTTAAACATCCGTCTGTCTGAGAAGCTGCTTTCCAATAAATAAATGCAGATGCCAATACATTTCAGCACATTGAGCTACTGACACTGACCATAAGAAGTCATGCAGATGCAATCAAGCTTGTTCTCTTCCAAAATAAAACCCTGCACCATAAAAAAGTCACTCTAAAAGTGTCAAATTAAAAGCTCAACTCTAATTGTTTTTCTGTTTGTTCAGACATTCACCAGGCCTTGTGCAGCTGTGAGGCAAACGGAAAAAGTTCTTGAGGAAAATTGCAATTCAAACTAGTATAAATACTCCTCCTGTGCTTACACTGCTCTGTAATTCTTTACACTTGTTGAGGGAAACATAAAAAGCCCCCACAGCTGAATGAAGAGGAAATCTCGTGAACGCATGGCAACAAACCTCTTTGTGTTTGACTGTTCACTCGCTCACACAAACCTGTTGCTCAGTTTTGCACCAAAAAAAGCCTCAAAACACAAAGCTTAATGGGATGAAATGTTTTGTTTTGGATGCATTCAGTTGCAAAACAGTTCCTCAGAGACACTGCACATGGTGGGGTAGGTAGGTAGGTGTGGGAGGAGGTGGGAGAGATGGAGGGGCTTGGGTCATTGCAAGACATGAGATGCTTCGTGCAATTAAACGCAACAATGTGCCCATGAGGTGCCTGACGATAATTCACAGGACATGAGAGAAGAAGTGCAACAAACTTTAAAGCCCAAACACCGAGGAGGGTGGAGTGGGGGGCAAGCACACTTTGCACGATTAAAAGCGTGAATGTGCACAATTATTAACGCACTAAACCGAAGCTGTGCGACGAAAAGCCAGGACCGGGCTGAAGTATTCCGTTTCACAGCCCCCCTTCCCCATAAATTCAGCAGTGTTACTTGCAGAAAGAAAATGGTCGCTTCATACATGAGCCTCTGCAATGCGACTGAACACAGCCTGCTTTTAAAAAAAAAGAAAAAAGAAGCCAGAATCGTGCAGAAACAGCCGAGCAGTGTTGCTGTTTAATGGGAATTCGGCGGTGAGCTAAGCCCCCCTGTAGTCTCGCATTTAAAAACAAAACAAAACAAAACGGAGTTATCCCTCAGCTGCTGCAATATGTGCTCGTTCTCAGAGGTCACACGGAGACCTGCAGCATTTACATCAGCGACTTCACGTGTGCAAGTGTTAAATGGCAAAAGACACAACAAGAGGAAGAAAACCCCTGCGACCGGTTTTGCTCAAGTGCTGTTGAAATTGAATGAATATGCTGAATCGCATGACCCCCTTTTCCTGCTGCTCTCACTCTTGATGGAGAAAATTAAAGAGCCACAACGAGAGAGAAAAAAAATAAAGAAAATACGCCACACCGACACCCCCCAAAACAGCACACAACCGCTTCGGCACGGGGACAGCAGGAACGTGGGGTTGAGATATTCTCCAGATAAGAGCTCAGTTTGAGATGAAAACGCTCAGCATGGGACGAAATGGAAGCCGAAATAGCTGAGCCATGGCCGACAGGCTCGTCTTCACGGCTCTGAATAGCAAAGAGAGAAACGAGGGGGAGCGAACAAAAGCCTCTTTTCTGGAAACTGTGGTGCCAAGTGTTTTAATTTCAAACCTTTTCCAGCTCGCAGAGACGTGCTAGCATCCCCCCCCCTTTCCAAAAAATAACAAGTGAAGCTATAAAAAAAAAAACCCTCCACCTCAATGTTCAAATAGCTTAAAACATGTCTGGTGTCGAAGAAAACGTTGCAACACAGACATTGAATAAACATTGCTGTCTCTTTAAATGAACAAAAAAAAAAACAAAAAAACAAAAAAAAAAACGTGTAATGTGTAACAACATAGGTGGATACATTTTATATCGGGGCTAAATAGTGCACAAGCTGCCGGCTGGTAACCTTCACAGTCCGTGATGAAAGTTTATGCATTTTCATCGAACTTGAATAAAGCGACGAGCAAAAAAACATTGATAGCAAAATACAAGGCTGTACTCACGTATTTCTTTTGAATGATATTCCTCTTAGGTCTTTCCTTGCTCATTATGCAATCCCACCAAAAAAGAAATGTTTGGCTATAGAGAGAATGGCCACATGAATTTCTTTCTTTGACTCTCGCCTCTCCCGGAGCTCCACCAAACGACGATTTAAATCCCCGGCTCTGTAAGGAAAAGCTTGCTGGCTTTGCAGAATCCTCCCCTCGGTGTTTTTTCCCCCTTAAAGTATTCGGATATAAATCCACAACAAAAACAAAAAAAACAACAACAAAAAAAATAAACACTCAAGGGTCGACGACGAACAGAGACGCACTGGACCCAAACTCAGTTGGGGATAACATAGTCAAAACACAACAATAAGTTCCATTCGGCCGAACAGCTCGGCTCTCTGCGCACTCACTCCCGGCTCTTTTCAAATGCATGAATATGGTTGAGGTGATGGCAACGCGTTACATCTTGCTCGAGGCGAGGACACGGGCGACGAGATGAATAAATAAAATTAAAAAATAAAACGTTAGGTAGGCTGTCGCGTCTTCTTTTCTCTCTGTCTTTTTTTCTGAGCCGGAGCCTGCGGTCGTCGGTAGAGCTCTCCAGCGGCACTGCTCTGCTGACTGAGAGCAGCTCCTTTCTTCCCCAGCCTCAGCCTATCACGTCCCGCAGCACGCAGCGGCAACTTTAAAATCCCTCTGAGACGGCCCCGAAACACCAGACAGCAGCAGATCACCCCGAAGCATGCTCCTTTACGGTGTTTATCCTTACTCTAACTCTGCTGATCTTACACATGATGTCGTCCATGTTCGTTTATGGACTTACAGTATAGAGATCCACCTTTTTGGGTCGAAATCAGTGGCAGTTGTTGGTAATCCAGAAAGGCAGATGACTGATATTTAGAACAGGTATGCATTAAATGTAATGTTTTAAAAGCATGTTATAACAGAGAACCCCTCACTCATAACCAGGCTTCTTACTTTGTGACGATCAGCGTATGTTTGTCTGTCCGTCTGTTATTTCATCTGTGTGTAACATTACTCAAAAACGGATCAACAGATTTGGATGAAATTTTCAGGGAAGGTCAGAAATGACACAAGGACCACCTCATTAGATTTTGGCAGTGATGCGGTTTATAGTCTGGATCCACGTATTTGTTAAAGATTTCAGTATCAGTGCGAGATAGCATGTAATCACTGTTACTGGGTCAATATATAATTGCAGGACTTTTTGTAACATAGTTGACAGGTATCATAGTTGACATTTTTGCTGTTTTCAGGCCGAAAATCAACATGGCCACCTAGAACCAAACACCACATGGTATTTTTACACAAAGATTCTTCTAAAATATTATACATACAATTGAGTAAAATTGAAATTGAAAGTTATTTATGAAGATATTGTAGTAAACCTGTTGACATGCGATAAATCCAAACTTGACTCACACACTACTTTATATTAAATAACTCAGAAAGCCTTGGAGTCTGGCCAGTCTTTTCTTCAGGAGGAAATGACATCATGTGGAACAGGTCATGTGATCTGGAATTAACACACTTCCTTGAGAGGTGTTTTTGTAATGGGGAACTTAGCTGAAAGTGATTTCTCGGACACAGATACAATTTGTTATTTTCCATATAAAATTTGATATATTGCCAAAAAAGAAATATCTTAATCTGTCACTGTTCTATCACTTTTATTGCCCACTAAGGTCCATACTTTAAAGAACGATTAATTATTGTTTTTCAGACGCTGTTTTTAGATTAATCTGTGGCTGCCTTTTAGACTTTAGCCGTTAGCGTAGCCTTATGGTATCTGTTCACAGGATCAGTCAATCTAACACTTTCCATTCATTGTCTATGTGAAACTACTCGCACTGATAGTGTCTCGTTGCATTTCTAGGGACAGGGCATCATGTTGCCTGTCTCGCTGCCCGCACCTCATTTGCATAAAGTAGCCTAGACCTCAACTTTATGCAAATGAGGGAGCGGAGGTCAGACGCCTCGCAAAACTTTCATAAAACTTCTCAGCTAGCCGTTGTTGAAGGAAAATGAGAATAGATTCAGCAACCTCAAATGTTTTCACTGAACTGTTGCAATAAAAGTGAAAACTTGCGACCGAGCCACCATGTTCGTCTGACGTCTCTACAGGACTGAAGGTAACGCGCCTGTCATGTGACCCACTAGTCGCCCACTAGTGACACGTTTATCAAGCGTGGATCATAACTTGGCCACTAGCCATTAGCATGAGCTTAGCCACTGTGAAAGTAGTTAATTTCCTGCAGTCTTTGCTTGAAAGACATTTCTGAGACCACAGAGTCACAACAGGGAGAGTTGGCTACATCAGACCTGAAATAGGGCATTTAATTTATCAATAACTGGCCAATAAAAATACTGATACCGATAATCGGAAAAATGCCAAGTATCGGCACAGTTATCGGCTGAGTCACTAATCGGTCTAATCTATTATAGTATGTTTATGCAGGATATATATATAGTGATGTTGCTCTAAATGGTGGCTTTTAAATCCAGTAATACTAATTTTGGGGTTTACTGTTGCTGTGTCATTTTACGGAAACATGCATATTAACAATAAAGTTTATTTTCATTTTATAATTATTATGATTTATTTTATGATGATTATTATTTTTCCTCTAGTGCCACCAAGAGGTTCATGGTTTTTGAGTGAATCATCTGAACAACTGTTGGATGGACTTCCATGTAATTTGCTGTGACAGTCATGTTCTTCTCAGGAAACATTGTGAAACATTTGGTGACACCCTGACTTTTTGTCTAGCTCCATCATCAGGTCAAACTGTTAATTTATTCAATGCTTATTCACTCATTCATTCAGACTTTATTTAAACTTGCAGATACATTGACATAGAGGCCTCATTTACAATATAGTCAAAGATAAAATAAGATAATCCTTCATTAATCGCATAGTGAGGAAATTTTTAACAGTTGTAATTCAAGGGAAGATTATTAAAGTTAAGACCAAATTCCTGCATAATATTCTAATCAGTCACAGCTGTATATGTAACTTTGTGCTAATTAGAAAATGTTAGCGTAAAAACATGCTTTAAAAAAGGTGGCGAACTCACATGCAAAATTCCAGCATGTTTGCATTGTCTCTGCATACTAATGTTACCATTTAGCTCAAAGTACTGCTATGCCTTGAACTAGAGGTCTTATTACTTCAGTGTGCTGCTATAACCAGAGATTTTTTTTCTGTGCTTTAATCCTGAATTCAATAAAAAGTCACCTTAGTTTTTTTTATTAAAATTTCCTAGTGTGATTGTTGATACGTTGCGTTTATGCTGCAGTTTTGAATTTGTGTCTTTTAAATCCCTTCTTAAAACACTTTTACCACACAGCCTTTCCTGATTTTCCATGAGTTTGAATTGTCTTGAACTGTCTTTTTTTTAAAAAATCTTTTTACTGTTCCTCTCATGGAAAGATATTTTATAGGTCTTTTACTTATGTATTTTCACCTTACTACCCAGCATTGGTCTTTATATAAATCATTTTTTTCTGCTTCTAAACTTGATGATTCACTTGCTGCAGATGTGAAACACTTTTTTAACGTGTTTTGAAAAGTGCTATATAATAAGTTTATTATGAGTAGTAGAGTCATAAAACAAGATAAGAAAGTAAGAAAAAATTCAATGTTTTCACTCTCAGAATAGGCAAAAGGGGACAAAAAAGAAGGTAGGGGGTTCCCAAGTCTTTATGCAAATGAAGGTCCCCCAACCCCCACCCTTCACCACACACCCACAACTTCCTTCAAATCCCATGGTTAAACATTAAAGCACAGACTTACATTTTATTTTGAAATGTAGCGCTTTAAAGGCCCCATATGGGGGGAATTCTTTTTGTTGTGATTTGTGGTTGTTAGAAAGTTGGAGGGTGTGAAATTAAAAGCTGTGAAGATATGAAGCTGTTTGCCTCCTCTGCCATTCCTCAAGCATTCCCCATAATTAGTTTAGGCCTAGTTCATGGTTTTCGCATCCGTATACAGGGCCAATAAGCGGACTGTGGTTCTTTTCATACAAGCAACGGTGCCGAGTTGGCCTGCTACATGGTCAGGTTGCATTTATCCTCATATGGAAACACTGACAAATACACAAAGCACAGCTGCTAACAGTGTTTGTGATTATTCTTGAGGTGTACCAAGCACAGTTGGTAAATGTAGCACAGGATTTCTGGAGAAATTAGGACATCCATTGTCGCAAAGTTTGTACAAATCAAAGCTCTTTCAAAGTCCTGCATCTACAACTTCAATTATAACCCAGATGGTCTGCATGGATCCTCTCAAATTTGGGTGGATGGTTTAATTTACATAATACATAACATTGCAGACCCGGAAAGCAAGAACTGACACCTAAATTAAACAATAGTCATTGTATAGACAGAATGTTCTTCCCTGAAGGGGGCAGGAGAACAGGCAGCAGCTCATTGGTTTTTAGAGCAAAACAGCCAATCTAGAGCAGTCCTCTAAAACCAGAAGTTATAAAATCACGGTGAAATGAAGCAAGTGGCACAATATGGGACCTATAAGAAATCTTCCATATCTCTTTTTGCTTAAAAAATGTTTATATAGTTTTGTATAGAATTTGAAAGCCAGAGTTATGTGGTGCTATCTTTAATTCTTTTTGCTCCACACTGCATGGATCAGCTGCATCACTATATTTTCAGTGTCCAGCAAGAAATAAATTGATCTACAGACATATTTAGGTCTTATTAATTTTGCTGAATTGTGGACTCATATGCATATTTGCTCGTATAATCAGGATTTTGTGTGATCCACTCTGCTATGATTGTTAGCAGACTGCTTGTCCTCTTCCCCCTCGAGTAGGAGTGGGCTTGCTCTGTCATTACTCTAATGTACTGAGTGGGTCGGTTGCTCTGCTTGAACCGGGGAGGCAGTTAAAGGTAATGTGTGTGTGTGTGTGTGTGTGTGTGTGTTGTGTGTGTGTGTAGTGTTAAGATACAGTTACAGCCTTGTCTCCAGGGTATGACTTTGAAGAGAGCTTCTAACTCTAGATTATTGTTTCATCCAAGTAGCTTGTAATTCCTTGATGACCAGAACTAGTCAACTGCACCAAGACTGTTGGGTCAGGAATGAGATATTTCAGGTATTGGATAGATCTCACTGGTTTGGTGATGGTTTTTTTGTTTTTCATTTTTCTACATTCACCAAGTGGCTAACATTTTATATCTTCAATGCAGTGTCTATAAACATTTTTTTTGATGGATTGCATTGCAATTTGTCATGTCATATATATCCATTGGTCCTGGTCTATGAATTTTAGTGACTTCTGCAATTTTTCTTCCAATACACACCGCTATTCTGTGAAATATCTCAACATACAATGAATGGACCATTTTGTGCAGACATTTGTAGTCTAATGACAGTAATCCACTCATTTTGCCTCTAGTGCCACAAAGAGGTCGACATTCATGGTCTTTGAGGGAATTGTCTGGACAACCGTTGGATGGATTTCCATTAAATTTGCTGCATACATTCATGTTCTTCTCGGGAAGCATTGTAATACATTTGGTGATATTTCAACTTTTTATCTAGCCCCATCATCAGGTCAAGTTGCTAATTTATTCAGGCTTTTGTTGATCAATTAATTAATTCAAACTTTATTTAACCTTGCAGATACATTGAGGTAGAACACTCACTTACAATATAGCTGAGCACAGAAGATAATTGATTATTGATCCCATAGTGGGGAAATTTGCAAGAAACACAACATGCAGGCATAGAAATAAGAAACGTCAATAAAATAAAACAAGGAACATAAAACACACAATTTGATACATGCATGATAAACATTTGTCTATAACCAAACACCACATGGTATTTTTAGAGAAAGATTCTTCTAAATATTATATATAATTGAGTAAAATTGAAATTGAAAGTTATTTGTAAAGATACTGTAGTAAACCTATTAACACGTGATAAATCCACACTTGACTCACTCTACTTCTGGCGAGTCCTTTCTTCAGGAGGAAATGACATCATGTGGAGCAGGTCATGTGATCTGGAATTGACACATTAAACATAAAATTTGATATATTGCCAAAAAAATAAATATCATGATTACCTCAACTGAATAAAAAGAACACAATCCAAACAATTTTTGAGTAAACTCATTTTACTATTGTTTAGCTAATTAGAAGGTGTCTGTTATTAAATTTGGATGGTTATTTAGTTGACATTTCAGTGATATTCAGACTTTTTTTTTTATAAATAACTGATTGTTTCCATAATAAATAACTATAGAATTTGTAAAGAGATGATCATAATGAAAATAAAAAACATTTTTTTTTTACTTTTAATGAAAATGTATGCAAGATATATCCCATGAACATCAAAAGTCCCTCAGTTATATATTGACCCAGCATACCTCAGCAGATCACAAATCTTCTACAGACCCTTGCATACTCACGGATGTGTAACACTGCCTAAACCAAGCTGCTAGTGTGGTAGCAACCTCTTGTTTGGACAAGTCCTTTAGGTTTGTTCTAAGTGTCAATGAGTGCAATCCATCTTATGAGCTGGTGAATGAATATTTGTTCAGGCATTTCTGTGTGGAGTCTTTGGGTTGAGTCAGGTGGTAAACTGAATGGGGTTTGGACTGACTCAACAGGCAATGTTACTTCACAATTATCCTACCTTAATCTTATCAAGGAAGACAATGATTGCATTTCTAACTTCTGCAAAGTTGTGCTATGCTTTTATCTAAGTGCTGAGGCGCTCCTTTATTGGTTTGAGGAGGATTAGTCCTCTCACACACTGCATTACAGCAAACATTTGGTTACACCAGGTAAAATCCTGGGTTGGCTTTGGTCAGATCAACCACAAATTACAGGATTTCAAGTAACACACAGATTCAAACTCACATTCAGAGCCCAAGGCCACTCTGAGTCTCTAACTCCTTTTACTGGTCTTTTCACTGTGGAAGGAAACCAGTATGTAGGTATGACTCAGAAAAGCTAAAAGAAGATTCAGCATCTCTCCGAATCCCTAAATGCTGGATCAATCACCCCCATCCATGTAATCATGCTGATTTCATTATCATTCATGTAACGAGGAAGAACTATTGATTCCTCTTCTGTGTTTGATGTAGATTTAGCATAAGGCACCGAATGATCAAAGCACCAAACTTACCCATGAATGTATGAACAAAGGCGCCAAATCAATAGTTCACGGGTCAATAATTCTAAGCATGGCCTGCAGATGACATGATATTTATGTAGCCCCCTGCCCATGCGGTTTGTTCAGAGTAGTGTAAAAACAGAATACCGAAGAAACATTGAAGGATTAGGAAGAACGCAGAAATTATACAGTGTGAATGAAAACATGAGGATTTCAAGCAGGGATAATGGTATACAGTTTAAATTATTGCAGATGTTACGCAAAAAAAAACACTAATCCTCCCTTTCAGATAAATCTATAGTATGTTCATATATCATAAAATAGTGCAAATCTCTTTTCCCCTTAATCAATGATGCCTTGTCCTTTGACAGTGTTGGAGTCAAGCGTGCTATTTTGAGCCGAGGCCGTGGAACACACTGCCTTTAGCTCCCATCACCCTGCACTCTCAGGGGGTTTAACCAGGGTCTTCTGCCCTGCTGGTGCTGACATTTAGGCCCACATGAATCAATGAGACAAGCTGTGGAGGGATGCCTGAATTTCACAGCGGCCCCCCTCACAGTTCACATTTAGCCCATGCTATGTAGAGGCAAAAAGGGTTGCCGGGTCTTAGAGACGTTTTTAGCCCCATTTCCTCTGGTGGCATCACGTTCTAATCTTTTCTAATTTTTACCATTTCAAAGTATCGATTATAAAGCTTTATTGCAGTGGTAGTATGTGTCATATGCTGGTGGTGAAGGAGTAAATCAGAAGTCGGGTGTAAAATAAGTGCAGGGTAACCTCTGCAGTGAAGGTGCCGGTAAAAGAATTTGCCCGACTGATCCGTTCTTGTTCATAATTCATGCGAGTAAAAGCACGAGAGACAGACGCAGAGTGTGTTTGTGTCAGTGTTTGTTTGTGTGTGTCCTTAAAGGGAAAGCAGTTTTCAGAAGTGCTGGACTATATAAATGGCAGAGACATTTACACCATTGGAGGAGTGTTGTGGTGTGTTTGTGTGTAGTGTGTGTGTAGTGTAGTGTGTATTGTGTGTGATGGAGAAGGCCAGGGATTGATTAGAGCTTTCACTCTCAATGTGGTTAATTGCCCAGTGAGGCTTAGCAGACGGTGCTGGCTAGATTGATGTCCGATAGCCAAGAAGAGGGGGAGTCAGTGTGTGTGTGTGTGTGTGTGTGTGTGTGTGTGTGTGTGTGTGTGTGTGTGTGTGTGTGTGTGTGTGTGTGTGTGCGTGTGCGTGCGCAAGGGCAACACAAATCCCAAATTAATGTTGAAAGAGTGAATGGTTAAATATTGCATACTGTGGAAATAAACCCAGAGGAGTTTCCCTCCAAAGAAAAGGAAAAATCAAGTCATTGTAATCACATCTGCTGAAAATAAAAGAAGATGCTTTGAAATAAAGGAAAGAAAAATACCGGGCCGTGTCACCTTTTGTTTTCTTCCCTGGTTAAAGGGGTTTTGAAGCTCCGTTTGGGTTTAGTTTGACAATGTTCTGATGTTTTCATCTCTCCCAGTTCTGCTGAACTTACTCAATCTTTATAAGCAATTGTTTCATTCTGGCGCTGGATCAAGCAGTTCAAATCCTCGCTAATCTATCTCTGTCTTTAAGTAGATATTAGTGATCCTGCCAGAATGGCTAAAAGAGCTCCAGTAGAACTAGCATTTAATCTTGCAGTCTAAAGTTCCTGGAAGTTTAAATACTCCGATAAATGTTAGCGTTGCAGTGGAATGAATAAATCTTGAAAGAAGAATAACAGCGTTTTTTCTTTGTCATTTACAGAGGGAACCAATCCTGTTTTTTTTTCTTCTTTTGTACTTATTGTCCACAGGGTTTGTAAAATAATGTTTATTGTTCAATAAGAGTGTTAGGGATGTGTTGTGTGTGTGTGTGTGGTGTGTGTGTGGTGTGTGTGTGTGTGTGTGTGTGTGTGTGTGTGTGTGTGTGTGTGTGTGTGTGTGTGTGTGTGTGTGTGTGTGTGTGTGTGTGTGTGCGTGTGCGTGTGCGTGTGTGCGTGTGTGTGTGTGTGTAGGGTTAGAATTAACTAGCTGAGCCTGATTCTAAGGGACAGCAACAAGCGAGCCAGTGGGTTGGAGGGGGTTGTGTGGATGTGGCAGCAGTAAAAACCATGGCTTATACAGTTCTCTCCTTTTCACGCAGGCTATTAAATCTCCAAGTAATACGAGCACCAGGAATAGTAAATAGTACGAATGAAAGAAAAAGAAGGAACTGAATGAGTTGTTATGAGTAGAATATATGATACATAAATATTCACTACTAACTGCAAGACTCTTCAAATATGTGTTAATTGAGTATCTCTTTGTTTAGATTTTTTTTAAAAAATAACTACAAGGGGCTTGTCAGTTAACCAAACAACAAGATAATTACTACAAAACACATTTTGTGTGGTGCTTATAAATGGGAGCAGGAGTCAATAACATCTGAACAAAAACAAAATCTGACGACATGGTAAATTTAAGCTGTTTTCAATAGAAAGTGCAGAAATGTCAGCAATTAAGTACATTTACTCAAGTTCTGTACTTCAGTAGAATTTTTATGTACTCGTACTTTAGTATTTCCATGTTTCCTTGATGCAAACATGGGTCAAAAGTGACCTATATTCAATGGAAAATGGGTATCTCTTAGGGCAAATACTGCTCTTTTCTATATATTTTACAGCTTTAGTCATTTTGTAGAATCTGAGTATTAATATCAAATATAAATATATACTTTTAGGTGCCATAAAGTATATTTTTGTGATAGGTTTTTTGGCACGTTTAAGGCTTTATACTTAGGATTTGGTAATTTTGCAAAAGTATCTAAATACTTCTTCCATCACTGACAGCAGAAAACAGTTTGAAGAACTTTCAAGAATTAGCGAGAATAATTGATTCATATAAAGTCACATTTGATTTCATATATATATATATATATATATATATATATATATATATATATATATATATATATATATATATATATATATATATATATATATATATATATATGAAATCAAATGTGACTTTATATGAATCAATTATTCTCTTGCTAATTCTTGAAAGTTCTTCAAACCTGTTTTCTGCTGTCAGTGATGGAAGAAGTATTTAGATACTTTTGCAAAATTACCAAATCCTAAGTATAAAGCCTTAAACGTGCCAAAAAACCTATCACAAAAATATACTTTATGGCACCTAAAGTATATATTTATATTTGATATTAATACTCAGATTCTACAAAATGACTAAATCTGTAAAATATATAGAAAAGAGCAGTATTTGCCCTAAGAGATACCCATTTTCCATTGAATATAGGTCACTTTTGACCCATGTTATGCATCAAAGGAAACATGGAAATACTAAAGTACGAGTACATAAAAATTCTACTGAAGTACAGAACTTGAGTAAATGTACTTAATTGCTGACATTTCTGCACTTTCTATTGAAAACAGCTTAAATTTACCATGTCGTCAGATTTTGTTCTTGTTCAGATGTTATTGACTCCTGCTCCCATTTATAAGCACCACACAAAATGTGTTTTGTAGTAATTATCTTGTTGTTTGGTTAACTGACAAGCCCCTTGTAGTTATTTTTTTAAAAATGTAAACAAAGAGATACTCAATTAACACATATTTGAAGAGTCTTGGAGTTAGTAGTGAATATTTATGTATCATATATTCTACTCATAACAACTCATTGAGTTCCTTCTCTTTTTCTTTCATTCGTACTATTTACTATCCCTGGTGCTCGTATTACTTGGAGATTTAATAGCCTGCGTGAAAAGGAGAGAACTGTATAAGCCATGGTTTTACTGCTGCCACATCCACACAACCCCCTCCAACCCACTGGCTCGCTTGTTGCTGTCCCTTAGAATCAGGCTCAGCTAGTTAATTCTAACCCTACACACACACACACGCACACGCACACGACACGCACACACACACACACACACACACACACACACACACACACACACACACACACACACACACACACACACACACACACACACACACACACACACACACACACACACACACACACACATCCCTAACACTCTTATTGAACAATAAACATTATTTTACAAACCCTGTGGACAATAAGTACAAAAGAAGAAAAAAAAACAGGATTGGTTCCCTCTGTAAATGACAAAGAAAAACGCTGTTATTCTTCTTTCAAGATTTATTCATTCCACTGCAACGCTAACATTTATCGGAGTATTTAAACTTCCAGGAACTTTAGACTGCAAGATTAAATGCTAGTTCTACTGGAGCTCTTTTAGCCATTCTGGCAGGATCACTAATATCTACTTAAAGACAGAGATAGATTAGCGAGGATTTGAACTGCTTGATCCAGCGCCAGAATGAAACAATTGCTTATAAAGATTGAGTAATTCAGCAGAACTGGGGAGAGATGAAAACATCAGAACATTGTCAAACTAAACCCAAACGGAGCTTCAAAACCCCTTTAACCAGGGGAAGAAAACAAAAGGTGACACGGCCCGGTATTTTTCTTTCCTTTTATTTCAAAGCATCTTCTTTTATTTTCAGCAGATGTGATTACAATGACTTGATTTTTCCTTTTCTTTGGAGGGAAACTCCTCTGGGTTTATTTCCACAGTATGCAATATTTAACCATTCACTCTTTCAACATTAATTTGGGATTTGTGTTGCCCTTGCGCACGCACACGCACACACACACACACACACACACACACACACACACACACACACACACACACACACACACACACACACACACACCCTGACTCCCCCTCTTCTTGGCTATCGGACATCAATCTAGCCAGCACCGTCTGCTAAGCCTCACTGGGCAATTAACCACATTGAGAGTGAAAGCTCTAATCAATCCCTGGCCTTCTCCATCACACACATATACACACTACACTACACACACACTACACACAAACACACACACAACACTCCTCCAATGGTGTAAATGTCTCTGCCATTTATATAGTCCAGCACTTCTGAAAACTGCTTTCCCTTTAAGGACACACACAAACAAACACTGACACAAACACACTCTGCGTCTGTCTCTCGTGCTTTTACTCGCATGAATTATGAACAAGAACGGATCAGTCGGGCATATTCTTTTTCCGGCACCTTCACTGCAGAGGTTACCCTGCACTTATTTACACCCGACTTCTGATTTACTCCTTCACCACCAGCATATGACACATACTACCACTGCAATAAAGCTTTATAATCGATACTTTGAAATGGTAAAAATTAGAAAAGATTAGAACGTGATGCCACCAGAGGAAATGGGGCTAAAAACGTCTCTAAGACCCGGCAACCCTTTTTGCCTCTACATAGCATGGGCTAAATGTGAACTGTGAGGGGGGCCGCTGTGAAATTCAGGCATCCCTCCACAGCTTGTCTCATTGATTCATGTGGGCCTAAATGTCAGCACCAGCAGGGCAGAAGACCCTGGTTAAACCCCCTGAGAGTGCAGGGTGATGGGAGCTAAAGGCAGTGTGTTCCACGGCCTCGGCTCAAAATAGCACGCTTGACTCCAACACTGTCAAAGGACAAGGCATCATTGATTAAGGGGAAAAGAGATTTGCACTATTTTATGATATATGAACATACTATAGATTTATCTGAAAGGGAGGATTAGTGTTTTTTTTTGCGTAACATCTGCAATAATTTAAACTGTATACCATTATCCCTGCTTGAAATCCTCATGTTTTCATTCACACTGTATAATTTCTGCGTTCTTCCTAATCCTTCAATGTTTCTTCGGTATTCTGTTTTTACACTACTCTGAACACAACCGCATGGGGCAGGGGGCTACATAAATATCATGTCATCTGCAGGCCATGCTTAGAATTATTGACCCGTGAACTATTGATTTGGCGCCTTTGTTCATACATTCATGGGTAAGTTTGGTGCTTTGATCATTCGGTGCCTTATGCTAAATCTACATCAAACACAGAAGAGGAATCAATAGTTCTTCCTCGTTACATGAATGATAATGAAATCAGCATGATTACATGGATGGGGGTGATTGATCCAGGCATTTAGGGATTCGGAGAGATGCTGAATCTTCTTTTAGCTTTTCTGAGTCATACCTACATACTGGTTTCCTTCCACAGTGAAAAGACCAGTAAAAGGAGTTAGAGACTCAGAGTGGCCTTGGGCTCTGAATGTGAGTTTGAATCTGTGTGTTACTTGAAATCCTGTAATTTGTGGTTGATCTGACCAAGCCAACCCAGGATTTTACCTGGTGTAACCAAATGTTTGCTGTAATGCAGTGTGTGAGAGGACTAATCCTCCTCAAACCAATAAAGGAGCGCCTCAGCACTTAGATAAAAGCGTAGCACAACTTTGCAGAAGTTAGAAATGCAATCATTGTCTTCCTTGATAAGATTAAGGTAGGATAATTGTGAAGTAACATTGCCTGTTGAGTCAGTCCAAACCCCATTCAGTTTACCACCTGACTCAACCTAAAGACCTCCACACAGAAATGCCTGAACAAATATTCATTCACCAGCTCATAAGATGGATTGCACTCATTGACACTTAGAACAAACCTAAAGGACTTGTCCAAACAAGAGGTTGCTACCACACTAGCAGCTTGGTTTAGGCAGTCTTACACATCCGTGAGTATGCAAGGGTCTGTAGAAGATTTGTGATCTGCTGAGTATGCTGGGTCAATATATAACTGAGGGACTTTTGATGTTCATGGGCTATATCTTGCATACATTTTCATTAAAAGTAAAAAAAAATAATGTTTTTTATGTTCATTATGATCATCTCTTTACAAATTCCATAGTTATTTATTATGGAAACAATCAGTTATTTATTAAAAAAAAAAAGTCTGAATATCACTGAAATGTCAACTAAATAACCATCCAAATTTAATAACAGCCACCTTCTAATTAGCTAAACAATAATAAAATGAGTTTACTCAAAAATTGTTTGGATTGTGTTCTTTTTATTCAGTTGAGGTAATCATGATATTATTTTTTTGGCAATATATCAAATTTTATGTTTAATGTGTCAATTCCAGATCACATGACCTGCTCCACATGATGTCATTTCCTCCTGAAGAAAGGACTGGCCAGAAGTAGAGTGAGTCAAGTGTGGATTTATCACGTGTTAATAGGTTTACTACAGTATCTTTACAAATAACTTTCAATTTCAATTTTACTCAATTATATATAATATTTAGAAGAATCTTTCTCTAAAAATACCATGTGGTGTTTGGTTATAGACAAATGCTTATCATGCATGTATCAAATTGTGTGTTTTATGTTCCTTGTTTTATTTTATTGACGTTTCTTATTTCTATGCCTGCATGTTGTGTTTCTTGCAAATTTCCCCACTATGGGATCAATAATCAATTATCTTCTGTGCTCAGCTATATTGTAAGTGAGTGTTCTACCTCAATGTATCTGCAAGGTTAAATAAAGTTTGAATTAATTAATTGATCAACAAAAGCCCTGAATAAATTAGCAACTTGACCTGATGATGGGGCTAGATAAAAAGTTGAAATATCACCAAATGTATTACAATGCTTCCCGAGAAGAACATGAATGTATGCAGCAAATTTAATGGAAATCCATCCAACGGTTGTCCAGACAGTTCCCTCAAAGACCATGAATGTCGACCTCTTTGTGGCACTAGAGGCAAAATGAGTGGATTACTGTCATTAGACTACAAATGTCTGCACAAAATGGTCCATTCATTGTATGTTGAGATATTTCACAGAATAGCGGTGTGTATTGGAAGAAAAATTGCAGAAGTCACTAAAATTCATAGACCAGGACCAATGGATATATATGACATGACAAATTGCAATGCAATCCATCAAAAAAAAATGTTTATAGACACTGCATTGAAGATATAAAATGTTAGCCGCTTGGTGAATGTAGAAAAATGAAAAACAAAAAAAACCATCACCAAACCAGTGAGATCTATCCAATACCTGAAATATCTCATTCTGGACCAACAGTCTTGGTGCAGTTGACTAGTTCTGGTCATCAAGGAATTACAAGCTACTTGATGAAACAATAATCTAGAGTTAGAGCTCTCTTCAAAGTCATACCCTGGAGACAAGGCTGTAACTGTATCTTAACACTACACACACACACACACACACACACACACACACACACACACATTACCTTTAACTGCCTCCCGGGTTCAAGCAGAGCAAACCGACCCACTCAGTACATTAGAGTAATGACAGAGCAAGCCCACTCCTACTGAGAAGAGGACAAGCAGTCTGCTAACATTCATAGCAGAGTGGATCACACAAAATCCTGATTATACGAGCAAATATGCATATGAGTCCACAATTCAGGCAAAATTAATAAGACCTAAATATGTCTGTAGATCATTTATTTTCTTGCTGGACACTGAAAATATAGTGATGCAGCTGATCCATGCAGTGTGAGCAAAAAGAATTAAAGATAGCACCACATAACTCTGGCTTTCAAATTCCTATACAAAACTATATAAATGTTTTTTAAGCAAAAGAGATATGGAAGATTTCTTATAGGTCCCATATTGTGCCACTTGCTTCATTTCACCGTGATTTTATAACTTCTGGTTTTAGGACTGCTCTAGATTGGCTGTTTTGCTCTAAAAACCAATGAGCTGCTGCTGTTCCTGCCCCCTTCAGGAAGAACATTCTGTCTATACAATGACTATTGTTTAATTAGGTGTCAGTTCTTGCTTTCCGGGTCTGCAATGTTATGTATTATGTAAATTAAACCATCCACCCAAATTTGAGAGGATCCATGCAGACCATCTGGGTTATAATTGAAGTTGTAGATGCAGACTTTGAAAGAGCTTTGATTTGTACAAACTTTGCGACAATGGATGTCCTAATTTCTCCAGAAATCCTGTGCTACATTTACCAACTGTGCTTGGTACACCTCAAGAATAATCACAAACACTGTTAGCAGCTGTTGCTTTGTGTATTTGTCAGTGTTCCATATGAGGATAAATGCAACTGACCATGTAGCAGGCCAACTCGGCACCGTTGTTGTATGAAAAGAACCACAGTCCGCTTATTGGCCTGTATACGGATGCGAAAACATGAACTGGCCTTAACTAATTATGGGGAATGCTTGAGGAATGGCAGAAGCAAACAGCTTCATATCTTCACAGCTTTTATTTCACACCTCCAACTTTCTAACAACCACAAATCACAACAAAATGAATTCCCCCCATATGGGGCCTTTAAAGCGCTACATTTCAAAATAAAATGTAAGTCTGTGCTTTAATGTTTAACCATGGGATTTGAAGGAAGTTGTGGGTGTGTGGTGAAGGGTGGGGGTTGGGGACCTTCATTTGCATAAAGACTTGGGAACCCCTACCTTCTTTTTTGTCCCCTTTTGCCTATTCTGAGAGTGAAACTACTACTACTCATAATAAACTTTATTTATATAGCACTTTTCAAAACACGTTAAAAAGTGTTTCACATCTGCAGCAAGTGAATCATCAAGTTTAGAAGCAGAAAAAAAATGATTTATATAAAGACCAATGCTGGTAGTAAGGTAAAAATACATAACAAGTAAAAGACCTATAAAATATCTTTCCATGAGAGGAACAGTAAAAAGATAAAAAAGACAGTTCAAGACAATTAAAACTCATGGAAAATCGGGAAAGGCTTTGTGGTAAAAGTGTTTTAAGAAGGGATTTAAAAGACACAAATTCAAAACTGCAGCATAAACGCAACGTATCAACAATCACACTAGGAAATTTGAATTAAAAAAACTAAGGTGACTTTCTATTAAATTCAGGATTAAAGCACGGAAAAAAATCTCTGGTTATAGCAGCACACTGAAGTAATAAGACCTCTAGTTCAAGGCATAGCAGTACTTTGAGCTAAATGGTAACATTTGTATGCAGAGACAATGCAAACATGCTGGAATTTTGCATGTGAGTTCGCCACCTTTTTTAAAGCATGTTTTTACGCTAACATTTTCTAATTAGCACAAAGTTACATATACAGCTGTGACTGATTAGAATATTATGCAGGAATTTGGTCTTAACTTTAATAATCTTCCCTTGAATTACAACTGTTAAAAATTTCCTCACTATGCGATTAATGAAGGATTATCTTATTTTATCTTTGACTATATTGTAAATGAGGCCTCTATGTCAATGTATCTGCAAGTTTAAATAAAGTCTGAATGAATGAGTGAATAAGCATTGAATAAATTAACAGTTTGACCTGATGATGGAGCTAGACAAAAAGTCAGGGTATCACCAAATGTTTCACAATGTTTCCTGAGAAAAACATGACTGTCACAGCAAATTACATGGAAGTCCATCCAACAGTTGTTCAGATGATTCACTCAAAAACCATGAACCTCTTGGTGGTACTAGAGGAAAAATAATAATCATCATAAAATAAATCATAATAATTATAAAAAGAAAATAAACTTTATTGTTAATATGCATGTTTCCATAAAATGACACAGCAACATTAAACCCCAAAATTAGTATTACTGGATTTAAAAGCCACCATTTAGAGCAACATCACTATATTTATATCCTGCATAAACATACTATAATAGATTAGACCGATTAGTGACTCAGCCGATAACTGTGCCGATACTTGGCATTTTTCCGATTATCGGTATCAGTATTTTTATTGGCCAGTTATTGATAAATTAAATGCCCTATTTCAGGTCTGATGTAGTCAACGCTCCCTGTTGTGACTCTGTGGTCTCAGAAATGTCTTTCAAGCAAAGACTGCAGGAAATTAGCTACTTTCACAGTGGCTAAGCTCATGCTAATGGCTAGTGGCCAAGTTATAATCTACGCTTGATAAGCGTGTCACTAGTGGGCAACTAGTGGGTCACATGACAGGCGCGTTACCTTCAGTCCTGTAGAGGCGTCAGAGGAACATGGTGGCTTGGTCGCAAGTTTTCACTTTTATTGCAACAGTTCAGTGAAAAATATTTCTGAAAACATTTGAGGTTGCTGAATCTGTTCTCATTTTCTTTCAACAACGGCTAGCTGAGAAGTTTTATGAAAGTTTTGCAAGGCGTCTGACCTCCGCTCCCTCATTTGCATAAAGTTGAGGTCTAGGCTACTTTATGCAAATGAGGTGCGGGCAGCGAGACAGGCAACATGATGCCCTGTCCCTAGAAATGCAACGAGACACTATCAGTGCGAGTAGTTTCACATAGACAATGAATGGAAAGTGTTAGATTGACTGATCCTGTGAACAGGTACCATAAGGCTATGCTAACGGCTAAAGTCTAAAAGGCAGCCACAGATTAATCTAAAAACAGCGTCTGAAAAACAATAATTAATCGTTCTTTGAAGTATGGACCTCAGTGGGCAATAAAAGTGATAGAACGGTGACAGATTAAGATATTTCTTTTTTGGCAATATATCAAATTTTATATGGAAAATAACAAATTGTATCTGTGTCCGAGAAATCACTTTCAGCTAAGTTAGCCATTACAAAAACACCTCTCAAGGAAGTGTGTTAATTCCAGATCACATAACCTGCTCCACATGATGTCATTTCCTCCTGAAGAAAAGACTGGCCAGACTCCAAGGCTTTCTGAGTTATTTGATATAAAGTAGTGTGTGAGTCAAGTGTGGATTTATGGCATGTCAACAGGTTTACTACAATATCTTCATAAATAACTTTCAATTTCAATTTTACTCAATTGTATGTATAATATTTTAGAAGAATCTTTGTGTAAAAATACCATGTGGTGTTTGGTTCTAGGTGGCCATGTTGATTTTCGGCCTGAAAACAGCAAAAATGTCAACTATGATACCTGTCAACTATGTTACAAAAAGTCCTGCAATTATATATTGACCCAGTAACAGTGATTACGTGCTATCTTGCACTGATACTGAAATCTTTAACAAATCCGTGGATCCAGACTATAAACCGCATCACTGCCAAAATCTAATGAGGTGGTCCTTGTGTCATTTCTGACCTTCCCTGAAAATTTCATCCAAATCCGTTGATCCGTTTTTGAGTAATGTTGCACACAGATGAAATAACAGACGGACAGACAAACATACGCTGATCGTCACAAAGTAAGAAGCCTGGTTATGAGTGAGGGGTTCTCTGCTATAACATGCTTTTAAAACATTACATTTAATGCATACCTGTTCTAAATATCAGTCATCTGCCTTTCTGGATTACCAACAACTGCCACTGATTTCGACCCAAAAAGGTGGATCTCTATACTGTAAGTCCATAAACGAACATGGACGACATCATGTGTAAGATCAGCAGAGTTAGAGTAAGGATAAACACCGTAAAGGAGCATGCTTCGGGGTGATCTGCTGCTGTCTGGTGTTTCGGGGCCGTCTCAGAGGGATTTTAAAGTTGCCGCTGCGTGCTGCGGGACGTGATAGGCTGAGGCTGGGGAAGAAAGGAGCTGCTCTCAGTCAGCAGAGCAGTGCCGCTGGAGAGCTCTACCGACGACCGCAGGCTCCGGCTCAGAAAAAAAGACAGAGAGAAAAGAAGACGCGACAGCCTACCTAACGTTTTATTTTTTAATTTTATTTATTCATCTCGTCGCCCGTGTCCTCGCCTCGAGCAAGATGTAACGCGTTGCCATCACCTCAACCATATTCATGCATTTGAAAAGAGCCGGGAGTGAGTGCGCAGAGAGCCGAGCTGTTCGGCCGAATGGAACTTATTGTTGTGTTTTGACTATGTTATCCCCAACTGAGTTTGGGTCCAGTGCGTCTCTGTTCGTCGTCGACCCTTGAGTGTTTATTTTTTTTGTTGTTGTTTTTTTTTGTTTTTGTTGTGGATTTATATCCGAATACTTTAAGGGGGAAAAAACACCGAGGGGAGGATTCTGCAAAGCCAGCAAGCTTTTCCTTACAGAGCCGGGGATTTAAATCGTCGTTTGGTGGAGCTCCGGGAGAGGCGAGAGTCAAAGAAAGAAATTCATGTGGCCATTCTCTCTATAGCCAAACATTTCTTTTTTGGTGGGATTGCATAATGAGCAAGGAAAGACCTAAGAGGAATATCATTCAAAAGAAATACGTGAGTACAGCCTTGTATTTTGCTATCAATGTTTTTTTGCTCGTCGCTTTATTCAAGTTCGATGAAAATGCATAAACTTTCATCACGGACTGTGAAGGTTACCAGCCGGCAGCTTGTGCACTATTTAGCCCCGATATAAAATGTATCCACCTATGTTGTTACACATTACACGTTTTTTTTTTTGTTTTTTTGTTTTTTTTTTTGTTCATTTAAAGAGACAGCAATGTTTATTCAATGTCTGTGTTGCAACGTTTTCTTCGACACCAGACATGTTTTAAGCTATTTGAACATTGAGGTGGAGGGTTTTTTTTTTATAGCTTCACTTGTTATTTTTTGGAAAGGGGGGGGGATGCTAGCACGTCTCTGCGAGCTGGAAAAGGTTTGAAATTAAAACACTTGGCACCACAGTTTCCAGAAAAGAGGCTTTTGTTCGCTCCCCCTCGTTTCTCTCTTTGCTATTCAGAGCCGTGAAGACGAGCCTGTCGGCCATGGCTCAGCTATTTCGGCTTCCATTTCGTCCCATGCTGAGCGTTTTCATCTCAAACTGAGCTCTTATCTGGAGAATATCTCAACCCCACGTTCCTGCTGTCCCCGTGCCGAAGCGGTTGTGTGCTGTTTTGGGGGGTGTCGGTGTGGCGTATTTTCTTTATTTTTTTTCTCTCTCGTTGTGGCTCTTTAATTTTCTCCATCAAGAGTGAGAGCAGCAGGAAAAGGGGGTCATGCGATTCAGCATATTCATTCAATTTCAACAGCACTTGAGCAAAACCGGTCGCAGGGGTTTTCTTCCTCTTGTTGTGTCTTTTGCCATTTAACACTTGCACACGTGAAGTCGCTGATGTAAATGCTGCAGGTCTCCGTGTGACCTCTGAGAACGAGCACATATTGCAGCAGCTGAGGGATAACTCCGTTTTGTTTTGTTTTGTTTTTAAATGCGAGACTACAGGGGGGCTTAGCTCACCGCCGAATTCCCATTAAACAGCAACACTGCTCGGCTGTTTCTGCACGATTCTGGCTTCTTTTTTCTTTTTTTTTTTTTAAAAGCAGGCTGTGTTCAGTCGCATTGCAGAGGCTCATGTATGAAGCGACCATTTTCTTTCTGCAAGTAACACTGCTGAATTTATGGGGAAGGGGGGCTGTGAAACGGAATACTTCAGCCCGGTCCTGGCTTTTCGTCGCACAGCTTCGGTTTAGTGCGTTAATAATTGTGCACATTCACGCTTTTAATCGTGCAAAGTGTGCTTGCCCCCCACTCCACCCTCCTCGGTGTTTGGGCTTTAAAGTTTGTTGCACTTCTTCTCTCATGTCCTGTGAATTATCGTCAGGCACCTCATGGGCACATTGTTGCGTTTAATTGCACGAAGCATCTCATGTCTTGCAATGACCCAAGCCCCTCCATCTCTCCCACCTCCTCCCACACCTACCTACCTATCCACCTACCCCACCATGTGCAGTGTCTCTGAGGAACTGTTTTGCAACTGAATGCATCCAAAACAAAACATTTCATCCCATTAAGCTTTGTGTTTTGAGGCGTTTTTTGGTGCAAAACTGAGCAACAGGTTTGTGTGAGCGAGTGAACAGTCAAACACAAAGAGGTTTGTTGCCATGCGTTCACGAGATTTCCTCTTCATTCAGCTGTGGGGGCTTTTTATGTTTCCCTCAACAAGTGTAAAGAATTACAGAGCAGTGTAAGCACAGGAGGAGTATTTATACTAGTTTGAATTGCAATTTTCCTCAAGAACTTTTTCCGTTTGCCTCACAGCTGCACAAGGCCTGGTGAATGTCTGAATAAACAGAAAAACAATTAGAGTTGAGCTTTTAATTTGACGCTTTTAGAGTGACTTTTTTATGGTGCAGGGTTTTATTTTGGAAGACAACAAGCTTGATTGCATCTGCATGACTTCTTATGGTCAGTGTCAGTAGCTCAATGTGCTGAAATGTATTGGCATCTGCATTTATTTATTGGAAAGCAGCTTCTCAGACAGACGGATGTTTAAAATAGCAGAGAAAGTTACTCAAACTGCAGCTCAGTGGTTTGCAACATTTCTACTTGATGTATTCTGCAGCAGCAGTTAATATCTCCTCGTGACTTTTTATATTCATCAATGACAGAATCCTTCTCTGACCGTGACCGAGTAGTTTCAGTCACATTCATTGTCACTACTCGTGCTTTTCTGCTGTGTGCTGAAGAAGTGATTGAGCACTGCAAAAGATAACAAGCATTTGATCCAATCACGTTGTTTGTCGGTCTCTCCCTGAATTGAGGAAACAGGATGTACCATAGAAATCATGAGTAACTGAGTAAAAAGTCCCCGTTTAAAATCCAGCCATTATACAGTGGCCAGCAGTGTCACACTTTCTAAAACTGGATGGGCTTTTTTTATTTGTTCTATTCATAACGTGGTTGTATAATTAGAACTAGAGTCAGAGCATCAAGGCTGGGGGAAATGGTGTGGCCGTGTGCCCGACTGCAGGATGCACGTTTCAGTCCTGTGTGTGTGTGTGTGTGTGTGTGTGTGTGTGTGTGTGTGTGTGTGTGTGTGTGTGTGTGTGTGTGTGTGTGTGTGTGTGTGTGTGTGTGTGTGTGTGTGTGTGTGTGTGTGTGTGTGTGTGTGTCACATCTGTCATGTGTTTTCCGCAGCATGCGTAGTGTCTGGTTCAGACCAAAATGGGCTCGCAAACATGCAATAACCTGGAGGAGACCAGATCCTCCGGCCCCCCCTCCAGGCTTTGAGACAGGACTCTTGGCCCTTAGTGTCCCCCCTCCTTCCCTCTCCACCCTCTGCTCCCCATCCACCCTCCCCCTAATTAGCGTAAGACAATTATACATGCTTGGCTTAACCATTTCCCCTGAAACATGAGTGTGAGTTGTTACCCCTCCACCCCCACCTCCTGCACCCAACAAACACACGCTATCTGCGAGTGATATTAAAATCTGCTGGTCATAAAATGATTTAAAATAGGGGGATGAGTCCTTAATAAAACCAAACAAGCAAGGCAATAATTATTTTCCACTAGGATTATAAACATTAGTCAACAGAGCCAAAAAGAAACACAAAATTGCCCTGTCACTGATTTCAGGTTGTGTGTGTCACTGCAGAACAACGTGAACATACTTTCTGTCTGCTTCCAGTTCAGTGATGAAAACTTAATTTCTGCAGGTTTATTTTCTTTTTTGTTGTTGCCTTTCAAGCCAGCGGTTGAGAGGTAAAGGCTATGTAATGACTGAGGTCTCAAGCACTAATGTGTGGCAGTGTTGTTCTGTCTAACGAAACATGACACACGCTGTGTGTGTGTGTGTGTGTGTGTGTGTTTGTGAATGCGTGTAAGCCAGGGTAGCAGGAGAGCACAGCCGAGTGCAGCTCAATGCAGCCAGGGCCATTTTGTGCAGAGTCGGCTCTTCCTGTAGGCCCCAGCTGGGCCTAGGCCTCTGATTCAAAGGTTGTGTGTGTGTGAGTGCATGTTTGTGTGCACGCATGGTGTGTGTGGGACAAGCACAGCTGCTGCAGGGGCCTTTACAAATGTAAAGAGGCTGTCAGTGTTTGTTTCATCAGGCGCACAACTGATGAGGGCCAAGTTGAAAATCCACTGCACTGTGAGTGTGTGTGTTGAGCGTGCACAAAAAGAGGAAACAAAAATAGAGAGCAGGGGCAGAATGGGGAGTGCAAAGGCACAGACTCTCCCCCTCCTCTCCTCCTTTTCCTCTCTTTATCTCCGTCTCTCCCTGTCTTTCTGTCTCGCTCTCGTTCTTGGGCTGTCCAAATGAAATGTGGGCCTCATGTAGGACCATGAAGAGAGGGTCACAGGGTTGTTTTTTCACCGTGCCTGAGCCTCAATGCGCTTCATTTAACCTTATGTTTCAATGCAAATTCTTCTTTCATAAGCTCCCTTCTCCTCACGTGTGCAACATGGCAGGGTTCACTTTGCAACCCCTCTGTCACTATGGATACCATGGCAAACCAAAGTGTACTGTGGCGAAAGAAAAGTTTTACTGCCTGTTTATTTTACTACGTTCACTATGGTTACGTTCCACGTGGCGCATGTAAAAGGCACTACGGTAAAAGATAAAAGTGCTTTGCATACATGCTTTGCTTTTGCTTCATTTTGTCAGTTTTTTTTTTCACAAATGTGCTACCATGCAGAGTGTAAAGTGACGAGTGCTTCAAGTTTGAAACCAGCGGGATGTTACAGGGATAAGATTGAACAAAAAGCAACAGAGGATAATAGTTCTTACTTTGAAAATAACATTATTCCGCTTTATTGTTGTCTGTTCACCAGTTGGGAAAAATAAAAGCAGGGCTACTTTGATTTTATTGCCAAACTGTATCAGCATGGCATAAAAGTAACTGCCAAGAACATAAAAGTCCTGATGAAGATTATCACCAATTTGCACACATTAGAATCAGTGACTGTGTGAGAGTCAGTCACACCAAGCAGAGAAAACGTTAAACATCAAAGCACACGCATATGTGTTCTGCCCGATCTCTGCTTGTATTAGTGACACATTTTTGATGCTCTGAAGTTTGGCAGGTATGTGAACATCACCAGGCTTAGTTTATGCGTCCCCTCCTAAACAGGAGGAAGCCTTCCCACGCTGCAGGCCCAGCCTCACATCCCCTTGGCTTCATCTTTCCCCTCGCAGGGCCTGCAGACTCGACAAACACTGCCAGAAGAAATTTCTGGGAGTGAAGTTGGCTACCCAGGCCTTTTTAAATTCCGTCTTATTTATTTATGCATTTATTAAGTTAGTGCTGAAATGAGGAGAAGGCTCTGTTTTTTCTTTCTTTCTTTCTTTTTTTTTTGCTTAAATAGAGTCCGCTTTGCCAACAGAGAGTTTACTGCATCATTACAGGCGCTGCCGGCTTAGATTTGGACCGGCGAAGGATGTTCAGCGGCCAAATGCATCACAGCTCAGCTCTCTTCTCTGACATAAATACAGACTCTGTGTTTACCCTTTACACTCTGTGCCTCCCTCTTCTTCTTCTTCTCTGCATCTGCTTTCTACGGCATTATGTCACACACGCAGCACAAACTCCTGTTATGCAATATGACCTTTTCTCTTATCAGCTGTTGGCATTGAACACAATCTCCGGCTCTTGCTAGCACCAGCACACACTCACACTCGCACATGCACACACACACAGGCAAAGGTCTGTAGGTGTGCACCTGCCGACAGTAGGTGAGATAAACTGGTTTTCAGACCAACCTTACGAGGCATCTTGCGCGTATCAGCAGCTTTGGATATTTGCAGGAGTAGTGACATAAAACTGGGTGTGACTGTCTTTGTTACACGATATCTGTGTTTGTCATGAGCAATGTGTGTGTGTGTGTGTGTGTGTGTAAATCCTTTAGTAGGTGTGTTGTGCAGTAAATGCTCCAGTAGTTGGACACGAGGCATGTTTGGACACAGTGCAGTTGTGGAGAGCCAATGCAGAAAGGGGCGTGTGTGTGTGTGTGTGTGTCTGTTTGTGTGTGTCACGTACACCACTTGCGTTCTCGTCCGTGTGCGTCTTCATTCGAGTGATTTATATCCTCCTGCCCCTGTAGGTTTGGATGGAGATGGGGGAGTGAGACAGCTGGTCAGGCCCTGAGAGGCTGTGTGTGTGTGTGTGTGTGTGTGTGTGTGTGCGTGTGTGTGTTTGTGTACGTGAACACACATACTCACTCATGCATGTGTGTGTGTGTGAATAAGTGAGTGGCTTATCTGTTCAGGATCCCTATGAAGCTGAATCAACACTTTAGCTTTGTCTTTGCTTTGGCCTTGCAGGCTTTAAAGAGGTCCATGAAGGACATTCAGTTGTAGTAGAAAGAAAGAAAGCAATTTACTTGATTTTTCTTCATTATTTACCATATCGTTCGCCAAGCATTGCTGTAAATGTATTTCTGTTTTTAAAGAAACGCACCAAATAATCTCTAGGTGTTTCTGTTTCTAGTTCAAAATTCAGCTTAGCCCCAGGCTTTTATTTAAGCTCTGAAAAGCTGAAAGAGGAGGTGTTAGGTTGTTTTCCAGCCTTTTTTCCCCAAACTACTGCAGCAGAGCAGCGTCAGCTTTTAATGATCATTACGTTTATGTCTCACAGACAACCCCTTTGACCGATCTCTGTTCTCCTTCTCTCCTCTGTTCGTCTCAACTACATCAGTTTAATAAACACTCCTCACATTTTCATCCTGTGGTCAATCCCATCTGATCCCCTATTGTGACTCTGTCGTCTTTAAACATCCAGTGAATTAAGCCTCGAGGGATGAAGCAACAGAGCAGGGGCTCAGTTGGTATCGATCCTTCATTACTCCCTCTCTTTCTACCTAGAATATCACAGTTTTGCTGTCAAACGTACGGCAGACAGCAAAAGGTCAAATGCAGCGTCACAAAATTTCTAGACTATGGTGCTAAGATTAGGAAATCCTCAAGCTTTCTGTAATGATATATGCTGACATATCATATTTTCCGTGAAGATAGCTGGTTATACTGTATCATCAGAGTTCAGTCCGGGAATCCTCTTCGGTTTCACCAGTCAGTGTACATTCATAACTGCTCTTGTTATGCGTTATAGTCTCATAAGATTTCTACCAAGTGCGGTAATCTATGAATCATTCTTTTTATGATACAGCAGTTTGTCTCTTTCTGCCAACAAGCCACCGGCCGCTCTATTCAGGTCCTCTTTGGCACAGAGCTGCCTTGGCCGATGAATCGCTCTCTCATTTAATCTCTCATGAGAGTATTTTCCAGTGGTAACTTTTTTTTTTTTTTTTTAAATCTTTCACAGTCATTAGCCCCTTTTTTATTTTATTTTATTTTTCTACTGTAGCCATTTGTGGCTCTCCAACATGCGTGGCTAGTTATGGAACAGTGACCTTCCCTCTGTTAAAGAGCTCTTGAATGCAACCCTTTTCACCGAGCGTTTGGCCCCTCATGAGGGAGGCCTTAATTCAGGATGGCAGACTCCACCCCCACCCTCCACCCCCTAACCGGGGGAGTAATGAGCCAGTGGAGCAAAGTGGCTGGGTGACCACTGTTGCTGCCTAATCTCTACTTTTCAGCCCTCACAGAATGATTTTCAAAAAAAAAGGAAGAAGTAGATGTGGCATGGGGTAAAGAGGTTTTATACAAAGCTTACTGATTCAAGCGGGTGTAAATCTTATGATTTCTGACTGATTTAGGGTAAAACGACTGGTTACAGAAGAAGGTGTTAACTGCATCTGGCCGACACTGGCAACAATTACGCCTTCCAAACTGTATTTAAAGGGCTGGACAAGAGCATGTTTTCCTGCTGAAACATGGTTGGGGGAAGGGGTCTCTGTCGCTGCTGAGTTGTCGGACATGCTGGTTCCCTTGTCGGCTCTTATGTGAGAAAACAGGAGGAATCGGGGGGTAGCGGTGGGCGTTCAGGGACTGTAAGAGGAAGACGAATAAATGGTTTAGTTGATATGCAGGTGAATATACACACACTCTCTTCTCATCCATCCCACACCTCCATTCTCCAAATGTTACAAGAAACACATCACACACACACCCCCCCAACTCCATCCTGCCTTGTAATAGACTCTCTTCCACTGTGTCTCTCTCACCTCCTCCCTCTTAACTCATCAGCACAGCTACGAAGAGAGGAAAGAGGTGTTGGGAGCTTTCTGTAGGATACTACTGCAGAAAGGATTTCAGAAGAGGGGCTATTTTCACCTGAGCGAGCTGTGAAATTGCCCTTTAGTTGCAGAGGAGGAGAAGCTGATGCATGGTTGTTAATTTTTTTTTTTTTTTACAAGGAGTGTGTTCTGCAAGTGATAATCATCTGTTTAAAAGATCAGACTTCTCAGCGACATGTTTAGGCTGTTTTGCAGCTCTTTTTTGATTCCCCCGTTCAGTTGACATCTTGCATTCTTCCATCTGCTTTGTTTTGATGTGGCCTGCCAAAGGAAACTTTGGAATCCTCTCCAGTTTGATATGATGCGTCTGTGTGAATTAGCCCCCTCCAGCAGCACCCTGCCAGACATGCACTCATAACATACTAACATGTGTGCACACGTATAGTCTGGCCCTCTGCGGTTGTCATGGGGCACTTGGTAAACCTTTCTCTTATGCCTTCTTTAAATTTTGATATAAAGAATTTTCTGTGTTTGAGTCTAGTTTTTTTGATTGTAATTTTTTTGACTTTGCTGTGATACTCTGTTTAAAGGTTTCTTCATTTTAATCTTATGTGAAGCATTTGAAGGGTGTCCTTGGGGGTTGTTCTTATTTTACTCCTATAAATGGAAAGTGTTCTGAAAAAGGTATGAATTGATAAGCTGGGAAAGGAATATGGATTTTTCCTTCTTTTTTTTTAACTCATTGAGTTTTTTTTTTTTTAAGCAATAGGTGCTTTTTAAGTTTCTCCACAGAGAGAAGCAGAGCGTGAGTCGAAGGTATTGTTCCCCTGTTTTAACCTCGGCTCAATAGATGAGGGCTTTTACAATTCTTCTGGCTGTGTGATTTCCTCCAGGCCTCACAGCAGGGAGCTATAGTGCATGGTACACTGAGGGAAGGGCGCCAGAGTCTGGGCTGAATGTCTGGCCGGCCTCCCCTGGCCCTGGATCAAACATCGCGAGGCCCGGGGGCAGAGGGCCAGCTCTGGAATTCACAACCTGTGATCGTCAAGGAGAAGAAATCCTAGAAGATAGAAATAATCAAATTAGGCACCATCTCAAGTGGAATATTTATAGTGACGGCGGTAAACGGGAGGCCTTTCTGCTCGACTCTGTTGTAATGACTGGCTCTACGAAATGCGGCTCCTGGAAAAGCACACCTCAAAGGCCGATGCAGGCGTTCGCTGTTTCTAGATTTAATTGTTTGAGAATGTGGATCGGAAATGAGCTAACCACTGGTTGATTCCCAGCCCGACTGTCACAGACGCATGCTCACTTTCACACATTGAATTGAGTAATGTGGAAACAAACTCTGGATAAACATAATTTGAGAGCCAACTAGCAGGAAGTTACCATGGTGACGAAAGTATACCCCCCTGACCGCTTTACGCTCTCCTCTATGGCTTTGTGTGTGTGTGTGTGTGTGTGTGTGTGGGGGGGGGGGGGGGGGGGCGGGCGGGGGGGGGGGGGGGTTACGCGTCTGTGAATAGGGGGACTTATACCTCCCACCCTGAGGTTTCTATAGAAACTGACATGCTGACAAGGTTTCTGAGCGAGTCAAGCATGTCTTCCTTTTTGTTTTAGGCCCAGCACATGAGGGTGTGGAACTAGATTAAAGAGTTAAGTAAAATTGTTGTTGGAGCATCTGGTTCCTGGCTGCATTGTGGGGAAGTTACTAGATCTGTCTTGCAATCATGTGAGTCAGAGAAATCAGGTGTAAAACTGCGAAACTGAAAAATTCGAGAGGGGAGATTTTATCTCCCAAACTTGGTATGTAGTGTTTTTTTTTCCCCCCCTAGAAATCGTTTTAGAAGTATAAATTTACAAAGTTAAGTCTTTGAAGCTGATAATAGAAATTGCGCTTTTTTGTAAATACTGTTTCTTGTTTTGTATTACCCAGATGTTGTGATGTATTCCGTAAACTGTAAGAGTCATAAGAAACCGGTAAACTTTCACAATTCATGATAGCGGCCTATTTCCTGACAGTAAATCGTTTATGGTGCCATTATTGAGAATCATTTTCATTTTGAACAAATAACCCCGTCATTCAGTCGCAGAAATCAAGAGTGGAATTTCATATTAGTCATACCACTTATCCACTTATGACAGTTGTTTTTAATTCCAGTTTTAATTCCTCTCTTGCTCCCCAAGAAGTGATACATATATTTATTGTACGTTATACTGATTTACAACAACTGAATCAGCCAGATGTATTAACACAAATGACTAGAACCAAACAGTAGCGTGTAGATTTACTGTAGATGTACTTATGGAAGAGCAGTGTGTGTGTATGTCTGGAACATTGTAGCTATGACTTGAAGAGTTCTGAGTCAAAGTACCTTATGCATGTTAGTTGACACCCAAATACTTCAAACTAAATGATTACGTGTTGATCATGAACCACAAAAAAAACGTGGTGAATGTTGCAGACAGTTTCACTTTTATCACGAGATTCCATCATGACCTTTCCATTCCTAACATTTTTTTTTTTTAAAATTTCTGTTTTCATTCCTAAAGTAGAACTAAATATTGCATTCAACTCAATTGTTTTAGGGTTTTTAGGGTCTCAATGCATAAAACTAAAACTATCTGGTAAAATTAGAGATCTGTGAGAAAACTCCAGTGTGTTGTTGTTGTGATTTGGTTGGTTGGAGCACATAATTCACCTCTTAAAGCTACAATAAAGAAGAAGAGATCGACCATGCATATTTTAGCAGACCATAAAAGATTGTCTTTATACCTCAGATATAGTATTACTTATAGGTTGGATTTGTTCATGAATGAAAAGGTTCAGGAAAAGCTGGAACCAGTAACATTAACCCTGCATGTGAGGTGCATGTCTGATGGTGAACTGGAGTTTCGACTGAAGTTTAACAAATCTTTCTGGCATAATGTGTGTGTGTGGGAAATTCTATATCTCGCTCAATCAATTTGGTTTGTTTTACTGACTGTAACATTAATGAATTAACTTGAAACACTCAGTCAGACAGATTTTATCCAGTAACAAAGATAACTAGATGACTAGCAGCTAGCACGGTGATTCAAAATCAAACCAGTGATATAAACATCAATGATGCAAACGCCTGGTCAAGCATTGTAGCTTGAGCTCGGGCAGGTATGAGGTTCTAAATTAATTTATTTCACTTCCTGTTCAGCTATCCCTCGGGCGTCAACTAGCAGTGATACAGTCTGCTACAAGCGTGTGGGCGCCTTGATCTTCAGTAGGTTGCTGGCTCAGCTGACGCCATGTAATCGCCCCTCATGCATCACCTTCATTCTTGGTTTCCACTGTACCAATGCCATTATTCACCTCTTTCTGACACTGTTATGCTTTCCACTCTACCTCTCCTTACGCTGCATGTTCCTTCACTTTTAAGCACATCTTTTCTTTCCTCTTTTCATGCCATCTCTTCCCTTTCCTCTGCCCGTAACCTATACTCTTGTCAGTCTTTACCTCCCTTCTCTTCAATGGGCCCCTCAGACCTCGAAGAATTTGCCTTTGTGTGCGATAGTATGGTGAAAGGGTGAGGTACAAGGGTTTTGTCCCAAACTGCGAGGTGAAAATCATTTCTTAATTGCCTCTGCCAGTGGTTGTAGCAGGGAGTGAGCCTGCAATACAAGTCCCAAAGCAGGAACTCTCTTGCCTAAGCCCTGGCTTTGTTTCATAACGTTCTCTGGCTACAGTGTAATCTGCAGTCATACAGCAACACACACACACACACACACACACAAACAGAGGCTTTAAAAGGGCTTAAGATGTTGGACACAGCAGTATACAAAGAAAATAGGCTTTGGATGTAGCACTGTGAGGTGTAGGTGAGTAGTAAATGAGCGGTTGTGTTGCGTTGTGAATGGAGTGTACTTCAGCATAGATGCTAGTTTGGCAGTTGGTGTTTTTGAGTTTAAGCACATGCTGCTTTTCTTTTGTGCTTTTAATCTCACATTTTTTTGTACATTATACTCCGTACGTGGGAGTTTAAGATGTGGGAATTTACACATTTTGTGTCAGCGAAAAATGAGTCAGTCAATATTGTGTATATATATTTTATATATCAAATATCTACAGACCTATTTTGCATTATAAAAACTGTCTCATCACTTATGGCTTTGCTATGATTTTTCTTCTTTCTGTGAACAAGTGTAATATGGTTTTAAATCAAATTGTGGTCTGTGAAACTTGTGAATCTTTCTTGCCTGAGGTGTCTTGGAAATTGAGCCATGTTTTACATTTTGCTTTAGGTGATGGATCTTCTTCTCTCTGAATATTTTTCTGTCTTTTAGCATTTTCAAACTGATGTGGGTCACACTTGACAACTCTGCAGCGACCCAGGAAGACTGAACTGCTGCTGTGCAACAGTCTGTGCAAGTTAATAGATGACTGACTTTCTCACATTATTTAAGATGGAGGGAAGTTGTGAAGTCAGTTTAGAAGATGCGCATTGACCTTATCTGATTGACCGTGACAGTGGGTCAAACCTGTGTCGCTGAGACCGTCTGAAAGGGTGCGTTTGTGTGACCGTGGTCAGACCCTGCTCTTGCTTTTCCTGTTAGCTGTCAGTGGAGGGCTGTGGTGGCTTCCATTAACCATCACCCTAACTGGTAATCTTATCTCCCTGACAATCTGCATTAGGCTCAACCTACTGCCAGTTAACCCTTTCCGGGCCCCTGCGTAGTGCTTTTTTTTTTTCTTTACATCCCAAGTGGTGCAACACTAAACGTTGAGAGGAAGTGTTGTCATTTGGGGGTTTAAACTTTTGGTGTGTTGAAAAGGCAGAGTTTGATTGACAGGTTGTATTCTGCACAGGATCAGTCTGTCATAGATGTGTGGACACAGAAGCAGCTTATCTTTCTATTGCCTCCTCTTCGCGTCAGCTCATGAAGAGATTGCATGAATTCCGGGCCAGGCTAGTTGCTGGTTGCTTCACTTTACGGCACAATTAGAGACAAACAACCAAACACGCTTGCAGCCTCTGATGATCTCCATAAAATCTGCCTCCCACTCTCCCTCCCTCGGTCTGTCTCGCTCTTACTCCCCTTTAATTTTGCTCGGCCGCAATATCCTACCTAGACCCTGATTGTTGATTTCTGAGAGCTGGAGCGGTGTTGTTGTAACATAATCATTTAGTCTCCCTCCCGTGGTTCTGGCAAGCTGCATGCTGAAATCCATCCACTGCTCATTTTTATGGGGAGCGAATTTGTTGTAGCTACTGTGACTGCTGCTGGCTCGCCTTTGCACTGTATTTACCAGAATAGATGGATATCTCGCCCACAAAACATTTGAAGGATGACACATGTTATATACACATTTAATATACCCCAGAGGTCATGCTGGTGAATTTGATTAGTGTGGCTGAAATATGATGGTTGTGATATGGAGTGACTTGGCCTATATTGAATTTTTAATCTCAGTGTCAACCTCGGCTTACGTGACGTACCCTTCATCCTGACCGCTGTAGTTGGAGCTGGAATAAGAGAGTTTTGTTACCTCATGGCATTGAAAGAATACAGCTAAACATGGCAACTCTAAAGCCTGTTTTTAAGGCTAACAGTGAGCCGTCATTGTAGTATCATTACTGGAAAATAGAGGTTGCTGAGGTGATCACAGGAGCTTTTCTCCTCCGGTCAAACTCATTGACCCTGAATGACTGTCTACAGGTTTCAGCAAAGCCATTTAACCTTGTGACATATTGTCTCAAATGGAGCTAGTGGCCGAGGTGGTATCATGGGAAATGAGGCTGCTTTTGTACTTGGCATCCCTGTTGGTTTTACACAAGCTCCATTGGCTTTTCTTCAATTTAGTCTTTTCTCATATTCCTATGATGGTACTGTACAACTGTGCACGCTAAACACATGTCATGAGAATTTAAGCAAGACACTGAACATGCTGCCAGTCCTCCTTCCACAAAAACCATCCAAATAAACACTTGCACAGCTCCAACTCTTTCATTCACTTATCTTGTTATTGGATCTGTAAATCCCACTGAATACTCCCTTTACGTGTGTCACCGACTGGGGCACCTATATGGGGGAAACCCTGATTGATTCATTGGGCCGAGAGCGGCGCAGGGGCCCTGTAACATGACAGGGATTAGATATTTATTGTTTCAGGTCTGGAGTGAGCTGTTGACATGAGGCCCAGAATTCCTAGCTGTGCATGCGGTTGCAAGATCATAATCTATTTTTTTCCTGCAGCCTCCGCGGCTATAAAGTGAATTTGG
This sequence comes from Amphiprion ocellaris, assembly GCF_022539595.1. NCBI lineage: Eukaryota > Metazoa > Chordata > Actinopteri > Pomacentridae > Amphiprion > Amphiprion ocellaris. The sequence goes on from NC_072780.1 coordinate 7,767,114, forward strand.
ATGTTTGGCTGTATTTTTATTCGCAGCCACATTTAGCTTTATTCCATCTTCCCACATCTGTGCTAAGAAATGTGTGGACGTATCAACACTGCAGAGATTTTCAGCCTAGTGCAGTTGATTATTCTCTCCACCTGTTGGTGAAAAGCTCACCAGAAAAATTATCTCTTTTCCTATGCACTGCAAAAACAGAAAATGATCTTGTGGGGGGGATTGAATAAGTCCAACCCGTGTAAGTGCGTCTCACGCTTGACAGCGAGTTTGCATATGATTTCCATAAACGAGGGTGTTGATGTATGAGTGACTTGTCAGACGGATTGATTTACGAAGGCGGCTGTCACTCACTGACAGAGTTTATTGTGATCGTGCCCAACCTGACCCATCATAAGATGACTTACTGGCTAATTGAATTACTGACTGACTGATAACCAAAGCAAGGTTATCGAGTTATTTCTCTTTCCATTCATCTTACTGTAGCTTAGCTTGATTTTTCAGGAGTAGGCTGCATTTTTAGTGTCTCATGAGAGGAGGAGAGAAAAAGTTGCTCTCAAGACTTGACTTCCCTTATGGGAGAAATGTTCTGCTTGGCAAGGAAGTGAATGGATATCCATTTGCAGGCTGCAAAAGCTTTTTCCTTCCATTTCTCTTTGTCCTTTTCCTGTTCCTTCTCCCTCTCCGTTAGTATCGCTCTAGCTGCTAGGTGTTATCAGTGCAGCTATTGTCAGGGCTCAAAGAGCAGGGGTGCTCATGAGACCCCCTTACAATGGGCACATGCCTCCCCCTCTGTGGGTTTCCTGTATGTGTGTGAATATGTGTGTGTGTGTGTGTGTGTGTGTGTGTGAGATGGCCGAAGGTCTGGGAAGCACCTTGTCTTCCTCTCTCACATTCACCTGTTTTAACTGCAGGTGTTTCAGCACCAAACAGTTAAAATCAACCAGCTATGAATCAGTGATTATAGCAAACCGCAACATACACAGCTGCACGGTAATGTTACACTCCTGTGATTTTAGTGAGAGATTTCATATATATTAAGTTCCATGTGGAAACTACCTGAATTTACCGGTGTAACTAACTTCTAATTGAGAGGGGTCCACCCAAACGTATTTTAATTTTAGCACAAGAGACACTGTTTGCAGGCTACATTTCTGAGTAAATCATTTGAGACTATTTTCAAAGTTGTCCACACAGGAGGACAAAACTGCAGTGCAACTCCTTTTACTGTTTCTATGACAAGAAATGTGAATAGAAGGACTTTTGTTATGAAGTTTACCTGTGATTTAGTGTCTTCATTTACTGTAACCCAAGAATTGCCTGTTTAGAATGATTAGATGTTCATTTATGATCAGACGATGTGTTGAAAACCACTCTCAACACTTAGGTTGAGGTTTTGCGTTGTTAGCAGTGACCTGCAAACAAAAAACAAGTGACCCCAAGCCGAGGTTGTAAAGCCTGAAGTGGTTTGTGCTCCAATATCATTATGAAGAAAAGAGACCGTGGCAGTTTTACAGCTGCCTTTATCAATTTTGGACAGACGGTTAGTATTTCTAAAGAAAATCTCCTAAAGTAAGGCAGCAGAGAAAGCATGTCAAAGTTGTTTTTGGTCAAAATTCTTCTGAAAGGAGATCCTGTGTGGTGCCCACAGCTGTGATGAAAAAGGATCCCTTACTGTCATAGAACAGAATTATAAATGTGATCTTACAAAATGCCAAAAACGATCACAGTCCCACTGGGGAGCTTAAAGTTTAAAAGGCGCCTGTGCGATAACACGCATGCACTCTCAGGACAACCTTCTGCTTCTCATTTTTACTCTCGTTCTATTCTTCTCACGTACACAAACAGACAAGATGGCTGCTTCAGGCTGTGGCTGGCTTTTACCACCACCAGTCTACACAAGAGGCACCTCACCACAAGAGAAAGAGTGGGACTGTGAGGTTAGGAGTCCCTCTTGATCCTAAACATTCACATCATGCGAAACAACGGTCTTAAACGGCGGCTTTGCTGCCAAGTTTATGTTGAGTGTGAGTGTGCCCGGCGCCTCTGAGTGACGGTAAAGAAGTAGGTCAGCGGAGAGACCCTGTTCAACCCGAGCTGAGCTGCTCGCACGTGTGCAAGTTGCATACATGTGTGCGTGCTCTTGTGTGTGGGCATGTGTAGCACAGTGTGTAATTTGTTTCCTTCCGCCAGGAACCAGCCTGACCTCCTCCGACTTCAGCAGCATCAGGCAACAGCGTATGTGTGTGCATTTGTGTGTGCATTTGTGTGTGTGTGTGACGGCCGAAGCCCCGGCAGAGCTCTGTTCAATGTCGCTGCGAGCAACATAGTCAGCAGTCATATGCAGACTGACAGCTGAGGGAGTGAGAGCAGAGGACGGCGGGAGAAAGTGGACAGGGGAGAGCACTTTGTGAGATGGAGCAAGTGTGCACGAGAAACGTGGAGGAAAGACAGAAGGGCACTGGCACGAGAAGCCAGCGAGCAAATAAAGAGGAAGAGGAAAAAACTACAGAGAGTGAAACTGCGAGCGAATTCTCTCAGTCTCTCATACTGACTCGTTTCACAGCACACTGCTGTTGTTAGGGGATGGCTGAGCTGCTCCACCCCTTCCCCCCCACGAGCCAATCCACTATCATATTCCTCCTCATCCTGCCGCCTGATTGGTGGGCTGTCTGAGCCAGTGGAATAAAATGGGATTGATGGGTAATCTGGGACCGGGGCTGGGGGAAGGGGGGAGGAAGGGGTTCAGGGCAGGGGTGAGGTAAAATGAACTTGGTCATTGGGACAGTAGGATGAGGCAAGAATGTGGATATAGGTGTACAATTACATGATTTTAATCAGTTACAATTTAACCTATATATTTTATTTGAGGATTTTTTTTTGTACTGTTAAAGAACATTAGGCAGTCGCACTTATGTTTTAAATGCTTTAACCATAATTTGAATGTGACACTTAACTCTGAATGGGACACTGACTACACACTTAATGCAACATGTAACTCTGGCACATAGTTACCGTGTGCAGCTTCTGTTTCCAACCACAGCTCCGTAGTCCTTGATGAAGTCTCCCCAGGGTTGACTGCCACTTCTCACACACTCTTCACTTTGTAATACAGAAAGATGAAGTAGGTAGGTTAATTAAATTTAGTCAGACATTTGGTGAAAAATATCATCGTCCTGCAAAACATGGGGCTTGTGAGCTATAGAGAGAGAGAGAGGGAGAAAGGACTGACTAATGTGAGGGCCTTGGCACAGAGGAAAAGCCACGACTGCACTGTCTCCCCCTGGGTATTGTCATGGCTCTGAATGGCTAATGGGAAGTGAAACCAGAGCTGGAGATTGCTCCGTAATGGCTTCTGAGCTATGTCCTTGGGTATGTTGTACACTATACAAAAGCTGCATTTTGTTTAGCTGTATAATAGGCAGGAAAATGTAACATAAGCATAAGCAAGCATACCTCAAATCCAAGTTGGGCAGTGATATTGTTCACATACTCTTCAGGCTGGCTGTAAGATTTGATTTAGATACTGACATGTCCGTCTTTGTAGAAGCGTTGAATGAACAGGTACACGGCATGTACACTTTAAGAACGTGCTGTTAAATGTGAACAGTATTCCTTTGAGTGATTTTGAACATAACAGTGGTCCTCAATTTTGTGTGTATCTGTGACCATCCTTCATCTCTCTGTCCCTGTGAGATGCCGTAAGCATCCAAATGAATATAGATGAGGGGAGAGATCAGCACGTGTTCAAATCAATGGTCTGCCAAATACAATAAAAACTGCTGCTCGCCACCAGTGCGTCAATAAAACATCGATTTGGAAATGCAGGCGTTTTGCTGAGTGACTTCAGGTCAGCAAGACATTGAATATATGTTAGCGATGTTTTTTTTTTTTTTTTTGCTAACTTTCATGAATTAACCAAAAAAAAGTGACAAGGCAGTGTTTTTCACTTTTAATCAGACTGTTGCCTGCCCTGAAAGCGTCAGCGTGGGTTGCCAAAAATCGGGTCAACATTACTAAGCTTTTAACACATCTGAACAGTAAACATGTAGAAAGGGTTCAGGGGAAGAGAACAAACTCACAAATTCCGCTCGTTGTGACTGTTCTCCTAACAGTGTTTTCCATTACTGTCACTTCTGTTCATACAAATGTCTCATCATGTCTGTATTACACTCCGTTCTTACCCGCTCACTGAGACTCAAAACACATACATAATTAGCAGAAATCCCCTTATTTTGGGTAACTGGGAACAGATCAGAGAAGCCATGCATCAGTCTTTCACTCTTTTTGTTTTCTTTCTGAGATGACACAGCTGCTACAAACCACAAACTTTCACACCCCGAGGAGGAGAAAGTGTGTGGTGTGTTTAAGCGCAGTGCCATAAGATCCAGAACCGTCTCGCCATTTTTAGCCAAAACCTGAAGGAATTAAAAAGGCCGAGTCAACGGTCCAGCAACTCTGAATAAGCTCAGAGGACAAACAGGCCCCAAGTTAATTATTCAAATCAGCAGGAGAGATGCCTGGCAAGCAAACGTGCACAGGGTTTCCCCAGGGATAGTGCAGGGACCTTCTCCTTGGCCTGCTGCCGTTCACACATGCAAACTACTTTGAACGATTGTGTTTTTGGAACTGTAGTAAAAATTGTTATTTTGACATCAAGACAAATGTTATCAATGAGGGAAATTTAGAGGTTGGCTTTCTTGACGCGCGTTTCCCAAGAAATAACATTTGACAAATAAGAGAACAGCTGCTCGACCTTTGCACGAAATGTTACTTTCAGATATTTTAATCTTAGTCATCATCATACACTTTCCCCTGCACCTCCTCCTCCTCCTCAGCTGTACTGACAGGAAGACTACCTGATTTCAAATGAGTTTCATTATGACACAGCTGGCAAGAAAAGCCTCCATCACCAATAAACGTCAAAGGCTTAGAGGGGAAACTCTTATTACGTCACCGCTGGTTTTCCAAAAAGTCGTCACATCCACAATCTCTGACGTCCGGGCCACTCAACTCTCCAACGCTGCGCTTGATTGCTAGGAAATAGGTCCCACGTAGCTTTGGATTTTTGTTTTTGCCTAAAATGAATCTCAACTGCTACAGTTCTTACTCAGGAAATTAGTGCTGCCTATGGCCACACTGTTTTCAAGCAATACTTAATAACAGAACCTGACATTTGCCCCAGTGTGGTGCAACTGTCTTTGATCCCACTTATCCACAGACAACAAAAGAGAAACGGCACCATGCTGTGTCTGTATAGCAAGCCACATCATTACATCTTGTAGATGGTAATTTCAGAGAGCTTATTGTTTGTATATGTGAGACGAGTGAGTGACAGTGTGCGTAGGTGTGAGCAAGCAGGGGAGTAGCGTTTGTTTGAAACGACAAGTCATATTTGCTCTCGCTGTATAGGCCTTCTATCAGGCTCAGGAGCTTTTCACTTTACCGGGAAAGTGGCGGGTATGACCTGGGTGGTAAGTGGAGGTGTGGAAACGAGAGGGAGTGCAGTCAGTACAAACGTAAATGCCCTGACACATACTCCTCCATTGTGATGAGCAAAGCTGAGATGATGCAAAGCCGCACACTCACACATACTCCTCCATTTGTGATGAGCTGTGCTGATATAATGCAAAGCTCAGAGTCACACCACAGAAATGGGTGTGTGTAGGCACTAATGTGATAAAATGCAGGTTAACGCAGTGAAAACACGCCATCCAACTGCTACAACTAGAGTGTGACATGTTAGTTTTTGATGAATTTGATGATAGCTCAGCTGGGGCATATTGTTTTCCGTTCTAGCCGAGTCCAGTCTCTCAGAATTAGTCTTTAGCTGGAACCCAAGTGAGTCATAATACTGCATACTAGTTTTAGGATTTGACTATGCAGTTGTTTCAGAGGAAAAGTGACTAAATTAAGTGTGCTGAAAGACCAGTCATGCTAAAATTCCCTCATTTTTGAGTTTACTTTTGATGAACACAGTTGTTCCAGAATGCAATGCACAAAGGGAATGAAGAAACTCAGTCACAGCTGGAAAAAACTGATTGTGGACAGAGTAGAAACAGCCTTCCAAACATCTTAGCAAACCAAATTTAAAATGTGAGTCTGCAGAAAGGGTGGAAAATCACACTGCTGTCTCTTTAATTGGTTGCTTCATTCTAAACTCAAGGTTTGTGTTTGTTGCTGCACTAATTGCCAAAACGGCATGCATAAAGAGGGGATACTTTATTGTGTTAGCATACAATGTTGTATGCTTCAGACTCAGCCCTTGTCTCCCCAGTCACAAGAGTGTATCTGCTAGCCTAGCACCACGTGTGGGTGGCTGGCTGGCTTACAAAGGCTTCAGTGTACCGGCCTCTCTTCCCACTGAGTCCTCACTGTACTGAGCGCTCACACAGAGAATTCCTGGATCTCACTGACAGGATACCATCCTCCCCCACACTCTGAAGCTTTAGTGGGAAAGGGAACCCGGATAGTGAGTGATTTCAAACTGGGGGGAAACCTTGACAATCGTCAAAATTCCTCAGTCTCCCATTTAGTGGTTTCACGGCGAAAAAAAGCAAGCCTCCTGAGATTCACATCATTCTGCAGAAACGCAAGGGGGATTGACTGTGTGGGAAAACAATCTTGGGAAATGGGAGAGAGGAAGAAAAAAAAGATCCAAAGGCTCTTTTCATGCGGTTTGCATGGCTATCAGTAACACGCTGTCAAGGGTAGCCTGAGTCAAATCGCCTTCCTCACCGCACAAACCCACCACTTACATGGGGATGGAGCAGGGCAAGGGAAAAAAAACAGGACTCTGGATTCAGCGCAGAGTGATTTTAGCCCGGTGGTCGAGCTGCTGACGGACGTAGCTTGGCAAAGAGAAGAAGGGGAGAGGCAGGGAGTGACAGAGGGAGGGAAGGCAGAATAAGTTGTAGGCACAAGGAGACGGAGGGGAGAGAGAGGGAGCAGGTGTAGAGAGGGAAAGCGAATAGGAGACAAGGGGAGGGAAGAAGAGAGAGATCAGTGGCTGCTCCCTGAATAACGGATGTATAGGGCGGCAGCTCTTTGGCCTGTCTTCCGCTGTGTGCAGACGCCAGCAGTTAACCTGTCTCCAGTGCACTGCAACGCTTCTCTGTACGATCTCTCACACACATTTAAACACACACACACACACACACACACTCTCCCCTGTGGCATTCCCTGTACTAATTCTGCTTTTTTCCCAGTTGGTCTGGTTAGAGACTGTGTTAGCTCCCAGACTGCCTCTGTGGTCAATAAATCCCCAGTGCCCCCTGGGAGTTGTGGTTTTAGAGGACCAGAGTCATATTGTCCCCAATTCAAAGAGTGTGTGGAATTTACAGTCGATCTAACAGGTTAAGTGTTACAGGGCTGACGCCAGTGTGTGAAAAAGTGATTGTTTTTGTTCCTTTATTCATTCTTTATTAATTCTTTACCTCGGTTTTCTTCCGCTCTACTGTCAGGTTCCTCAGGTCAAACCAAACTCTTTGCCTCAGGAATCCCAGGAATGTTGTATAGACTTCAGTATCAGTGCTCAAACACACCTAATGCCACGTCATTGTCGCCACAACACATTTCTCTGCTATTGATTTTGGTTTCCTCCCACTCCCTCTGTCAATGTGAAATGAAAGGGACACGATAGATTAAGATTGATTATTTTTGCACAGGCAAATGTGAACATTTTTCTTCAGTGCCTCCCCGTGATTGATTGCTTTCACTGACCCTTTGTTTGGGGCAAAAACAGAGAATTGAGTGTGTACACACTGTGCGTGTCTGTGTTGAGCTTTTAGGGCAGGATAAATGCATTGCAAATCATTTTGAACTTGTTCCTCCTGCTCAGCAGAGATAAGGACACACAAACTGAAATGCACACAAGCCCACATTTGATTGTCTTTTCGTGCTCTTGGCTCCTTTGAGGGTAAAATCTATGAACAACAATCTGAAGTCGAGGCCAATGCAAAGTGACATTTGAGTGGTAGATTTGTTTAAGTTGTTGTCTGAAGCCCTAAACGTGCTCTACCCTGCTGAAATGTGCTCCTCGACTCTCAGACTCTGGCACTTGTCCAACTGCTGTGTGTGGGTGTGTTTGTGATAGACGGAAAGAGAGAGAAAAATTGTCTTGATTACAAGAAGGGAAAAAAAAGATACGACGACTGAGAGGCAAGTTTCCTGCTCTGATAAGGAAGACAACAGTCATGAGGAAAAGGGGTCACTGCCAGGTTAAATCCAGGATTTATGTCTTTTTTTTTGAATGTTGGGGCAGGGCAGGATAAATTTGTAATGGAAATGATTGCATTTGAGATTTCTTTGGCACTCTCTGGATGCTCTCACATGGCACAGTGATTTCAGAGATGGAGTGCATTAGCATACTGTGACTTACGTTTTTGCTTCATCCTAAAGTTGAAGCAATGAGGGCAGCTTTGAAAAGCTGGCAGCAGTGCACATGACCAATGGAACTTTTTTTCCTTTTTTTGCACAGAAACCTGTCAGCTCTATTTTTCAAAGCTTGATGACAGCATGCCCACATAGTCACTGTTAGCACAACTTTTTTCCCCCAGCTCTCTCAAAGCTGTTCGCTTCCAGTCTATTTCTGCTGATTCCAGCATACCTTGCTTTCCCGCTGTACTCAAATGTTTCCTCGCGAGAAACCTCCTCTGGCTTTCATTAAATAATGACGCTGACATGAAAGAGTGATTCAGGGGATTCTGACTCAGACCTGGAATCACCTCCACTCACTCTCCCTCCCTCTCTTTCCTTTCCTTCCAGCCTTGCATCACTGTAAGTCATGTACTCTGTGTCTTTTTTTCTTCATAACCGTAGCGGGTCATTGCACCATGACACAGACACAGATTTGAGTCAGCCACATCATGAAGATGTCAGGCTTTATTGTGGTTGTTGTCGTGGCATCATTTTCCTGAGACAAACACAAGTTGAGTCTCAGAGGCATTTCCATTTCCCAGACACTGGTCACGGGTTGATGATGCAATGGTAAATCCATTGATGCAACCTGAAATCAGGTTCTTTGGAGATAAACGTGAAACCCTGGCTATGATTAAAACGTGTTTTCTGTTTTCGGTATTATTAGCTTTGTGGTTTGACATCGTGGTCTGACCTGTCCTCTGGAGTATACAATTTCCCAGCTAAAGACAGACAGTAATCATGGCCAGAGAAAATCCTGTCATTGGATGGACATACCAGAGCAGACAAAATAGGATAAAATTGCAACTGAGAGGACGCAGCACAAGCCGAGATTTTAGGTGATATTAAGCAGATTGTTACTGCTTGGTCTGTGGTGAATATCAAAATCTCATTTGTGGTTCAGAGTGCTTCTGTTTCTTGTAGCTTGTCTGAGTCACTGCAACACTTTTTTTTTTTTTGTCACACTAAAAGACAGAGATGCCACCAACTATTAATCACACTTGGAAAGATTTCAAATAGGTTACTTGACAAAGCTGCTTTTTAGACGGTGATGCAAGAAGCCAGCGAAGATGAGATTTAGAGGCAAACAGTAAAGTCTTGATTCAGGGCAATTCACAGACTGGGGTCTAAGCTGACGTATTAAACGAAGCATTCGCAGACCTTTAACCAGACAGCTCACTCGCCTCTTGACATGACGCTGACCTCACTCCCCACCTCTTCCTCTCCCTGGCTGCCGTTTCTCTCGGCCATATCAAAGCACAGACTCATCTTACTCACCAGTGATGCTGCATGGATTACATAGGTCTCCCTCGCTGCGCTCCCGTGTTTCATTAAGAGCCCATTTGGCTGGAGTCATTTTGGAGACCCAATAAAGTGGCCAATAAATCGAGTGGGGTTTAATGTGGTCGGGACACCATATCGCTCACCCGACCATGCTCCTCTGGTTATTTAGGCCTGTCTCCGAGCTTGCTTTGATCGTGCTGAGCTAACCCTACCCCACCCCCTGCACATGGTCGATGATTAAGCAGAGGGCTTAGTTTGGTTGAGGAAGTTGTCTGTGTGTGCATGTACAAGATCCTAACCAGTGCGAGCATGCATTTGTGTCGAGAGGGTTTGATGTGGGATGATGTTTTCTAATAATAGCCTTTGGTAAATCTGTTGCAGCCAGCCAAACAAGGGGGTAGGTGCGGCAGATGAATGCATGTGCCTCTCCCAATAGACTACTGTAATAAGAAAAAAAAGGATCCAGATGCTGATTCCGTAGCAGGGAGTAAATTGAGATGAATGGTCATAGCCGGTGCCTGAGTGTCTTGTCCGTGTTTTTAAAGTGGGGACACTGAGGGCAGTGCTGGAATGTAGTTTATACTACGATGCGGAAATGCTGATGCTCTTATATGGATTTCTAGCAGGCGGCGGTGCTTTGAGTGCAGCGAGGGAGGATTATGTCAAAGGTTTATGTTGGCTATGGAATATATGGAGTTTACAGGGGAGTATGCGGTATCTCTTTTAAAAGATGATAAATCAGGTATATTGGAAATAGTTGGATTGTTGTTCAGTTTATAGGTGAAATAGATATACTAGGGGTGGGTCTGTGAAACAGATATGCTTGACTTGTGTAGAATGGCAAATTTTTCATGCAGCTGCTCCCCAAATTTACAACTGTAGCACATGATATGGACCTATTTAAAGTGTTGCCAGAAGATCTTCTTTATTGCAAAATGACTCCATACATAATTGGTGTGTTTTCATGAGGCTTTGTTAGGCTAAAGATCCTATCAGATGTTCCAGCTCCACTGCACTGAGGTGTACAGGTGCAAGCAGTAATAGTTGATCCCCAGATGGAAACATAGACTATTTCCATAAATATCAGCTTGACCTTCTGCTGTTCAGCTCCATGTGTATGCGTTTGTGTGCATGCTTTTAGTTAGTGTATCCGTCTGACAAGTTATGTGCTTGCTGAGCTCTGCTGTGATGAAGCTACATTTGCTGGCTGCACATCAAGATCACTTGTCCCTCACTCGGGCCTGATTCCTCTCTGTGTCTTCCTCTCTGCGCTCGTCATCTCGTCAGCCTGACTCACACAGGTCTCCAGCACAGATGCCTTGGCCCACTTTGCATGTGTGCAAGTGTGTTTGTGCAAATAAGTGTGTGTGTGTGTGTGTGTGTGTGTGCATGTGCACCTCCTGCTAGCCCTCAGCAGGACTGCCAGTCAGTTTGTGACTACACTCCCACACATCTCCTTCTCATCTGCTTTCTCACCATCCCTCTACCTCCCTTTTTGCTTCTTGCTCCTTTTTTTTTTCGCCCGTCCTTTCACCAGTTTTTAAAAAATATCTTAATCAAATCAGTGAAGTTCAGTATAAGAAAATGGGGGCATAATTGCAATATTCCCCGTCTCGCCTTTATTCATAAGACTTCAACTTAATCCACCAGAGTGGCTGTCTGTGCTGAAATGGAAGCATGAGGAAGTTCAGATTTGGGTTGGATGTGAATGTGAGAATCCTTGCCACATCATTCTCAGGCCACGCCTCATGATGTCATGTCTGCTGGAGCAACAAGAAGCCGACTAAATCTGTCAGAGACTGTGTGTCTGTATCTCGAAGTTTTTTTTATAAACCTCATTGCAACCGGAGAAGGTATTTTGGGGAAGTTGGCACGGATATAAATACCACTCTGAAGACACTTTGTGAATGCTGCTCAGCTTGCCGACTCATTCAGCTTCTCTGCTGTCAAACTCCTGCACACACACTCCTGATGCAGGCCGGTGTTGACTCCCAGTGGAGATAGTGTCTCTGCTGCTGCTGGCGAGTACAAATAGACAGACAGGACCTTGTACACACACAGCAGAGGTCTCCCTCTCTCTCCTCGTCTTTTTTTCCCCTCTCTTTCTCAGTAATGCACTATCGACCTCCTCTACTTTGCAGACCTTGGGCTCTCCAGTGGCCCCAACCTGTTAAGTACACACACACACACACACACACACACACACACACACACACACACACACACACACACACACACACGCGCACTGTGACCACGCTGACCTTTTAGCTCACAGAACGAGACTTGATTTCCAATATGGCTTTGTCTTACAGCACTCTGCTCCCTGCTTCCTCCCTCCATCCTTCCTCCAGTCAGTGTTAATGTGATTAAGCTTGTGTGCCTGCTTCCCGCATGCTGTTTTCTTTGTCTCCCCGTCTCTCTTTTCTTGCCTCTTTCTCTCGGTTTCCTGTTATAGCTGCGGTACTGCCATGCTGGGGTTCATTCCTGTGCACCTCTGCTGTGTGCTAATTCATTTTATCAACCCCTCTCTTCATGGTTTCATGGTAGACCATTCTGACTTTTCTATATCTAATCTCACTTACTTCTTTCCTCCCCCCCTGCCGTGGTCTCTTCCTTTCTCTTCTCAACTCTCTTCCGTCCCCTGCTCGGTAACGGCAACACAAAGTCATTTCCTGTCTAAATTGGATAAACGTTGCAGGGCCAAGGGAATCATAGCATGTTTAATGAAGCATAGAGGCCGCTGTACCTGCTTGAAAGTCTGAGCTCTTTATGTCACTGTTGTGTTTATGAATGTGCGAAGGTGTTGTTGTTTCAGAGGCACTTCTGACACGATGAATCAGCCCGAAGTTAAAATTGCTATCAGATCCACACAATGCGAGGAGTGTTTGTAGTGCCGGACAAACACTGAAATCGCAAGAGTATTGTTGAAGCAGCTCACACTCCACTTTGTGCGCTATTTGGCCGTGCAGTTGACGCGACCTTTAGAAATCCACGAACAGGAGCCTGCTCCCAAGAAGGTTAATTTCTGAATTTGCTGAATATTTCTTTTTCCGCCACACAGGAAATACCACCAGCGGCTGCTCGACACTTCATTTATCACCAACCCAAGGCTAAAATTTTCAAAAGCGAAAGAAGTTTATTGAAACCAAAATGGTCGGTCGCTTTGGCTTCACAGCTCATTCATCCCCTCCAGCATTCCCAAATCTCATTAAGCTGCAGAGGCCCCCCACGGGTGGTAATGCTAGTAGTAATATTTTCAGGTTTGAAAAGGAGAAGTAGGTTTTCTTCTTAAAGCAGAGCCTTATCGGGAACTGTCTTAGCTTATATTTAGCTGCTATCGTCTTAATGTGCTGAGCGGCATTAGATAGAGAGCATTAAAGAGAAGGTAGGGTTGAGTGAGATATGGGGAGAAATGACAAACATGGGAAAAAGATGACCTCATTTAGTAGAAGTCCTGTGTGGTGGCGCCTCCCGGATGTTGTGTTTGTCTATCTCTGTCTTCCTACCTCACTCTCACCTCAGGCAGCAGACGCCAGGCTGGCAGACTGTGTATGTATGAACCTGTACATATATTTGCACCATTGGAGCATTATGGGCATTGTGTCTCCTGAATCTGGAGTGCTAAGGGGTTGACAAGTGCAGAATTGCATCATTTTTGATGCATTCTGCTGGTAGAATGTGCTTTTGTTTTCTGCCATGAGAGAGCTGAGTGCAGTCAGGTGAGGAAGGGCATGATTCGGGGTTGGAAAGGGCAAGGAGAAACAACCAGACTCTGTGAGGACAAACAGCCTTTTTGGCCCGAGAGCTGCAGGCTGTTCCCCAGCCAGCCCTGCCTGCCTACAGCAATATTTACAACCATTTTTTGGCAGGTGAGAGTAATTGAACAAGCATTTGTTATTTGGCAAACGAGTCTCTGGCTGCCTTGTCTGTGCTGAGAGAACGCCCCTCGTGTTGTAGTTTTTTAACACTCTGCTAATTGGGCCACATTCAAACAGCGGTTGTAATGTGTTTTGAATGATTAGTGGTAATATTTCATTGCTGAATGTTTCATTGCTGATGAAATTGTGACAATTATAGCCCTTAAATATGCATTTCTTTTTTAAACAGGTTTTGTTAATGTTTGATTAAACTTGACACCCGATGTTGTTCTAGAAGTTTTGATAAGTTTAATGTCAAGAGTGATGAATTAAAATGTCAGCATAATTGTCAATTTAACTTTGTTGGATTGAAAGTTTCTGCTAGACACTGATGGAATTTAAGCAGGTTTTCCTAAAATTATCTGCAGAGCAGTGCTGAGAAATGCTGCCAGGTAAAAATGTCCAAACCTCGTCCTTCATTTATCTATGAATACTTGTGCCTGAATAATTTTAGGAGAGGAGACAAGGAGAAAAACCTGCTATTATTTCCAATGTCTTTATAAATTATTGTCTTGTAAGACAAGTGCAGAAAAAAAGGCTTTTACTTAACCGTAATGGCCCGAGCTAACACACTAAAATGTGTAACAGTTTCCCCTCATCATTGTCTTTGAATAAACAAATGTTCTTTTTTGTTTTAATCACTTCACCTCTTCTCAGCTTTACTTTTAATGTCTAATGTAACTTGACAATTGCTCAAACAGAAGAGGGGGGAAAGGGTGCTAGGGGCGATGAAAAAGTTTACACAGCATCTTGATTGGATTCCATATTTCTGATGTCTAAAGCAATTTTTTGTGTGTGTTTGAAAGCAGCACAAAAGCAGAATTCAAGATGATTGCAAGTGGCGTGCAATTATGCCTCTGTATTTCCTCTCTTTCTTTACTGCTCTCCCCTCTTAGTCACTCCCTCCTGTCTTTTTCCAATCCCCAGTTAGAAACAACGCAGAAGAAATAAAACCGCCACACGTTTCTCGCTGAGCTACTACAGAAAAACGATTGTGAGCGTTTGCTAACAGAACATCAGCTTAAATTAAATTGCACGTTTTATGAGAGCTGTGTAAATCACCCAACTCAGCTCAGAGAGATTTTAAAAGCACAAGCATTGGTTTAAATGGTATGTTGGGTACAATTAACGGCACTTACACTGATGGCACCTTATTTTTTTGGAAAGGTGGGACACGGTGGCAGTCGAGAAACAACGCTAAGTATTGTTGTTATTTAAAGGGAGCCTTTTAAGCCTCAGTGTGCGTTTCTGACGGTTGTATCGTATTTGTGAGACAAAGAGAAATAGGGAAACATGAGGACAGGGTGTCACTGTGCCGTGAAGCCAGCAGGCTGCACGAGTAAACCGGGCCAAGAGCAACAGCTGACCCACACACAGCTCACAAAGAACGACACACACTCCCTGTCTCTCATTCATCGCCGAGCAGCACGATTTTCTACTGACACACTTTTCACGTGCACATCAGCTGCAACTGTCTGTCCTCAGATTCACACTCTTGGTGCTGTTCTCTCGCCGTGCATCTGTGCGACGTGGTAGCTGCGGCATGGGACCTTAAAAGACCCATGTTTGTTAGCACCACTCGTCTGCTGATTTCATGTGACAGGTGCATTCCTCTGGGTGGGGGCAGAGCTCGGGCTTGTTATTAAAGCACATGAATCAGTTAAGAGCTGCGGTGCTGGGGGCGCAGACACATGCACACTCTTCACTCCTATGTAGGAGCTCGCCAGGAAAAAAAGCTGAAAACGCCAATATTAAGCAGAGCAGGACTGGCTAGTATCAAGGCAGGGTGTGCCATGCACGGTTGGGTGTCAGTTGCAAGCCTTTCCCATGAAAAGTGAGGCAGTTAGAGTTTTTAACTGTGATTTTTGACAAGATAACAGCCTGATGTATAAATAAGCCATTCCAGTTTCACCTGTTCATCTTGTCAAACTGTATTTAACACACAGACCCACATTTATCGTTTCTGTCATGAAGGAGTGTCAGGAATAAGCTACAGAGCATATATTTATTAGGTGCAGTTGCAACATGTAAAAGCAGAATGGAAACATGTTGGCAAAATGAATCCCAGTTGGGCACCATGTGCTGCTGGTTCCCACCGTTTTCACCCGTTTTAGCCCTTTTGTTACATGTCGGCAAAGTCAGTTGTAACAGACTGCTGTGTTTGTATCCAGACACAATAGGTCACAGTCTGACACAAAGTAAAATGTCAGTCTGAAATATCTACTGGGAAAAACGTGCAATTGATGCAGTGTCTGTAGGTTCTGAAGCTAGAAAGCATTTAAAATATAAGAAATACACATCAGCACATAACCTTAAATGTTTCAGATACATGGATGTATCTCAGGTTATATGTACATTAACAGGTCATAGTCTGTGCACACTCATATTTAGCCTTTTCTCCTCCTTTCCCCTCCTTCACTCCCCCCTCCTGCCGAGTCTGTGGCAGGTTAATAAAATAAACATACATCCACCAGTGGCGGTGGCAGGCATGTCAGGCTCCCTTAGCTGTCATCGGCAGTGTGTATGTGTGTGTGTTATGTGATGCTTGTGTGTGTGTGTGTGTGTGTGTGTGTGTGTGTGTGTGTGTGTGTGTGTGTGTGTGTGTGTGTGAGAGAGTCTGTTTCTAACACAGACTGTCACTTTTAGCCGGGGCTTGTCTGTCAAAGCCCTCTCTCTGTTAGCGCCCCTCCCCAGGCACATTGGAGCACATATGGGGCCGGGCATTAGCTTAGCACACTGTGTACCAGTCCACTTAATGGCTGCTCATCACCAGGGCAATATGGTGTAATTCTACTCTAGCTGGTTAAATGGAACATCTTCCTCTGGGAAAATGATGTGTCCCTGTCATTCGATAGCTGTGATTGGTCATAATCTACTGTATAATTATGTTTCTGTGTGTTGATAAATGTTGCACATTACTACATGTACAAGCACGAACCAAAAAGTTGCTTATGGTTTTTTCTAACTTGATGTGTTGAATGCATGTATTTTTAGCCAAAAATAGTTAAATATTGTCTGGTTCCAGCTTCAAGAACATGAATATTTTTGCTTTTTCTTGTCTTCTATGAGTTTTAGATGAAACATTTTCCAAAGCTGCTACGTATGTGAGGTTAAGGTTCATGTTGGAGCTTCTGATGGGCCTTTTTTTCTATTTGCTGGCATTTCTCTAGACAAGATGACTAATTAATTTCTTGCAAAAATAAATGGTAGATTACTCAATAATGACAGCATTAATTAGATGCAGCCCTATCATGTTGTATTTTGCTATGCACTATGCCGGCTTTGGTGAATTGGTCTGGTTTTACCATGGCTAGTTACTCATTTTCTTTAGAGATTAACTACTACGGGAGAGTGGTGGTGTGTGTGTGTGTGTGTGTGTGTGTGTGTGTGTGTGTGTGTGTGTGTGTGTGTGTGTGTGTGTGTGTGTGTGTGTGTGTGTGTGTGTGTGTGTGTGTGTGTGTGTGTGTGTGGGCCCTTCTCTTCTAAAGGCTTTGTGGTGTAGGCCAAGCACAACACAGCTGCCCACCCACCCAATCTGTCTCTCTGTCTCACACTCACACTCATTTAGACACACACCCACTCGCACATACACATATGCACATACATACACACACACGCACATACACACACACACACACACACACTGGCTCTCTCTCTCTACCTCTTTGAAGTTTGTCCCAGTCCAGTAGAGTGGTACAGGGTCAGGATGGAGAGGAGGATTAACGAGGCCCCTGGTATAGACGGATGAAAGGATGGTGGGATGAATGGTCTTTATGAAGTGTTAGATGAGAGGAGGAAAGGCCAGGTGATGACGGCCAGTGGACTTTGGGTCTAAAGCAGACACGGTGATGGAGAGTGCAGATCTAAGATTTAGATTAAAGACAGGATCAGTCCTGGCAGCACTGATATCAGCACAAGGGCCTGATGCACTTCTCTGTGGTCCGTATTTACAGTACAGCGTTTAATGTTTCTGTTTCACCTCTGGCTATATGTGGATGTCAAAGGTTTCTTTGCAAGGCAGAATCTAAATTTGAATGTGACTTTTGTCTGCTGCCTTCAAAAGGTGATGGACTACAGTAAAAACACAATCTGCTGTGTTTAAGGTGAAATGATAGTGTCACATCTCCGAATATGAAGAAGAGAGTGTTTGACCGACAGAGAAGCTGCTGTCTGGTTTTCACTGGTTGTTGGGTCAGATTCCTTATTTACAAAGTCACTTAGAGAAATAGTGTTTGCTTTGTTTGGTTTAGCTTCCTCTGATTGTGTTTTTGCCACCCGACTTAAAAACAATATGCATATTGAATGCATTCTGCTGTGAGCATGTGTGAGCACACACGCCAATGCGTTAAGCCTCCCCACCTTGCAGCGTATGCGCCGTGCGGCATTAAACAGACAGTGATTGATCTACAGTATGATTGTTTATTTTGCTTGGCTGTCAGTGATGGATGAAGATTCGTGCACATTTGAAAAGTCTGTGTGAAATATGGTGACGAGCGGGAGGAGGGGGTTGTACAGAAAACAACTTCCCCAAGGAGAATTAGCAGCGGGCCTATGGGACAACCTTTCATCATACCATCACCTTGTCTGAAATTAAATATCCCCTATAGTGCAGCAGTAACTCAGCAATTTACCATTTTATCACCACTCTGCTGGACTGTAAACACTTATTTTCCTTGCGGTGCAAATTGTATTTGTGTCAGAGAGACCAGTTGAGTGTGTAGAAGCTGCTCAAGTCGAGGTATTTGGCATTTTGTGTGTATCCAGTTGCTTTTGAGGAATTCACATTTAATACTGGGCCGTCTGTGATTGTCAAAGACAAACAGCATGAGTTCATTTCATTAGTTTGCGAAGCACATCACAGGCTATAGGCTAATCAAAGTTTCCCTCTAACACCATTTTCTTGATTTCATCACAGCAACATCTGAGGCTTACAGCCATATACATTCAGCTGCAAATGTGTAAAGCGTCCCTTTGAAATCCTAAAGCTATTGATATTCAGTGGGCTCTATTGTCCTTTACAGATGCCAGCTGACTGAATTCCTTCATCCTTAAAGAGCACAGCATACAAAACTTTCTTCTGTCCACAGATGACAGCATTCGAGCAGCAAGACATTTCTAACACCCTCTTCAGTTACGATCTCCCCATGAGGCCAAAAAGGAACCAGGGTGAATGAATAGAAAGGGAAACTGGAGACACAATACCTACCTGTCCTCCCTCCCTCTCTTTCTCCTACCAACTCCCCTGTGACATCCCTTCGTTTCCTCTTTTTTTTTTTCTTTCTTTCAGCTGGCAGAAACTATCTTACTTACGATTGCTTTCACAGGGGCAGATGGCTCGAATGGGAGTTTCTCCAGCTCGCACTCAAAACAAAATCAAACCTCAAATCCCCCAATCTTCTCTGTACAAATATATTTCTTTCTTTTCTTCTTTTTTCTTCCTCAAATTTTACTCATAACAACAGACGCCCTGTTTGTCTGCCAGTTTTTGTAAACCATGGAAACCAGGCTTCCCCTTTTTCACATCTTGTTTCTCTATTTCAAAAACGTTACCTTTCACGTGCCAAAACATCTTTCCGAATCCAAGCTCATTTGAAGACAAAAGGCGATGCGTTGTCTCTGTCTTCTTGTTGCTTTAAGCAGCAGCAACTTTAGCACATTGCACATCATTAATGAGCGTGAGGATCAGTTTAAGGTGCGTGAGCTTGGAGCTGAACACTAAACCTGTAACGCATTCTGTACAGTAGCTGAGAGTTTTAGGATTCATAGCAACTTGATTTAATTGATTTCTAGTGTGCGAGCTGTTTGCTATTATTATAATGTAGCCCAACTTGAAAACATCTGGAACCTAAAGAGTAAAATGAATTGCTTTTTGAAACTTGTTTTCTAGGCTTTAATGATTGCAAGCGACAATCTGGGACATCATGTCAGCTTTAAGTTGCTTGATATAAATTAATATCAGTGAATCTAAAATTCCTATTTCACCTTTCAGCTTTAAATTACAACCATGTGACTATAACCTCTTGTGGGTAAAGGATTTGCTCCCCATCGGCAACTGAAAGGAGTCTCTTTCTTTTCTTTGGCCTGGTCTTCCACAGCACTTTGTCATGTAAAGAGGCCCTTATCTGGCTCTGGTTGGGGGGTAAAAGGGGCCGGAGAGAAATAGCTAGCTTGGATCCCTGGGGCCAACAGAAATCGACGCATGGTAAATAAGTGACTGTGATTGACGGGTCCTTTGAGCAGAGTGGCTTAGGCCCGCCCACTGATGTGTCTGCCGGGAGGTCAGCTTTGACCCCTTCCGGCCACCTGCTTGCCCCCAACCCTTGACCTTTCTAGCTGGACTTCTCTGTTGAAAGGCTCTGGACATGAAGTCAATGTGGGGTCCAACTGCATGCAGTCTTTGATTAGAAATTGGTTATTTTGCAAGTAAGCTTTTGTGAATATTTTGTGCTTATTTTTCCATTTACATCAATTATAAATTCACCAATATATGTATAACATCCAAAAAAAGGCTTTCTCACGTTTTCCCTTCCATTCTCTCTCATCTCGGCTATTAATGCACTTTTTTTACCTGCATTGTAAATACCAGCATGACATCATTTTAAGACACTAAAACTTGATTTGACCCAGGTACCCCACCTCCCGGCCACCTAGTGAGCTGTAGATCTGCCCTTGTGCTCTTGCTTTTTTGCTCTGCTCCTCGAGCATTACATTTGTTTCACCGTCTCGTAAAAGCTGGCCAACAATGACGATTTAATGGACGAAACAAGGGCTTTGGAAGTGAAGCGATTTCACAAGGCCTGATTTAATTTCCCTCATTCGGGCTAAATTGGGCCACGGTATTGGGGTAAATAAACAGAATGCATCTGGACTGCAATAAAGAGTCAAATGGTGAGACGGTCCGTGAATAAGAGGTTGCGATGATTTTTCCATTCCCCTGTGAACAGTTATAGATTTATTACAGAGTGCTTGTCTAGCAGTTTCCTTGTGGACTAGCTTAGCCTTTTGAACGGGGCAGTAAATAACAAAGATTTTAGGCGTTTGTGGGGATTTGTGTGTGTGTGTGTGTGTGTGTGTGTGTGATAGAGAGACTGTGTCCATGCTTATGTACTGCTGCCTCTCATCATTTATATCACAAATTGATTGTAGTTTACAGTTTTATCTAACTCGGCTTGACTGGAGCATACTTGAATATTGCCACTCATTTGAGATTTTGCACACTAGTCACAGCTGTCTTTTCCATACGGCTCATAACTGAGAGCGCATAAGTTGGTCTTTGTTGCCAAATTCTAAAAAAAAAAATTGGTATGTAACAAGGATTGCAGAGGCCACAAAGCAGCCATTTTGTTGCACAACACACTTGGTCATGTGTCTGTATATACTTGGTTACACGGTGAAGTGTGTGCATGTCTGCATCCAGTAGAAAACCCACTTAGCTCTGCAGAAGTTTGTCATGTCGAACATATGTTTACTGTGACCCCTGTTGTTCTCAATTAATGCTGCCACGAGGGTACAATGGCAGACTTTTTAGTGTGTGTGTGTGCATTTATGTGCTTAAACTTATGTGCTCACTAGAGACAAATGACATCCACACACTGGGAGGATTAAATTAAGTTGAAAAACATTGTATCTACATCACGTTCCTACTCATTTCAACACAGACTGCTTTCCTTTCCAGTCTAGCCTTTGATATTGAATTACAGAACGATGAGAAGTAATAACCGGCCTTAACTATTGACCCATCCTGAAGCATCTGCACCACTCTATTCTGAATAACTCTGCTGACATCAGCTCCCACCATGCAACACTGGCCTCTGTGTGCACACAAACTCTCATTTCCATAAGGAAAATAGTTCAGCAGACCCAGAGCCAGAGGGTAATTATTTGCTTTGTTAAATTGGGTAATTAACTTGTCACCCAAGTGATATTTGTGGCTTGTTCATAACAGTTTGATTCGTTTTTTTCCATTTAGCAATGGGAGACTGTGAAATAATTGTGTTGTCTATGAAATAATAGTTATGTTGCCTAATTATTGCTTTGTTGGAATGGTCTCATTTGTCTGGCAAGTTACATGAAAAATTACAGTTGAGAGTATTGTTAATAACATGTCGTAAAGATATTAACTGTACCCAGTCTTTTGAATTAACACTTGACATATATTCTAAATTGGCTTAGTTTGTAGTATTTCTCTGTTCGCAGACGTTCAACATTCTCGGTGGATGAGGGTGATTTTCAAGGTGGCTTTTAAATGTATTCCTGTTTATTACAGTTGAAAAGGATGACGTGTAGGAGGTAATTTCCTTACATATGCCTTTTAACTTGGACAGTTTCTGTGACTCATACATTTGAAGGCATATAATTAGCAACCCACGACTGTAGATGTGCATACACATTCAGACATGCATACACACACACACACACACACACACACACACACACACACACACATATAGCAGTGACTTGCTTGTCAGAAGTAGGTGCTGGGAAAATGGATGGATATGGACCTCTTGGCCTTGACTATGTGTGCATGAGTACATAACAGTACACAATCTGCCTGTAATGATGCAGACAAGCACTTGTATAGTGCGAGCTTTTAAGTCCTTCAGAGACAGTCTTGTGTATCTATGTGTGTGTGTACAATGTAGAAAGAGTGCTGTGTTGCAAGCAACGTGCTTGTTAGTGAGATTGTCAGCCAGACAGAGACTTGACCTTACATGGTCTGTACAAGCTACTCTGTTGTTGCTGTCATCAGCCCCAGTCACACTGGTGGAAAATGGGTCTTTTTACTTTGAAAAGCAGCCCTAGCATAGAGGTCTTTTTCTTTAGGGCTTTACATTCACTGGCATCCAATGTCAGGCTAAAAACATTAAGCATTTTGCTGGGCTTTTTTTTTTTTTTTGGTGGAAAAAAAACAAAAGTCTTGAAGTTACTTTAGAAGAGGTGAATTTTACTTTTTCACAGCAGACTTTTTTTGTGAAAATGATGTGGGACTTCAAAAGGAATCTTGCTAATGGCAGTGATTTTTGTAAAGCACAGCCTGCTGTTATAAAAAGTTACATCTGTAATGAAAGGAAGTATTTGCCACGTACCTGACAGATAAAAAATAAGAAACAGCCTCAAGTCAAACAAAGCTGTCTATTCAGTTGTGGACAAAAAACTTGCAGTGAAGACAGAGCCCGAGAGGCTGACCTTTTGTGAGTCGATATGTTCCATTCCAAGGTTAT
This sequence comes from Amphiprion ocellaris, assembly GCF_022539595.1. Classification (NCBI taxonomy): domain Eukaryota; kingdom Metazoa; phylum Chordata; class Actinopteri; family Pomacentridae; genus Amphiprion; species Amphiprion ocellaris. The sequence goes on from NC_072780.1 coordinate 7,789,942, forward strand.
CCACAGGCCTGGATTTTTGCAGTGTGTTTTCAAATGGGATTTTGGATCTCAGGCCAATATTTTGTCATGTTCCCATCTCGGCTCAGTTTGGCTTGTTTATGGTGCGGATCCTCACGCCATCTACCACTGCAAGCAGCTACATGTACCAGTAGTCTCGCATATACACACACCCAGGGCATGTGTGCAAAGTTACATAGACAAAGTCAGACTAACCCTCAAGTGACTTACCCACAAGTGTGCACAAGCATGAGGGCCAACAGAGGGCAACTCAGGACACACACACATCCACAGAGTGCTGCCCGACCTCCAGCCTGGCTAGTTGTTGCCCGCATGCCCCCACCAGGCGTCTGCCAACAGGCGGGTTAATATTGCCACCAGCTGCAGAGGGGGTGATGCCAACCAATGCCAAGCGGCACCAGGCCCAGAGTGGCCACACAGGAGTCACTGTGCTCTTCTCTTCTCTTCTCTTCTCTTCTCTTCTCTTCTCTTCTCTTCTCTTCTCTTCTCTTCTCTTCTCTTCTCTTCTCTTCTCTTCTCTTCTCTTCTCTTAATATGAAGTGTCACTGTGTGTGACTGCATGGATCCAGGCCATCCATCTCAATAAACAACATTGGACAGCGTACTTGATGCATGTGTGAGCGAAAGAAGCAGTGCAGGGTGCAGAAATGTCATAGTAACAGAAATTCAGGCCTTCCATTTTGTCATTTGCTTGGTCAGTTGGCTCTTACACCTTTCCTCGTGGTGTGTCTCTCTGTTCTTCTACCATATAGAGACGCTTGTGTTCGTGGGTAAAACCGGGATCTCCTGTTGTATCATCATAATACAGCTGTTGTGCTACACTGTTGTTGCTGTTGCTTCATTGTCTGTGGTGTTGTCAGAGCTGCTGTTATGACTGCAAGTGTCCAGGTGCCAAGTTAATTGAGAAAAAATAAAAGGTGAAACGGTAGTTTTAAAGGTCACTGTGTAAAGACTGATTCATGCTTCTGTGAAAGCCAAGATTAATGTCAGGGTTTTATCAGCCCATGATGGCTGGGGTCCCATCACACTGAGCGAATCAGGGTGTAGCACTGAGGTTTAGCCAATTTCAGGGTGTTACAGCAGCATTGGATCAAATGTTTCCTCACTCACACATAAATCTAGCAATAGAATATATTATTTTGCTTTCCCAGTCAGCTGTTTAAAACATTAGTGAGTTGAGTTGGAAAGTCAGCATGTAACTTAAAGCACTGCCCTGGCAAGAGTGTGGCTGCAGCACTCTTATCCACCCCTTTAATAGACTTCCATCAAATGACACCACCTTTTGAGTTTATCTAGCAATGATTGCACTAAAATTCAGCTTAATTTGATTGGAGGAAATACAACAAGGAATCAAGAGATGAGAGAAGGAGGTTCAGAAACAGATGGCCTGTCTGTTTTTCTGTTCAGCTGCATTTGTTAAATTTAGGCAGAGATGCAAGCAGAATACAAATACCCAGCGACAACATTTTAGGTCTCTACACAAAGCAAGAGATGCTTCTGATGTGTCCTATTTTTTCCTCATATACACTCATTTGGGCTGTTCTCACCTGTGTCTTGCAATACACCATCATTAGCTTTAAACTTGTGTGGGCAAGCGGTGGCCTTTTTTACACGCTCAATATCTTTTTAATGTCCTGGTTGTAGAAAGGGGAATTAATGAGTCTTTCTAGTAAAGCAGCTCGTCTGTGCGTGTGCAAAATTCTGTAAGAGTAAATGAGGTTAAAGCCTCAGGCTATGACTTGTTGTTGTTGTGTAAGTGTGAGTGTGTGATGGTGCTTGTGTGCTTCTTCCTGTGTGATTGTTTACAGCCTTACCTAACTGGATTCCAGATGTAATCCTGCAGTCTGTCTGATGAGCCTGGCTGTCCAAGGCCAACATCAAGACTTTCTAGAAGTCTCCCTCAGGTGTTTCCCTCACACCAGCTTGCTTCCATACAAATGGCATCTTCGCTTAGTAGCAGACGGATGCTGTATAAACTGACCAGAGGCCGGCGGTTTTTCTGTATATTCGTAGAAGCCTGCTAGCCTGCAGGCTGTTCCTGTCAGACAAGGCATGAGGCTAATGAGGTTACTCTGTTTCCTGCTTCTGCCTTCCTGTCTCCCCTCCTCTCTTGTGTTTGCAGGAGGGGAAGGTCTTCAGCTCTGTGGCACAATATGTCTGCACACTGTAATATACAGTATCTTGGATATGCTTTTAGACATATCTCGTGTGGATTTGTTTGCACAAACCACACTGCAGCGAGTATTTAGCATGTTTTGACTCCAGTAGAATCATAAGATCTTTTAGCCTATAATGAGAACATGAACATCAACACTCCTCTAAACACTGGAATGTGTCAAGTGACACATTAAAAGGCCAAACCTTCTCAACTGGCAGCCAGAAAAGCTGCAGCTCAGCTGCTGGTAATATTTCACTTCAGCAAAACAAATTTAATAGAAAGAAAGAGTGCAGTTTTAGAATTTTTCTTGTTGCTCTGATCAACAGGTGACTAACTCTTCAGTGTGCCTGGCTAATTTTATGACCCGAGAAAGTTTATTCCCAGTTTTTGATTTTAAAAATAAAATGTTATTTTAATTTAGTTTGTGTCTTTGAGGCTCCACAGCAAAAATGTGGCTGTGTTTGTAAAGCAGAACTTTATGTATCTAGAAGATTTTAGTTATTCATCATGTACATATGTGTGACAGAAGACTGAATAATTCTTCTAGTATCATATCTGAAAAGCACATTTGTTTAACTGTCTGATGCTAAATACAGTTATTATGACTGATTAATAAGCCATACTTCAGATTTTATCTCTGACCAGTACAGCCTGTGTGTGGAAGTCAGAGGGTTAGAAATGCAGCTTTGTTAAGTGGGATCAACAGCAGGGTCTTCCCATGATCCCGTGGGAGTGGCAGATAGATGTAGCAGCCATTGCCGCTGCTTCCATGATGAATGAATGCATGTTGTGGAGCTCCGTCGATCAGACCTTACTGTCCATGTGACCGAGCTGCTTGTGTGAGTGCTTGTGCCTGCAAAGAGTCAAACCCCTGGTCAGCGGCACGTAGCCAAAGTGAAAATGATATTGTGACAGAGCTGGAGGGTAAGTGGGTTGAACGACGGCGTTATTATTGAACAAGAGCCATTTGTTATGCAACCTGTCAGATCAGAGGCAGCACTCGCACACGCACACAAAGGTTCCTTTATAATATATTTTAACACACGATTCTACCGTGAGGCCCGTATTTTAGTGTTTTGTAAGACCAGACGTGGCTCAGCACTCTCAACCTGCCAAATGTAACTTCACAGTATGAAGAATTTTCCTCAGCTGAGCCCTAAAAACCATGGCAACAAGGCTGTGAAACTGACAGAGACACCACTGCAAAGCTGATACCATGCCATTACTTTAACATTTAACTTTATGAGAGACACTTGAAATTCCCATAACAACAATTCCACTGCCTTTTCTTGGCTTTGTGGTACCGAGTGAACAGGAAATGGTTGCTTTGAGCCTGGCTTTTTACAGTAATGCTCCTCTGGCGCTGTGTACCATGCACTGAAACCGGAAGAGAATCTTAAACTCCTTCCATGTAATGTTGGGTAATCTGTCAATACTGCTATAAACACAGTCAGGGTTCCAGGATATTCCATAAAAAAATAACAGTACAGGTTAGCAAGGCCCTTCTTGTTTTTATCCAACATTTTACTCTGTTTTCTAGCTTTAAACACCAAATGTAGGAAATACAGCTTTAAAGTCAGGACCGTAGTCAGTATTTGTGAATGTATTGCTCTACTGAAGGGCTTCTAGTGAACAGACAAGTTTGCGTTTGGAGTCTTTTGTGTGTGTTTGAGGTTAAGGGTCAGAACTGGGGTCACTTGGTCACATAGCCAGTGTAGGTGGGCGATGCAGTCAATTTAAACCTTCATTATGCAGCCAGATGGATATCTTCTGCTCACACACAGACACACTAAGCCAGTATGTAAACGTCTTTTCTGCCTCTTTTGGCTCTCTGTCCAGATTAAAATGACACTTTTCTCCCCCTAAAAAAAAAGAATGTGTTAATCTGACAACAATTATTTGGCATTATAGTGTGTAGGGAGAAAATGCAGTTGTGTAGGAACTTTGTCATATTGCATACAGAACAGCTGTTGGCAGGAACAGAGCAGAGGGGAGAAAAAAAGAGAAGAAACGATGAAAACAATGCTTTGCAGGCTTTATATGCCCTGGTAACTCTTGAAAGCAGTTTGCTCTGTGATGAGGTCCCAATTCAAGACTTTCTCATGCTGAAATCATTGTAATCTGCTTGCAATAACCTGTAATAGCAAAAAGCCCCTGCAGAAGCAAAAATATGTTCTACTGTTTTTCAGTGACTGTTCTTGTGTCATCTGTGCATGGCCAGTACCAGAGTCACCTCTTTTGGCGTTTTAATAAGAACAGAGGTACTTGCAGAGATGAGATGAAACACTCATCATCGACAAAATTTAGTTCAGCCAGCTTAAATGTAGATGTGCTCTCAGACACTGATGTCTTTGAAGCTCCGTGACATTTATTGCTTTCCATCAAAATAAACTTAGTCACAGTCTGTGTTTAAAAGCGGTCTCTCTCACTCCATCTCTCTCTCTCTCTGCTCTACTTTTACCAGCCTGATAGCGTTTTATGCTCGACAGGGCTGAATGGCGCTGGCAGTCTGTCACTTATGTACGCTCAGATAGATTCAGACGCTGTGAGCGTGCAAATGCAGATAGCTGATATGATTGGCAGCGGAGACGCAGGAGGTTGGTGTGCGTCTGATACTGAGCTCAGCAGGACAGACCATTGTGGCCAGAGAGAAGGCATTGTTCTAATGGAGAGCAACATTTGTCTGCTGCATATGCTCCACAAAGTTATGTGCAACTGCGTTATCTGTTTATGGAAATACTGCGGTTTAGGATGTTTACTGTTTTGCAGGAGGTACCTTTCAGCCTTTGTATCATTCCGCTCCTCTCCTCTACAAATGGAAATGCTCTGTAACTGTTGGGGCTATCCCAGCAGGACTAGTTTAAAGGGAAGGCCCTGTGGCTACACACACACACACACACATTCCAATGCAGTGAGCTTGTGGTGTAATGAGGCGATTATATAGGGCCTCTTGTCCGCGGCAACCCCGAAAACCTTGTTCCATTTGCCTATTCTCTCCGCTCCAAGCTGAGCTAAGCATCCGGTCTACTTGAAGCTATAAGGGACGTGGGGACCAGGATGTAGTTAGGACTGGAATGTAAATTTTGGGAGAAAACGCGTGTTTCATTGCTGGGGAGGGTTGGCCTGGTTTTAGCAGCTACCTCAGACGTTTGGAGAGCGTGCGGATACAGATTCAGGGATCAGGGCTTTTTTAGGGAACAGCTGTCATTGTTTACACCAAAACTGAGCCGTGGGCTTGAAAATACTTAGTTTCAAAAGAGGTCATTTGTGCTTAGAAATGCTGCTTAGATGTTCTTACTTCTAAATGTCTCTTTCACTCAAAGAATTGTTTTGAGGAGCCCTTTAATATTGAAGTGGGCATAATTTGGACTTTTTGTGGCATTGTCAATCCTTTCATTAATACTTTGCAGATGTTTTTGTTTCTCCACAGGGCCATAATCATGATGCCATAAATGTCTTCTAATCCACAAATGGCTGGTCATGATTCTAAGAGAACTTACAATGATGTGTTTGGGAATTAAATAATTTTTAACACTGCACCGCTCGTGAACCCTGAGCGTTCGTATCCTCGCAGCCAGTCATCTGGGGCCCATGTGTTGGCAAGAAAGATCAAGATGTGGGGGAAAAGAAGAGGGAGAGTGGTGGTTGTAGTGTGGTAGGGACTGTCCTGACTACTGGATATAATAACCCAGGCTTTGTTAAAATAACATTTCTCCTCCATCGATCTATCCATCCATCTCTCCGTCGCTCCTTCAAGAGGAAATGTGTGTTAGAATAACAGATTTTGGGCCAGTTTTGTAGAGCAGATCGCAGCTGGCGCTTGGCCCACATTCCTCTGCCATGACATCCGCACAGTCGGCAGCAGCGCAACACTATTTTTAGAACAGCTAGTGCATGCAAACACACACACACACACCACACAGAAATATATTTATATGTAGTCTGCACAAGTATGAGAATGTATGCATGCAGTGGATTAAAATGCAAAAATGCAAATCAGTTTGTTCATACAGTAGTGGTGTTGGATTAAATTTGATTATTTTGACAGCTTTGATAGCTTTCTTGCCTTTTTTGTTTATACCAGAATGACGTTTTGAATAATTAATTGTTTAACAAAAACTGAAACAATTATGGCAAAATATTCCACAGGCCTGTATTCACTGCTGTTTGTTCAGTGGCTTCCCTTTCTGCCGTACAGTCAGCACTGGGATGCTTTAACTGACAGTGACCTAGCTTGACTTTATGTCACACTTTTACACAGACCCAGAGCATAACATGCAGAGTCTCTGATGTTCTTAAAGTCGCAGTGTGTGTTTTTCAGGGAATGCGGTTTCTCGCACATTTTTCGCTAACTATTTTACAAAATACTGGTGAAGTACAGCTTTGAATTTTTGGCACATGGGTATTTTTATACTCTTGTAATAAAATCAGCCTGGGCTGGTGTTCAACACGGTTTTGTTGTGTGAAATTAATCCATTGTTTGTTTGTGCATAATATTCTAGTACGGGATTTAAACATGGTCTCTGAGGAAATCTGTATTTCCCCCGTTCTTCTCTGCTGAGCAGATGAACGGTCAGATTTGATTTTGATGCAGATAATGAGATTGTTAAGTTTCAGTGGACTTTCAGCTCTCATCATCCTCCCCATCTTTCCCTGCCTCTCCACCTTCCCTGCTGTCTAATACTCCATCCAAGGTCTTTTTCTCCAGCATCCACTGCTACACACTGCCATTGATATCCGCTTGTTTCTTCGTCAGGCATCGGGGTTATTGAGTTTGCCTTTGCCTTTACCGAGCTGATCATTTGAGCAAGGCTGGGTGTTATGAAGTGGAACCGTCTCCACTTTTCATCCGGTTTAATGAGCAGATACAGATGCACTGATAGATTTGATCCTGCTCGGAGTCTTGAGGTCTTACCATTGGCACACTGCAGTCAGCTTTTTAACATTTGCTCAATGCTGTTTATTCACTTGTGTTGGCCGTAATTATTCTGTTGTTGTGAAAATTGGATCTGTCGCTGCCCTAACAAATATAAATATGCATATTTTCAGAGTAATCTTACAACAAAAAAATGCAGGTTAAGAGATTTGTTATACTTTGAAGCACAAAAGCCTGCAGAATTCTAATCATGCAAGGAAGGTACGAGTATGTTCTCCCCCTGCATTTGATCTTTTTGGAGAGCTTTCATGGTGTAAAGCGTTTAAGAAGCCCAGCAGGTAAGATAGGATAAGATGTTTGTATATGTCTTTGCACTTTACATATCTTGGCAGTGAGAGCGACATGGCAGGCAGGGAAAGTAGACATGGATTGATCTTATATGGCATACTTTTCAAGCGCAGTGTCCCTATGGATGCTCAAAAAGGTATCTGTCTGTGTTTGCAGGACAGATTACCTGTGTGTTCCAAAGAGTTGGGGGGTGGGTTTGCTGGGTGACAGTAGGCACACAATGTTCCTGAGGCATCACTCTTGGTTGTACACGCGCACATGTGCACTGAAAAGGTCCCAGCGCTCATTAGTGGAATTCCACTAGCCTGGTGGGAGCTGGTCGGGGTGTAGATGTGTGTGTCAGTGCCAGGTAGCTCTCTGTGTAAAAGCTGTCTCTGAAGAGATCTGGCAGCACCTCTGAAGCACAGACACACATATGCACAGCAACGTTTGACTGAGAAGCCAAGCTGCAACACATTTTCTTGCTTTATTTTTTGGAGTAGATATTTCCCTTCCTCCATGATGCTGCACTCACCCTCTAGCATGCAGAGTGTGAACGTCTTTGGAAGGATTTTGCGAGCCACTGCTGACCATCACCTCTCGATTTTAATACCCAGAGAACACAGGCTAAAGCAGGGGCTGGCTTTGTGGCTGAGAAAGTGAAGGGAGAGGAACACGTTGGCAAAAAACAGATGGCACACTACCTCACAGGTCAGACAAATGGTTACCCTGCAGTTGAGCAACGGTTGTTGAAGCCCATTTACTGGAACTTGTGAAGTTATAAAGAAGTATCGGCGAGGTTTTAGGTGCAACAGAGCACAGCTTTAGCCGTCGCTCTTTTCCCAGATGAAAAGTCAGTCAGCATTTTTCCCCCGTTTTTTTCCAGACTGTGTCGCTATGTGTACATAGCGCAGGAAATATCTGTGGCACGCTGCCAACTACTGTGAGGAAACCACAGAGAAAGTAAGAGGAAAAAGAAATGCAGACGAACTTTAAGGTCAGTTTTTAGAGGGAAGACTTCTTTCCCTTCTGGGCACAGCTGTGATTTGTGTTTCTGTATGTCAGCCAGAGATACCATAGAAGCTGTATATGTGAGAGTGTTTGTAACCCTGAGATATACCGTCTCAGTGCCGTGTGTGTCAGAGTACATTTGGCCTAGTGCCTCACCATGAGGGCAAGCATGCTAGTGAGCTGTCTAGGTAATTGGTGCTTACCTGGCAGGCTTTTGCACACGTGCACACACATGCACACGCGGGGAATGGATTAGATGACATTAACTACAGGAGAAAATGGCATAATTGAATACTTGCACTACCTCTCTTGCTTGTGTGTGTACGTGCGCGCTCGCAAGTGACAGTGTAATGAGGGACTGCGCGTTACACACAAAACATACCCTATCAACCTCTGTCACAGTCTGCAAAGCATCAGTGCACAGAGTGGTCTTCTAGCTTATATATGTGTGTGTGTGTGTGTGTGTCTGTGTGTGTGTGTGCCAGCATGCGTACTGTATGCAGGCAGACATGGCTGTCACCCATCAGCTCCATCATGTGCAGACACACAGATTTTAATATCTTGCCCCCCCTCACCTCCCCTCAAGCTCTGTTGAGGTCTTATCCCCAAGGTCCCTGAGCAGACCTGGGAAATCAAAACAGTGCAAAAACATATTTTTATCTGCTCAAGAGACAAAACCACAAAAGCATAGTAAACAAGCACAATCTTCAGACGTGTCAATATTGTCATGTTTCCGGAAAACATTAAGAGTTAGTGAGTGAAGTGATGCCAGTTTTGTTTTAATTACAGGATGTTTTCAGTGACTTAAGACACTAAATCATACTCACTAACCACCGCAAGCCACCTGTAGCTTTTATTTAACCTACTGAGAAGCACTGTAAGATCATTTCTGACTTTGAATCAGACATTATACAGTGAGTGATGAGACAGCATGAAGTTGAATCTGACTTTTAACCCAAACTATGATGAACAGTTTCACAACTTCTTTTTTTTAAGTAGCAGCAAGGCAAAGCTTGCGTTTTAAACCGTAAATCTTTGAGATAAACACAAAGACACATTTGTACACACACTGTTGTGTTGTTGCTATAATTAGCAGCGAGTTGTCTGTGCTGATCAGACAACACATTTTTTTTTTATTCCATCATATCATCTCTAGCTTTCGCGTTTTATTGTTTGTGAATAGAATATCTTAGGCTGAGAATCAGCAGCAGTGGAAAAAAAAATACTTTCAGTGGCTTTCTATTCACTGACTGCGGATGAATGCATAATTTTAGGATGATATTAACTTTCTCTCTTTCACACACAAACACAGAGAAACAGGCTGACGCACAGACTCGGTTTTTGTGTTTTCTCGACTACAGTCATCTCAGCTCTGCTGTTTTTTTTGCTTTTGTTTAGCTTTTTTTCTTTCTTGAGAGTGCATTTGCTTTTAATGGAATGCTGGGACTGCTATCTTGTTATTACAGCGGTGATAAAACATCTTGGTGTAATTATTTTTGTTTGAGGTGGAGAGTTTTAATGCACACAGCCAGTGCTGATGTCACTGCGGTGTCCGCCAGCCACTTAGCTGAGCCAACTCAAATGATCTGAGTCAACTGAATGATCAGAACACTGCGCTCCCACACAGGTTGCTTTTCACGTCTGCCTCTTACATTACATTTGACCCAAACAGAAGGAAGTGTGCTCGCCGGGATGAGTCGACAGGATCGGAAATGGGCTTTTAATTCAAATAATTAGCATATATTAGCTTTTTTTTTTTGGTATCGAGGCAGAGAGTGCTTTCTTTTCTCAAACCCAGCAGCTGAAATCCACTCGCCCCATGGCTTGACTAGAGAAAAGCTATTTCCAGTTTCCATTATTTATTAATACCTCTTTGTTGTTGCTCATGTCCTAATCTCATTTCCTTTAGTCATTAGCGTTGTTCGACATCAAACACAGCTGCTGGAGCAATGAGTGTAGGCAGCAAGGGGGGAGAGAAGTATGGTTATTGCTGTTGGACACTCACTGAAGACCCTTTTAACAATGCTCTGTGCAGTGGAATATTTTTCTAATAAGCTGTTAAAACTCTTAATACGAGCAGTAGAGTGTTTTGAATAAACAGCAGCTTTGATGTGCTGTACGTTCTGCCGTCATGCGTTTGTCGCTCAGATTGAGACTGACTGGAGAAAAAGGCCACGTCTCGCAGAAGGATGTGCTGTTTATGTATGAGAGTGTGTGTGACTTCTGGTGACCTCTTTGACAATAACATCTTTTGTCTCCGTCTCACTGGGAGAGATTAGCAACACATGAACTCACAGTCCCATGATGCTTTTTTCATTTGCTTCCTACCTATTCATCACTATAACACTCTGCTAGCATGGCATTGTGAGGAGAGGCAGCCCTTTATGTATTGTTATGCTAATGTGTTGTCCTCTGTCTAGCTGCTAGCTAATGCTATGTTATGCTAATGTTGTGGCATGGTAATGTCACTATAGAGTGAGAAATGGCGGATGCAACCAAAACAATATGTAGGGGGGTTCCTTGTTATATGAAAACTTTGTTGTAATTTCCTATTTACATAACTTTTCGTGCATTTACACAGTGACATCAATATGACATGTTCTTTACCACATTTCTGCTGCCTGTATTTTATTGCTATTATGACAAATGCATGACATAAAAAACATCCATTATATTCCACATTCCTCAGACTACTAAAATGCTTCATGCAGCTATTGTTGGGGACTGAACAAATGTTTCTCCTGACAATTTTTTTGGTTTTCATAGTGCATAAAAAGTACTGAGAATAACTTGGCTGAAACTATGAAAATTTACAGACTGTGTTGACATTAGCTTGTTTTGTTCTGGACATCTCAACATAACTCGACCGTGAACACTTCCTGACCTTGACCTCAGCTCACACTTTTCTGGAAACGCTGTTGTCAGGCAACAAAAACAAAGGAAAGACGTCATCATAAACAACTGCTCAACTTGCAAACATGCTTTCTATATTAACTTGCAGCTCATTGTCTCTTTTTCCAAGTTAGATTTAATTTTTTGAAACATGATGTGAGGATTCACATTGTTTATGTGAAAATGTTTTTCCAGTCCAGAAACAGAGATAACGATTGTAAAGGTGTCCCATGGTTTCTGTCTGTGGTAATAGTTTATACTGAGCAATTTTCCCTCGCTGTGTATTTTCACAGGATGACAGTGATGGGATCCCGTGGTCGGAGGAGCGGGTGATGCGAAAGGTGCTTTACCTCTCCCTAAAGGAGTTTAGGACTGCACAGAAACGGCAGCTGGATGGCGATGGAACCACAAACTCCAACGGTAAGTTTATTTTATGCTTGTAATTTTTGTGCACATGTTTTACTGTATAACTGAACCTTACACTTATGCGTTTACTGGGGTAGACACTGGTAAAGGTGCCAGATGAGTATATGCAGATGTCCGCTATAAAGTTTCATGCTTGCTCATAAAGCAAGCTGACACCAGATTTGTTCTAATCAATGACACACAACTGTAAACTACTTCATAATTACTTTAATAATCTCTGCTGGGAAGCTGCTTTGTAAACAGTTGCTCAACTATATGAAAGTTGTTAAAAGTTGACAAGATTATAATACAAGAAAACATGAGTGTGCACAGTCAAATAAAATGGATGACTTCATACACAGTTGCCAGGTTAGCGGAGGGAGGAATGTAAACAGCAACTCAGATGTCATGTCCTACTGAGAATGGACTTAACTCCACAGCTAACAGTTTGATATGAGAGCGCTGAAAAGTTCCTTTATGGTACTGTGACCAAAGTGGCACCACCTGTTAATTAAAGCAACAAGCCCTCCATCTTTATTCTTGCCACTCTTGGGTCCATTTCTGTCTGGCTAAACTTACTGAAAGCCATTGATGTTACCAATGAGTAAATCCTGTTGCCATTTCTCTTTGAAACACACAACAGTACACTCACAGACGTCCCCTTAATTTCTCACCAGGACTGTTAGCCCGTCCGTTTCATTGTCCACGATGATAGAAGGGAGATACAGCTTGTACGTCCTCGTTGTCGCCTCCTCCACGTCCTTTGCCCGTTCTCCGTCTGATTTCAGCACTGATGTGTGTTGTTGTTGTGGTGTGCTATGTAACAGCAGCTTAACTGAACGAAAGAGGCAGCAACCAGCATGATTTAAAGAATATAGAAATGCTGTATTCTGATGAATACAAATGAAGCCAGAGGTGTGAGCACACCATTTCCTTTTTTTTTGTTCTTAAAGTTGAGATCTTTTGGATGTATGGCTTTTGTGAATTGAAACTTCATCCAAAATTTAAGAGATTTTAACATTTTCCTTCCCTATAAGTTCAAAAGGCTATTTTAGATTTAGCAGAATTTGCAGCAGCTATCTATTTTTCTCAAATCCTGCACTTGTTGATCTTTACTTACCTTACAACAAAGTGAATTTAAAGGGATGCAAAAAAATTACTCTCTTTACAGGGTACAAATTGAGAACTTTCACTGTATTTTGCCTAAATGAAAGAAGTAAATAAACTGCTGTTTTGTGGAGTTAACGTCAGAGTTGCCAGATTTGTCAGATGATCTTCGAGCAGATGATCAAAGAATCTCATTTGCTTTAAGCTGTGGGTCAGTGGACAGCAAGTTGCAGTCTTTCACTTCAGTGGTTCAGTGTCACATCCTCAATGGAACCCTTGAACTGAAAGTATTTCCCCTCTTGTTTCTCAAATGTTGTTTGCGCATCAAACGGAGGTACTCTGATTAGGTCTTCCACAGTGCCACACATAAGAAAACATGCGTATAAGTGTTGTTAATCTTTTCTAGCTGTGGACATTTACACGCACCCTGGGGTCAGGACTCATTAAAACATGGGCTAATAGAAACCTCGACAGGAATTGATACTTGAAATTGCTTACTTAGACAGAAATCCAATTCCAGGTGGAAGCCGGCTACAATAACAGTTGGTGTGTTGTGGTGTGTAAACCTGAAGCAGCACAAGAAGAGTGAGAGCACTGGGGGATGAACAGCTTGTTTTGAACCGAGCTGCCACCATGTCTTTGTTTGACACTGGTGCTCCCGCACAAAAAAAGCCCTCAGCCAGCCAACAGCGGAGATTTGAACTTCACACGTGCCTCAGAAGCTATTCTCAGTTGACATTAACACAAGCCAGACACCGAAAGAAAAGGAACCAGGAGGGAAAAAGAGCCTCTGAAAGTTCACGCCCAGTCTTCCAGTCTTGCAGCTACGCAGAGAGGGAGACAGGCAGACAGAAAGGAGGGAAGTCTCTTTTGAAATGTAGCTTATCTTTTATACCTAATGTTTTTTTTCTCCTTCTCCATTTTTGTCATGTTTTCTTTATTAGATGTTTTTTCACACCTTTTATTTATTCTCTCCGTGCCTGTGCCGAGTGCCCCCTCCCCTTCTTTTATAGCTAGTGCGTCTCCATGCGTCTGTCTGGCATCTCATCGCTGCCACTCCAGAGCTCCTCAGGGCCTTTTAAGCCGCCGCGGGTAGCTGACCTTATCGCCTGAATAAAAATGACTCATTAGAAAGCGTCGGCGGCCCGTCGCACCGGGGGTAACTACAGCAGCCCACGCTGACACAAAAGGGAGCCGGGCTGAATAGACAGGCCCTGCTGTTTTAGAGCACCGTGGGTTAGCAAGGCTTTGGAGGCTGTACAAGCGGCACAGTTTCCCATCTCGCATAGACATTGTGGTGAAACTGTCAGCCATTTTGGAGGATCACACTCAGCATGCACTACATCCTGAATGGGCAGCCCCTGCTGTTTTAGAGGACTGTGGGTTAGAGAGTCTGGGCTTATGTTGGGGCCAGACATGTGCCACAGTTTTAAGTCTTACACAGGCACTATTGTGAAACCTTCAGCCATTTTGGAGAGTCAGACCCTGCACGAATATAAATGGTCAGATAAGATATATTGGAGAGTTTTAGAAGATGATGGATTAGAGATAATTGTCGTATGGAAATGATTTACCGCATAATGGCTTACTTGATCTGCACAAAATAAATCAAGGGAAACTGTAATATTGAATGGCTGTTTGAGTAAAAGTGGCAAACATTTACTTGTTTCAGCTTCTCAGATGTTAAATTTTATTGCTTTTCTCTGCCGGATGTCATCATAAGTACAATATCTTTGGGATTTGGACTGTTGTGCACAACAAGCAATTTTAATTAGTTTATTATTTGTTTTCCAAAATGGCAGAATTAAAAAAAATAAAAATCAAGTACTCCCCAGCATTTCTTTTATTTGTCAACACTATAGGCTTAAAGTCTTCACATTTGAGAAGATGGCCACAGAATTTTTGCAGTTTAAGCTTTAAAATGACTTTGATTATTAAAAATTTAGTTGGTTCTCGCTGAAAGAATAACAGGAAAATGTTTGTTGAAGCTCTTGTATTATCTGATCCTAATCTAGAAAGGGCCTTCTGTGTTTGGATATATTTAAATGTATGCATCCACCATTTTGGGAAGTTGGTGTCATCTGACTGAAGGAGGTCAGAGCAATACGTGGCTCTAAGCCTCTATAAAGCAGCATTTTCCTCCTCCTCAGGCATCTACCTATCCATCTTTCCCTCCCCACAGACCTCCATCCGTCTCCAGCGCCTCCCTCTTCTCCTTCCGTCTCCGTCACCATGTGGCAGCGGTGGCTATCTGTTTTCGAGGGGGGTGTGGCAGCCTGTCACTCAGCTGCATGTGTCAGTCTATCTCCCCACCCACCCAGCCTTCTCTCTGCCCATAACCAGCAATCATGCCATCTCCCCTGCCACTTTACCTTTCGCTGTTGGCAGCGGTCCGTCTCTGTGTCCATCAGGCTTCCTGCCTCTCACGCTTGCTCCCTGCATTATTTAACAAATGACATTATGCCCTTCTGCATCCCAGCTTCCGCTCATTCACCCACGCATCCCTCACCCACTCTACCGCAGCCACATTCTTCCTCTTCATCTCCTTTTTTTTTGCTCTTCCATATCTCCCCTCCATCCGTTTGTCCTTCGGTTCGTCTCTCCCCGATGCAGGATTTCGTTACACATCAATAGGACTCTGGTTACTGCCTTCTCTGCAAGCTCCTGTCTCCTCTCTCCCTCCTGCTGCTCAATCTCCTCGATTATGTATCTCCACACCCACACTCCCCTCTCCCAAGCCCTTTTCTTCCCTCCTGTTTCCTTCATCTGTCTCTGTCTCCCCTCTTTCTCACCATCTCCCTCTTTTCCATTTTGTCCTTCCTGTCCTCTGCCCCATCTGTCTTAACTATCTACAGTATCTGTCACCCAAACCCGTCCTCCCTCCTTCTCCTCTTTTTCCATTCTCCCTCCCTTCCCTTCCCTTCATCCTGTTTCCCACTCGTCCCTCTCCTGTTCTCCGTATCCTTGTAGCTATGTCTCTACCTCGCCATCTCCCTCCGCCGTATTCTTCAGTGCGTCTCCCCTCCCATCCTTTCCTTTCCTCCCTCTCCATTTCCCTGAGTGCTGTTGATGGAGGAGCTGGCTGCTCGCCAAATACCAAGAGGGGCTGAAGAGAGGGCTCTCTGTTTACCCATTTCTCCGACTGTCCCCTCTCTTTCTCTTCCTGTCTGTCTGCTCGTCTCAGGACTCGCTGTTCCTACCCGTTTTTATGCACGTCATGCCCTCTCCTCCAGCACTCACTCCGCTGTCACTCTGCTATCTGTCTGTATTTCCCTTGCTGCCAGCCCCTTGCATGGCCGGAGTGTCAGTTGTGGTGTCTGTAGCACTGTGTGGGACCTCTCTCTCTGTGATGATAGCATCGGCAGACAAGACGAGGGCAGATGAAGGTGTACCAGCACATAGAGAAGGCTAAAAGTTGGAATAAACAGATAATAATGAAAGAACCAGAGTAGTTCAAAGAATTCATATCAGAAATCATATCAAGTGAAAGAGATTGCATCTGGTCTGTCCTTGCAGGCTCCAGCCATTACAGGATCCCAATTCTGACTTTGATGCTTTAGATTTATGGCCTTGAATTTCACAAAGCAGATGCCATGTTTCTGAACTGCACATTGTTGTATGCGTTTGTTCTGGCTTGTGGTGAGTGTCATGCTGCGTTGTGAGGTCCAGTTTTAGAGGGAAGAACAATATATTCGGGGTTATTTCGAATCATCTTGCCAGGCAGTCAGTTTTAGCACGTGCTTCTACTCTGAAAAGATGTCTGGAAATGAATGCTACGAGGGGTTTTCCCTGAAATGAAACTGACCATTGTTTCTTTTTTTATTTAATCTAGCAATTTTAATTGTAAACAGGGATAGAGGATTGCTTTAAAAAAGGGCATAGCACAGAATTTTAGTGCTTATTTACTAAAGAGAGAAAGATAAATATACATCTTGTATTAGATTTCAGAATTTCAACTGTACATAAAGATGGCAAAAGGCAGATTACTTCCTACTATATCTGCAAACTTAAGAGCAAGTAAGCACTTAAGCGTGGCTATATTCCATACCTTTATTTGATTCCCTGCCCATTAGATATGGCATTGCACTCATTTTCACATACAGCCTGGGTTTATAAGTATAATAAAGAATCTATAAGGGCACCTTCTGCCCCAGATTATTGTCTTTTCCATGGTATGACTACTCTGCTATAGTTGTACTTATTACTGCAGCTCTCTCTAATAGGCTCCTCTCAGCCCTGTGATATGCCATGTTATGCTATGTACCTCCGTTCACTCCCTCCCGCTCTCTCGAGACATCGAGGTGAACGTAGCACGGCGATGGGCTTAGTTAAGCACGTCTAAATCTGATTAGCGCCCCCCACCCCCCATAGGACCAGCTATTGGGATGGCGTCTCTGCTGCTGCTCCTGGAGCTGGAGTTCAGGATCCCTGCCTTTCTGCCACACTTGCCCATCCCCAGCCCTCTGCTTTCCCAGGATTCCCAGCTCTGCCCCTCAGATGGGCACTCATGTGCAACCAGCATATGTCAAACAACCCTTTGGAGAAATGGTGAAGATACACGGAGGGGAGGGAGTGGAAAAGAGAAGAAGAGGGACTAGAAAAATGGGCCTCTCGCCTGTTTGTTTTCCATGCTTTGGGGACATTATGCGTCAGTCATTTTCTAAGCACAATTAAAGTTAATGAGTTGTGTTTTTTGTGTGGTGTGAGTTTCATTAGCAAAACATTGTCTAAAAGTTGGACTTCTTTTGCACCATTTTTGTATCAGCTTTAATAAGCAAATGTCTCTATTTTACTTTATTTCCTTTCGTGGTTGCATATTAAGTTCTGAAATCTTACAAACTTGGAATGTATCCATAAAAAATATGAAAGAATTGGAGCTCCATTGAATTCCCTGTTGCCATGAGTTTTTTTTTTCTTTTGGTAACTTTGACTTGAAAGGGAAACTTCAAAGGATTTTAAGCGAAACTCTTCATTCATTAAGGGCATACGGATGTAAACCTTTCGTGCAAACCAAGACATTGTAAGGCAGTGATTCACCCCAGGCCTATAGACTTAGAGGCTCTCCAACACCAACATAAGCCATTGCCAGCAATGCAACAAGCTTACTCATCGTGCCGGCTCTTTTTAACTTTCTGACCGCAGCATTGTGCCTGATGACTGTACCTCCGCATTCAGGTGCTGACCTGCCCATCGTGTGCGAGCAAACCTAACGGCCCATGTGCTTATGCAGTAATGAGAAAGTGTGACTGTGTGTGCGCTCATTCAGCCCAAAGCACATGTATAAATCTCAGTTAAATCATATGTTTGAAAACTGCTTTTACCTGCTGCACAATCACTCATCTTCATCCTGTCTCCTACATTGTCATCTGATCTTACTACTCTCCTCCCCATCGCGTCTTTCTCACATGACACAGTGCCCGGACTTGTTCAACAGTAGTGTCTTCGCTAACAGGATATCATTCAAGTTGCCACTTATCCTAACCCGTGCTCCACTGTCGTAATTCCCTTAATTTATTTTCTTTTTGACACCCACTATTAGGAGTTTGCGGCGCAGTGTGAGTGACACATTCCTCTAACTCATCAGTCAAATGGAATTTCACTGGGTGTGCTGGGAAGACAGAGTTATTCAACCAATGAGAAAATGACATGCCGGTGGGAAGGTGTTGATGAATGAAAGAGTTTACAAGTTGCTGCTTAAACAAACCACTGAGAGCTTGAATGATTGGCGAGTCATCATTGGTGTTTGAAAAAAATGAGCATGAATAATTTAACAACCTGCCACACCAAAGTCCAGTCAGGCACAAACACTTGTCAAAACAGGTCGAAAGAGGTAAAACGTCATAAATTTTTGTCAGCTTCAGACGTTTGATTGCTGCATTGCTCACTCGCTGATAAAAATCTCCAGCTTTCAGCTCAGCAAAGTCACACTTGAGCTGGCAAGGGCCCTACAATTTTAAACACGTTGCTTTCCCTCGGTCTACAGTTGGTTATAGAATTCTTGGCAGCTCCTGCGTTATTCCTTTTTAATAACCTTGAGAAACTCCAAACTCTCCCAGTTGTTTCTCCACTAAGTTTGCTCATTCATGCTCTGTTGTTGAATCAGACAGGCCCGGATGACACGTTTCAAGAATTGCAAGATCTGCCCATGAGGAAATCAAGCCTTGTGATATCTATTTAATTTGGTTGTCTCCTTTAATTACCATTGACTTCCACTCCTCTGTTTGACCTGATTTGAATTCTTGGTGCCCGTTGCTGCTTTTGATTTCAGAATCTGTCTGGGGGCTTATTTTGTTTGTGTGAGTTGCTCACTAAATATTTAATTAGGGCTCTGTCAATTGGGCTCGCTAAGAATGTCAAGCCCTGCAATAGCTGTCCGTTTCTCTCACTGCCTCGGGCTTTTTTTTTTTTTCTTTTTTTTTAGTTCCTTGTCAGAGGGTGCGCATCACGTATGTCAGCAGACAAAAACAGCTGCATTTGGCAAGGGAAAATATGAATAGCAAAAGTAATGAGTAACTTTCCTTTCTGTCCAAAACGGCCCCCATGGTGCTGCAATAGATGTGGCAAAATGTGATTTTAAGGAGTGTGTGTGAGTTTGTCCCTTCAGATTTGCTAGACAACAACAACATTGACTGCAGATGTGTTTGGCTCAGGAGCTCGATATATTTGTACAGTTGAAATGTTTGAATATTCCCTTTCACTGTTTCTCCCTTTTCCACATCTGTGCACTGTACTGTAAAGCAAAACTACCATAGTGTTATGAAAAGAGGTATCTACTCTGTATTCAGGCCTCTCCACTGCATGAAGTCAAAGAAAAAATAGAAGGTTTATTTAACACTGTCGGATGAAAACAGTTTATTCCCAATAGACGGGAGATACATTTTGAACAATATTAGCTTCAGGAATGGCTAATTGACAGAGAACCGTGTGAGATACGTGGAGATGGAAGGTTTCCAAACAACTGGTTGGTAAATGGATGTATTTGTTTTGCGTTTTTAGGTTCCTTAGCCAATGGGCAGCTGAACGGCTCGGGGTCGAAGGGCAGCCACAAAGAAGATGGGTCCTTGCGCTCTCAGGGCCTGGATGGGAGCGGCGAGTACCCCGAGGACAGCCCTGCAAAGAAGAGGTGAGTTTATGTGTGTGGGTTTACGTGTGTGCATGCACGGTTCCTAATCCTGTTTCTGTGTCACTGGGTTATAAAGAGCTTTGCAGAGCCCTGAGTCTTGTATCAGCGTAGACATGTGAGCCCGCTGCTGTCTGTACATGCGAGTTGGTACCAAAAACTGCTGCTGCTGCTGCTGCTGATACTGTGAGTGTGTGAGAAACTTTGGCACACATGATGTAAATTGTATGCAGCTGAGTTGTGATGACTTTCCTAAGCTCTTTCATAGGTTGCCACATGATACCAGCTGCTTTCAAGCTCACTGTTTTACACACACACACACACACACACACACACACACGCTTCATCTTCCTCTTTTCCCTCATCTATTCTTCTTTTTTCTGTAATGTATTCGCTCTCTCTCCCCATGCCTCACATGTATCCTCTGTTACAACATCCTTGGGAAAATCGATTCAAAATGTTTCGGTGCAGCATTGTTCATTGCAATGATTTATAAACTTACTCTATGCACTCACTTTGTCATATTTTCTTTTCTTCTTCCTGACTTGCTTCTTCTGTTTTCCTCTTCAAGTGTTTGCAGTAAAATGCTTAGAGAAGAGCAAGTTCCCTTCATTTTTAAACTGAAAATGATTTAAATAGTGAAACCATTTAAGGAGTGCTGAGCTTCTTTAATGAGGACAACTCTCCTTCAATTGTTTAATGCAAATGCAATTTCAGCCATTTATAATTAGCCACTTTAAAGAATGTTGTCATGCATTTCCAAATTAATCATTTAAACACTGAAGTTGTTGCAGAGCACAATAGGCTGTTAATTTACAGCCATTTTAATTTTTTTATGAAGGCATTTATGTAATGCGTGAATTATTTAAACTGATTATGTTGGTGAAAAATAGTAATTTTCAGAGATTGTTACAAAATACTTCTCTCTTAGACAAATGTTCTCGGAAAATGATGCATTAATGATCTTTGGGAAATGTGATGCTTTTAATGCATCCAGCATGAAGACAGTTTTGAGATCACAAGCTGGAAAACATAATTTACAATACATCATGCTCTATAGAGTGTCCAGCAGGTTTAAAATAGCTGATGTATATCTCAGAGCTCAACAACACATACACTCATACTGACTACACCTTATATAATGCACTGATACATCCATTTTTATACTTTTGTTTCAGCAACCGTGAGCTTTTTTCTTATATTTTTGTTGGTGGCAGGTGTATGTGTGTGTGTGTGTGTGTGTGTGTGTGTGTGTGTGTGTGTGTGTGTGTGTGTGTGTGTGTGTGTGGGTGTGTGTGTGTGTGTGTGGGGTTTTGTTCTGCCCCTGGTCCCTCGCACACATTGACAGGGCATCCAAGCATCGGTGTAAAGCTAGAGGCGGAGTCTGGGGGCTGGACTGCAGCAGATGTCCTTCTGTAATGAGCAGCCCATACAGGCTCCATTCACTGCATGTCAAGCACCTGCCCAAGTCCTCCGAGCTGTCATTCGATACTGTAACCTCAAAATCTCAGCTTGGTCATTACAAGCTTTCATCTACCTGGGTTTGAAACAGGTGGACCCTCCGCAAACTGATATTACAGGCTGTTTCCAGACTGAAATTCAGCTGTAAAGGGGTTTTTAGACTGTAGAATTGATAAAAATGGTACAGCCTTGACTGTGAAATGAAAATAGAAGTGCACGACAGAAAGAAAACTTGAAAGTTGTGGCAGCACTTGGTCTTAGAGTGAGATAACTGAGTAAAACTGAATTGTATAGTGAGAGAACTGTAGTGTGGATTGCCTGACTGACGACAACAACAGAAAGTGTTGCACTGAAACAGAGCGATCATGTGGCTTAAATTATTGTAAAGCGTGAGCACTCTTCTCTTAAGCAAGAAAGAAAAGGACTGAAGCATTGAAGTGTAACAAAGATACACTCAGTTTTTTATTTCCTCTTGCTCTGATGGCCTGTAGCGCTCTGTGAGTGGAGTTCAGTCAGAGGCCAGGCTGCTCTGTGGTTTTCATTAGTTCACCACACACACACGCACACACACGCATGCACACACATGCACACACACACACACACTAAACCTGAATGAAGAAAAGCTTTCTATCTGATGCTAATGACACACAAGTCTAGCCAATACTTGGCAATGCATCTTTTAAAAAACAAAAAAAGCAGCTTATTTTGCACTCGTGTGTGTGTCTGTACTTTATGAAGGATGACTCCGGTGCCCTGGCATGGCTGCCCCACACAGCTCCTAAACAGGACTAACTGTGATGATGCCAGGAGCTTTTACACCTGGCACCGGCCGAAACAGAAGGGAGGAGCAGTGGCCTAACTGGTTCCAATTTTGAGCGAACAAAAAGTTTGCGGAGGGAGAGGATGAAGGGATCGAGTGCAGACAGAGAGAGAAAGACTGGGTGGAGCAGCAGAGAGAGAGCAATGGGAAGAGAGGCAGAGACAGAAGGACAGGTGCGAGTGATTTTTGGCAGGAAGCGGCCCCCTTTAGAAGTCTTTGAGATCAACTCTGTGTTTGCCTTCCCATGCTCCTGAGATTGGTGGAGAGACTGGCAGCACATCCCCTCAAACATGCCAACTCATTGTAGCCCTCTCTTACCAGCATGACCGTATTCTCCAAATGGGGTTCCCCTTGCCAAGCTTGGGCTGTGCACACGCACACTTGTGTTCACAACCCAGCACAATCTCTCCAAAACCACGGTTTACTGACCTACTTATATTCCTTCACTTCTTTTCCTCTCCTGTATTTGAATCAGGCTGACAAAGTGGCTTCCTGTGTATTTACCTGCCGCTAATCAAGACAATTCCCTTAGCAGGCTCTTGTTTCATGTTTTTGTGTTACCCATGAAAAAAGTCATGAGCTCAGCTGTACAATCTACTGCTCTTACTGGAGTTTCTTCTCCAATAAGCTGTCATGGTTTTCACACTTTGTCAGCATCTCACATATGTGGTATAGTCCTAAATTAAATGAGTATTTTCATTTTGTATAACTGCGCTGACAGGATGCAATCAAAACAGTCTTCCAGTGTGGTTTCTTTTTAAGGGATGAGGACGTTTTTGTGGTTTGATTCTGTATACAGTGGGGCATGTAGGTAGGATGTCAGTCTTCACAGTTATGTTAAACATCGTTAATCTGCTCGTTTTCTCTACCCTCTAAAGTCTTGAGCACATTCTGATGTGATTTAAGAGTTTTGGAACCAGAAGAATTAGATCAAGATGTTCATTTGATTAATGCTGAAGTTTTCACCGCATTGCCTGCAGCAGTTTAGCTAGTAGTTCGACTGTGTGTGAAAGTCAGTACAAACTTATGAAGCCCTGCAAAAGTGTGAGCAGAGCATGAGCGTGTGGATCACAAGTTGAGTACCCCTCTTAGACAGACTTCTTAACTTAATTTCTGCGTTGTCTCACTCTTTTCTGTTCCACTTTTCTTTCTTTTTTTTTTCCTCTGCCTCTTTTTACTGAACCCCACTTTTGGCTCCCTTTGAATCTGTTCTCTCTGTTGTCTCAGCCAAGACACACACTCAGCTACTGCCGCTTGTTTTGTTTCGACTTAATGAATGCCAAGTGTGTACACACACACACATGCACACACGCACTTGTCTTGTCTAGCATAACCAATGACTCTTGTCAGTAATGCATAATCACCGTTTCCATTTATGAGGGATTACATGCATGTGCGCGCAGGCATGTGGGTGTGTTTTAATAGAGGGCCCTAATGTGTCTATTGATTTGCTTTAGATGTTATTGTGAAGCAGCCTAGTTGCTGTACTGCTAACACCTAATGGATGGATTAATACAAAGTGGAATCAAACATGAACAAACTTAAACTCAGCTAATGTATGTTTTCCCTACAATGATGCAGCCGTACATCAACCACATATTCAGGGTTAGATATGTGAAGCAAAGCTGGACATTTAGTCAACTGAGCTCTGTTTTTTTCTGCAAAACGGTGTCTGTTTGTCTTTACACCAGTAAATACTGTGTCTGCGCTTAGTCCGTTGCAGTTTTAAATGGCCTTGTTTTGTTTTTCCGTGTTCCCTTATTCTCTGCTGGTGACTCACCCTGCATGTCAGTGTTCAGAATCTCCTAAAACTCTTCTCTCATTGTCGCTGCTTTGCTGCGGCTTTATGAAAGCCTTCTGTGCCACTGGAAAATGGCAGGGTGAAGGAGTATTAACCATCCGCCACAGTGAATAATGTCACTCAGCACACAACCTCGCTCCCATAATCACTGTCAAATACCAGTGTGATTGTAGCATAGATCAAAATATAAAAGCTGGTTTGCATGGTGTTCTTTATAGCATAACACAGCATAATCTAAATGCTTCATGGGATTTACTGTACATTGTTATTTTTAAATCTAGTGCAATTGAAGCTGCCATCTTTGTGTCATAAAGTACTTTACCGAGCTGCCGATATGTGTTTGAAGCCAAGATGTTAAGATGTCTCAGCAGACCGCAGCAAGTTTGAGTAGCTGCTTGATATCAGTTTATTAAAGTAGTGTATGGTTTGATAAAAATAAGAAGAGATCCTCAAATGAGAAGCGTAACCTTGTACATGAAGATATATATTTCAGGAACATTCAGAAAACACACATTTTAAAGTAAAGGCAGGCAACGCACACCTTGCTGTGCTATTAAAGCCAGGGGCTCAGTTGGAGGTTGTACATGAAAAGGATAAACTATTTCAAATGTCTACCAAGAGGTGTTGTGCTGTAGAGCGCTGAGGCCTACTGGCAGTGTCAGCCTTGTCATCTCAACCTGAGAGTTTTGTCTCAACTGTAAATCCACAGGTGAAAGACTGATCATTCGGAAGCAATCTGTTTGTGTGTGTGTTTGTATTAAATCACTGTGCCTGTGGATACATGTGTGCCTCCGTTTCTTTTGCATCTGTCTGCTTGGTTGTTTTGATAGTTGCACAACAGGATAGCAAGATGTCCTTGTCTGGAAACCTTGAAAATCAAAGACAAATCTGCTTTCCAAAGAAAACATACAAGAAATACATAACTACTTTTTCTTCAGTCGTCTTATAATCTTTCATGCTGGTGTCTCTGGCCCCAAGTGAATCCACTCAGTCTCTGAAGGTCTACATATGCTACTCAGGGTTAATTAGACTGATTACTCAGCACAAACAACACCAGCTCTGATATTTATTGACCCAACCTGGCAGTGGTCAGCCCCTCCCATGGGTGATTTAAGGTGGACTACAAGGTCAGAGGTCATAGGGTTGAGAAGGGGGATTGGCAAAAAGCCCGGAGCTGTGGACCTTGACTGCTAACAAAGGTTACATTTAAGTACGGTGCGCCGTCTTTTCTTTGTGGCCACGAGCAAAAGAAGTACTTTCTTATTTTTTGTCTCAGGATTCATTAGTGTGAATCTGTTTTTGTTTTTTTCAAGGTGGTTCTTTTAGTGGCATTTAGTTCAAGTGTAGCATCACTTGTACATTAACATTTTTAAAGCGACAAAGGGGACAATGGGTGACTTCCATCTGACCTAATATAGCATTTATATATTCACACAGATACAGCTTAGCTTAATCTATTGTCAAGATGTCTTTTCTCTCCACATCTGCCTATCACGCCATCTCCCCTCTCATCATTTCACTCCCCCTCCACCAAAATGGGGGCTGCTGGTGGGAAGGGGGGGGCAAGGTTATATTTAAATGTGCACGTAGGCACCGCTAAATCTTTTATCTCAAATGAATATCAGCTTTATTGTGACTGCTTGAAGCATATAGCTGTCACCGCTCAACTGACACACACACACACACACACACACACACACACACACACACTCCTGAAAAACACATTCATGCATTTATCTTGATGTCAATGCACAGCAGTTAAACATTACAAACCATATGCTGCTATATACATCACTATCCTGCTTATTATGGCCTCTCCTAGTGAACTACTGTTTGTATTTTTAGTCTGATAAAGAGAATAGTTAGTGGACTTCTGTTTACATATTTGTCCTCGTGGCAGCCCTGGCTTGCTGACTAATGATTGTGTTTATTTACATGCACATGCTCAGTGTATATGTGACTGCAGGCCTATGGGTGGGCTGTTTGCATATGTCAAGGTCATAGGGTTGGCAGGTCAGCTCACTGTGGTACCATCCCTCTTCTAAATGCAGGGAGACAGAAAAGCAATAAACACATTGAGTTAAGTGAGTGTTCACTTAGGAGTGTTTACGCTGGACACTCATCATCCATTTTAGGGTTTGTACTGGGGAAACTGCAAAAGGTTTTACTGGCTCAAGTTGAATATATCAGTATACATTTTCAGCACTGGTGTTGCTCCATATAGGCTAAAAAGGAACATCTGTAAAGCCCAGGACATTCATGTTTTTCATTTGATACACACATTCTCTAATTTGTTATATGTAAAACTAAAAGCGCTTCAGTTTGTTGTATGTAATAAAGGAAAGGTTTGGTATCCATGCCTAAACATAGTTGCTGTGGGCCTTTGTTTCTTTCATGCTTTAGTGGTTCTATTCACACATGCACATGGTGTCAATTACAGTGTGATCACTGCTTTCAGCATCTCCATTTTATCGCCTAAGAACAATCTTCAGGGCTCAAAAAATTGTGCATACACATTTATCTCAACAACTCACTTGCCTGCTGATGGATTCGATCTGAACAGACTGCCAGACACACAAACACTCACAGAAATAAATTTACAGAAGAGCAGCCGAAGACTCCAATTACACACACACACACACACACACACACACACACACACACACACACACACACACACACACACACACACACACACACACACACACACTGTGAAGATTAATCATTACATGTAAACATTCGTATGGTTTTCAATCTGAAGCGCATAAACGAGCATTTGTGTTTCTCTTATGTGGACAAAAAAGAGTCAGACACACGTTTGCTAACACACACATGCTCTCACAGAGCCAGCTGCACTGAGGTAGTATTTTATCAGGACCATGTGGACCATCTGGAGCCAATTAATACAGCCCCTAAGGTACACACTCTGGATCATTGCTCTTCTCCTCAAACTATAACCTTTACCATGGGAGGGAATACAAAGTCTGAGTGTAGCCAGCCTCATGCCAATATCTATCAAACCTTGGGCCCGCTGTGGACGCTCTCCTTGATTCAGATGTGGCATTTTCTTGTGAAAAACAGAAGTAATCCAATTTTCAGTGCCTTACATAGCTTTGGGGTTGCTTTTGCTTAGAAATAAGTGAGACTCTAATTGTGTTTCTTGGCCGGTATGCACATTATTACATTTCTGAAAAACTTTTTTCTTGCTGTTTGCTTTAGTTTCTGTCTGTGTCCACGGTTGTTTTAGAATAAATAGTGAATTTTGGTGTCACTGGTGACTACTTGCATCGAAAAAGCACTTCACAGTGTTAAGAGAGCAAGGTGCTTGACAGTGCACAAATCAATTCAGGCACTCTACCAGCTCATGTTCCCCTCGCCGGCCTTATCCAAATATCTGGTTACAGTGGTACAGCAAAGGTCTGAAACTAAACCACACGGCGACTGCCACACATAGCAGCCAACTCTCCACTGTGGAGGACCCAGGCATCGGCTACACGGCACACAGTGTACAGTATGTGACCTCACATCCACAGACACACATGCCATTAAAGGTCTTCTCACGTTAAGCTGCTCAGTCACTCAGCGTGTCGTTCTATCCACTAATTCATTAAAGGATTTAGCTCTGAGGCTGTATTTGGCAAAATATGGAAAACTTGCAGCTAAAAGTGGAACCTGGCTTTAAGTGTTACTAAAATCAAAATATTGTTGTGAGATTTAACTGAAACCTGAGTGTTGGCTTCAGGTTTAACTTTAGAATCCCAAACAGGCTTGGTATCTGGTGTTGGTTACTTGTTTCAAGCTTGAGTTCACTCATTAATACAAATGCCAAAGACAAATGTTTTCTCGAGCTCAGGCGATTAAAACATCCGTGACTTGCAGTTTAGTTCAAATCCCCAGACTGTTTGTATCTCTTCTTCATCCCCTGTCCTGTTGCTAAAATTATATATTGCTTGTGGGCGACTTGCACATATTGGGCTTTATCAATATTTAATAAAGAACTGAAAGATGCTGAGCCAACAGCTTATTTAATAAATCAAACATGCATGGAAGGCCACTTCTAAAACAATCAGTCCTGCTTAATTGACATTTAACATATTTTCTTTTGCATCTATTGTTAAGTCTTTTGTGCACAAATGAGTTGATAGGCAGTTTAATAAAACAGTTGTTGCCAGTTTCCTAAAGACAAACATGCACATGCGCTTAGTCATCTAATTTCCTGCACTCTGCGCCCTGCTGATGTGCTTTGGCTGACAGTAAACTGGTTTCAGGAGCCAGCTGAGGCTGGAGGTTTGTGTTTGTGATACTCTCCTCCCACACTGAGGGTTCCTGAGTTATTGACTGAGTGTGACGAAGGATTTCAGCTTTTGCTGGCTTTCCTCTGCTGGCAGATGTAAGAGACAAGGGGTAGTTACTGATCAACGCCACTGAAGTTTTAGACAGCCTGCTGCTCAGTGTCACTTCAGCAGGGTGGATTCTTGCCAACACCCTCGTAGTACGACCACGTGGAGAAGTCCTACCATCTCTGCAGTTCCCATGGAAATGGCTGTCGCTGGAATGATATTGATAAAATGGAGACTGAAGAAGAGAGCTGAAACCAGCGTTGATTGACAGGGTCCATGTGCATATATGATCTGTGTCTACCGTTGACAGCTGTACAGCCTGAACACACAGCGTTGTACTTTTGGCCGAGTAAAACACATTGTAGCTGTTTCTCATCTTCCTCGCTGTCCCAGCCTCTCCCTTCTCATCATCACCACTTTCTCCCCATTTTTCATCTCACTTCATTTCATATGTGAGTAGGAACTCACAAATGGCCCCTTATTCTCTTCCTTTCTTCTTCCTCCGTTTCGTCTTCCTTCGCCGGGATTGCTGGCTGACAGGGTCGTCAAATTTTCTCACTCTGCCTCTCTCAGAGATAATCAATGCTCTCGCGCCTACGATGGCATGTGTAATATTAGACATTAGAGCAGCCGTTTGAAGGGTGGATGGCTGGGGGGTAGCAGAAGGAATGGAGGGAGGAAGGGATGGATGATAGGTGGATTAGAAAGGGATGAATGGGGACATCCTGCTGTAATCTCTTTGCTTTTTCTCCCGCTATTGGATCTGAGTCTCCTCTTTTTTTCCCTTTCACTGTGTCTCTCCAGCTCTCCTCTCATTCTCCTTCAATCAGGGCAATCAGACTAATTTTTAACTTACGTAAGCCTCACTTTCCCACTGTCGCACCGCACCAATGAGTATTCTATAGCTCTACATGTTTGGGAACACGGTGTACCCACGCTTTTACACACACACACGCACACACACACACACACAGAGCAGCCCTCCTCTGGGCAGACGGAGGTCTAAATCATGGGCTCATATTACCACTCAGCCCTTAGCGCAGTGGCAGCACTTACAAAAACAGTCATGTCATTGCAAATTGCTCCCATGCTAATTTCCTGTATTTACTGTACCTGGTCCTTTGAACTGGTGTGTGTGTGTGTGTGTGTGTGTGTGTGTGTCTGTCTGTCTGCTATGCCTGTGCCTTTCTCACGCATGCTTGATTGTCTCCTCATCTGTTATTCCTATAAACAGATGTGATTCAGCATCGACATTATTGGCAAAACTTTGGGGACTTTCCATAATTTCAGGAGGAAAATAGGTTGAATTTGTTAAATAAATGTTACTCTAATTGTTTTTCATGCTCTAATTTCCTGGCACCTCAATAGTGATAATAACACTAATCATCTTTTGCCCCTGAGTACTTGTTTTCAAAGAGGTGTCTGTCATCTTTTTTTTTTTTTTAAATAATTGCTTGTTACAGGAATTTCAAAATAAGGTGCCTAGTGATTTTATTTATCTATATTCTGTGCCAAACCCTGCACTATCACATCATCAGTGAAGCATATCTGTTTTCATTACCTTTTTATTAGCCATGACTCCGTTGTTAGCATAACATTAAAAAGGGAAAGGGGATGAGAACTGACATTGCATATAAAAATGTACATAAATAGAGGTTAGTCCAATTACTAGAGAATTACCTGTATGAATCTTCAGTGAGACTTTGGGAAAGGCCCTGCAGCAAGTCTCCCATGCTGGTTAATAGGTAACAGATAACAGCAGATCAGTCGAGGAAAACATAGGGTTTGTCTAAAGAGGCTATGGCTGACTGTCTCGACAGGATGTAGTAAGCACATCGCTTTAGTAACACATCTGTCTCTGTCCTCATTCTTTCGCTCAGTTGATTGTCCTTATGTTGTTATACTCCCTGTTGATCCTTTTTGTGCATGTCAGTTTTTCCCCTCTCTCTCTTTAAAGCGGATTTCATTATCTTTGTTCACAATTTTTGAAGTTTTATTGCTGTAAAACACAGTTGAGTGGAAGTAGCCACCACAGGGGCTTTAATAAGCAGCTCTGCTCAGTATAATAGTTACACTGTACGTGATTTAAAACAAGAGATGGAAACATGCTGAGTTTGGACAACTGGATTGGGCAGCAGCAAACTGGCTGTTGATTCTTGTCAAGCAAAGAAATCTGGCTCAAATAAAAGCAGTGTCAACTTTTATTATGTTAATTTGCTGCTTTTTAGCTTACAAAATAAAATTGTGATGAATGTTGGATTTTGCACTGTCAAACATGTCTGTGCTCATCTACAGAGTATATGTATATGTAATATATATATATATATATATATATATATATATATATATATATATATATATATATATATATATATATATATATATATATATATATATATACATTATAGCCACATAATCGCTTTCTGTACTGTATGCCATTCCTTCCCTTCTTCCTTCCTTGCCTTTATCTCTCACACTTTAAAGTTCCAGCTCCTACAGTCACGCAAACCTCCCTGATTACAACCTCCCCTCTGCACATCAGCCTCCCTCCGTCGTTTTCTCCTCTCTGTTCTCCGTCACTTCATCTCACTTCCTGGCTTCATCCCTCACCGTACTTCTCTCAGTATTCCCAACACCCCTGTTTATCAAACTTTTCTTCTCCATCTACCCAGGAGTGCATTTAGACTTTTTTTCAGTGCTTCATTCTCTACTTCTTAGTTTTTAATTACTTCTCTGATCCCTTTCCTTTCCCATATGCTTTATTTTTTTACATTTATCCTGACAATTGTTTTTGCTATGCACCTTCTTCGTCCTTTAATTTGCCATCCTGTACTACTATATCTTTAATCTAAACTGGTTGGCAACCAGAGCGACTCAGCTTTCTGCTTCATCGCTTATTTTTTCTCTTTCTTTTCGTCTTCCATTCTTTGGTTGTACTCTGTTTTGGCCTGCTGCCCTGCTGTTTTTTTTCTCCATATTTTGCAAGTAGATCACAGCCTTGTGTGAAGTGACACCTGTCCCCATTGTGCTGTTTTGCCTATTGAATAATCATGCTCTTTTTTGCCTATTGAATCGTCATATTCTTTGTTCTATAATGTCGGGGGATAACAGTACCTCATGTATGTACTGAGCTTTTAACTAAATGTTGAAATATGGCAGCTTTAGGATATCTTGTCTTTCAGGAAATAAGTTTTTTTTTTTGTTTGGATGTTTAAAGTCTGTATTTTGTGTGTGTTTTGCCAATTTTGTCTGAGTATCAGCAAAATCTAAGCCAATTAGATTGAATGCAGATTCACTGTTGTGTGTTTTTGTATTCCAGCTTATAAAATGCCAAGCTAATCATTTTGTTTACTAAATGTTTGATGCTAAATGAACAGTTGTTCTCCCACCTTGCTTTCAAATGTAGGACTTTGGCAACGTGTGAGCAATCATCTCTCAATTTCTCACATATCGAGCTTACACCCATGTCAGGGCAGGAAATTGACACGTTTTGACTCTGCGCTGTTCTCTGATTGGAGTGTAATCGGAGCTCTGCACCTTTCAGTGGCTGCGCCAAATGCATTGTGGGTGTTCTCCAGACATGATCCTATCTTCCCTTACCTCAGTCCGGTCCGCAACAAATTGACAAATAATACCAGGATATCACATTGCTTCCATCACTACTCCTCAACATTTATAGCGTAGCTCATGCTCTCACACACACATAGGCACACACACCAGCAGCGCTAATCGATTGAGGCCACGCGCTGGTGCACGCGGCCCCCGATTGGTTTGTGTGTGCACGTGCATGTGCCGGCATGATAAGTGCATGTGAGAGAGGTGCGTGTGTTGTGTATGAAGGAAGCAGCGTGACAGCTCAGTCCATTGCTTTCACTTCTTTAATATTCTGCTCTTACCCTCGCCTCCACTGACACACACTGTGAAATAAAGAGAGAAAAGAGACAAGCAGAGAGAAAAATGAGAGAGACATCTCAAAAGCTTTGTGCACCACAGAGGAAAGCAAGCACAGTTGTGGAGGCTGAGGCAGGAAAATAAAATGGCGGAAAAATGAGAAAGAGACAGAAGTAAAAGAGGAAAAAATTAAGAGACAGAAAGATGGAGGAAATGAAGAAAAAGTTGTTCTCTGGCAGCATTTGGTTCAGATGGTTGTTATCAGCTGCCATTGACTGCACACGCTTTACCATACAGACAACATGATTAAAACAGGAACTACTATGTACATGTGTATGTGTGTGTATCTGGGGCTATGCACATGGAAGCTTTATGTCATTTACAAAGACACCCACACACCTACTGAATGACCACGGTAGACAATAGGTGTGTGGGGTCCCTGCACACACATACATAATAAATTCTTCACTGCAGCGTGATTGTTTCAGCACAGATCTCCACAGTGAGACACTAGCTATAGGCCACGGGAGTATAAAAAAGATGAGAAAGTGGTCGAGTGAGAGACTGGTTGTGCAAGCATATAAAAGAGCAAATTTGTGATTTTAATGGACTTGAGACTGCTTTGCCTTTTGCTGAGTTGCATCAGGAGGAATGACATTCTGGATACACAAAATCTGCTGTAGCTACACTGGGTTCAATTTCTGATAACTTCTGTGTGTGTGTGAGTGAGTTCTTCACATTTCTAGCTCGTTTTATTATAATACATTTATCTCCATGTGAATAGAGTATTAATTTTGCCGTTTTTTCCTACGCAGACCTCGGCTCCAGGCTCAGCGGAAGTTTGCCCAGTCGCAGCCCAACTCACCCAGCACTACGCCCGTCAAAGTGGCCGACCCAGGCAGCCTGAACACTGGCCTGGCCACTGTGCCATCCACATCCCTCTCATCGCTCTCCTCATCATCGCTGTCCTCCTCCATCCAGGACCTGTCCAGGCGCAAGCCCAAGACGGAGGACTTCCTCACCTTCCTCTGCCTCAGAGGTAGGAAACAGCAGAGTGGAGCAGATGGAGGCATAATTACATGCACGCTTACAACCGGCAGCAGAGCGGGAGGGATGCTGTTTAACAAGAAAACTGCAGATATGTCTTGTTCTAATATTAGAGGGCTTTTTTTCTTATCCAGGATGCATGTCTCTGGTAGAAAGCAGAGCTGCATATTACTTCTCTGACTTGACGACATTTTACTACTGCACATCAACATACATTAACAACTCAAGAGCACTTATTGTAAGTTTTGTTAAGTCAGGTTTTGATCAGCCTCCGCCCACTCGAAACCTTGCACACATACTGCAACTCACTGCATACTTGCCCAAGGCCAAGATTATCCTGCATTTCATCAGCTTACACATCTCCCCCTCCTACCTTTCACCAACTGTCTGTCTCTTTAACACCCTGCCTGTCACCCTCTACTCCAGCAGCTGTTTGTACATAGATACACACACCCTGTACTGCAAATACTACACAGGTTCATCGACACTATGTAGCACCTTTAATGTCAAACAAACTGTAAAGGCCATGACTGTGTAATTAGCAGTCGCATTGGGAGTTTTGTGTGTGGGTACTCAGCTCTTTTTTGTTTCAGACAGAAACATTGTTTACTTGGAGTACAGAGAAAACTCTGTGGGTTAAATAGATACACCAGGACACTATCTCACACCCATATCAATCCAGTGTACAGTAGCTTGAACTAGGTCAGACCCCCCTCAGCACTCAGGGTAACTAAATGAGTTCTTCTTCCCTTTAGAGTTAAATGAAGGGCTCGTGTTACTTATAATCTATGCTCTGCTGGCCAGCAAATAGAGTCCACTGCCAGGACACTGCAAAAAGTTTCTGTCCTGCTGCAGATTCAAAATAGTGGTTTTATTATATAGTATTTTATGTGCTAAAGTCTTTCAAGACCAAATACCAAAGTTCCAAGACTTTGAATCTGCTTTCAAAATCTGTAATTTATAAATGTGAGCTTTCAGAAAGCTTTGTACAATGAGATTTTACAACTCAAAGTTTATAAAACACACACAAAAGTGACTCCAAAATCGGTCTTTCTGCAGAAGGAAGACACAGTAGCAGCAGTAGTAGATGTCAAGTGTGCTTTATAAAATTCTCTCAAAACTCCACTTTGGATAAAACATTTGTCCTACAGTAGCTCGTTAATAGGCAAAATTTCTATGTTCATTATATACGCATTGTTGATTTGACCATTAACATTCTTTACTATACCTCCTGAGTGGATACAGACTTGCACAAAAGATGTAAGGAAGTAAAAGGACCCCTAAACACTTTCCATTCATGCTTCTGTCTCATCCTTTTCTTGTGAACTATAAAAGAAAAGGGAGGGACACAATCTAGGCCCGAATAATAAAAAGTTTAGGACCATTTTCTCAAACAACCTTGGCCGTGACTTCTCTTAGCTATCTTAATTTTATCCTCGGTTGAATATCCCACCCACCTTTTTTCTTCACGACGTCGCCGCAACCACAATTAATTCCTTTTGGAAGACAAAACGCCTTGCTTCAGATTAATTTACTGTTATCATTATTAACCTCTGCCCATCTTCTACAAAGTAGGCTCAAGACTCGGGAGAGGCAAATTTATATTCAAGTCTGTTGGGACGTGATGGCTATACGTTTCTATTCTGAGGAGAATACTTCTATTATGGAATGTCATTTTAACCTTACAGGGCTCATTCAAAAATGTGTAATTGGAGGTTGCTAAAAGTGACTGAAGCGTTCAGCGTGAGGGGCCTTGATTTGCATATATAGGCCACGGTGTTACATAGGCTAATGATATAACGTCCCATATTCTTTGAAGATGAGATTATTCTCAGCTCTGGGTGCTAAGCTAAACTCCACCCTTACATGTGTGGAGAGGTAGACTAATGAGGTGTAGGTGACTGGTCCTGACTCAGTTCTGCTGCTTTCTGTCTTTATAATTAAAGCGAAGGTTTGGTGCTTTGCAAGCTGATTTCTTGTCTCCATGTGCAAGGTCTGCCATACTGCACTGTGCTGCTAATGCTAATTTTAGAGCTATTGCTGCTAAGCTAACGATTGAACTGTTTTCCACTGGCTTTTTCCACTCTGCTGCTCCCTGCTTTACCGCCGTATTTATAGACGCACTTTAGCTCTGTGTGTGTGTGTGTGTGTGTGTGTGTGTATGTGTGTATGTATGTGTGTGCTTTGTCCATGCTGTGAGGATGACATTTTCCTTCGCAGGGCCTTCTTCTGCTCTGTTTTCCCCTTGGCCTCTCATGTGACCCATATACAGGGACCCTTACCAAGAGAGGGACATGGGAGAATGTCAGCAGAGCCCTTGAGGTTGCGTCTGTGAGTGTGTGTGTTCAAGCGTGTGCGTGTGTGTGTGTGTGTGTGTGAGTGTAAATCCACGTTAACCACTAATGTCGCCTGTCCTGCTTATCTCCGGTGTGCCCTCTCATCATTGTGTCTCTGCGTGGTTGTGTGTGTGTGTGTGCGCATCTATCTGCACACATTCACTATCCAGGGTATATGAGGAGACGCAGCCAACAAGGACATCTGTGTTAGCCTGGTTAATCTTTTCAAAGGGACTCGAGTCTTTGATATGGTCTGAAACCCCCAATCCCCTTTAAGATTCTGATACATGTCTCTGGTGATCTGACCACCACACACATTAGGCTCCTTCATGTCTGCCACCAAAATGTCTCTGACAGAATCTCTAGCTATATTATGGAAATCTCAAATCCATCATCTCGCCTAATTTTCTCTCTATTCAATATGATTTTGACTCACTTTTTGAAGTTGTAATGGGGACCAAAAGCGACATTTCGGCCCTGAAACCCCATCAGCAGCGATTACTGGGATTTATCCCAGGTCAAACGTTCGCAGTGTGTAAACACACACACACACACACACACACACATCCACTGCAGTGTTTGCTTATCTTATCTGGTAAACATTACGCATCCACTCCAAAGGCTTCTATCCATCACTCATTCTGACAGCTACATAAAAGCAGCTAAAACATAAAGGATTTGAAGTGATAACGTGAGCAACAAAAAAAGAAAGAAACGTGTTGTGAAAGCGGGACTCTTGTGTCACTCTGTATTGTGAAATCACTGCTAACTTTTTCATCACTCTGCATGCTGTTCATGCACCTTTGCATCCAATCAGAGCTAGTAATTGGCAACATCTTGCTCTTTTGGGATTTTTTTTCCCCATGATAGTGAATCGGTTGGCTGCTGGTGGTTTGTGTTGTTTCTGTATCCGAGGCAAAGTTATTTTTAATCCCTCCAGGGGGGGCAGGGGTGCCTGATTATTCTGATGCAACGTGGGAGTAACCGGACAGAGAAGTGTTAAAAAAAGCATTTTTGTCTACTGTATAGAAGGATGCTCATCATGTATGCTCACCACCCACACTGTCTAGGGCTTATATTGTGTATTTATCTCACTGTTCATCTCTCACTCCTGCAAACACACACACACACACCCTCGTGCACACAAGCTGGAGTGCTCAGTCCTTTGCCTGTGTTCTCAAAATGGTGTTTATGTGTGGTCCAGGCCTGTAGTTGGGCTGTTTATATCCGTGGAGAAAGCCATTTGGGTGGTAGCCAGACAGTCTGCCTCTGGCCCTGTCTGCCTCTGGTAACCCAGAGGGTGTACTGCTGCTGACAGCAGGGTGGGGGCAGCACTGAGCAGAGCAGAATAAAGCTGTATAATTATCTTTTTAAGGATTTCATTTCAAACAGAGATTTAAGTTAGTAACACAATCTAAACAGGAATGATTTTTGTGGATACATGTAAACTGCACTACTCAAAAGTGATGTTATTTGCTTTCTGACCTTCACTTAATATTTTTGAGCAATCATTTATATTTTGATTATTCAGCAAAAATATTGGGGAATCTTTGTCATCCTTTATTTATATAATGTATTTTTTAAAAAAAAACTTTTCAACAAAATTTGTTCTCAGTGAGGAAAACACGGACGCATAGTGTACACATTGGCATAGATAAGATTAGAGAGTAAATGAATAACTGTCTGTACACACACACACTCCTGGAAATAAGGCTGTTACATAAGTCGCTTCCAGGAGTGTGATTATTTTTTGGTAAATTTCTATGTATGTGTGTGTCGTGCCCGGTGGCTCTTCACCCTCTGGGCATCCTATCCTGCCTGCCAACCCAGTGTGGTGCTGCTCTCTCTCTCAGGTTCAGCGAGGCCAATCCCTCCGCTCTGCTTACATAACCTCCCAGCTCTGACCCAGTGAACTACAGACCATAGATTCCTAGTACGTGATTACACACGTGAAACAACTGTGGACTTTTCACATCTGTTTTTTTTCAAGAATAGACAGCCAGTCCTCAGAATTGTGCTCAGGACCTCCATCTTTGTAGTTAGATTGCTGGATTTGATATTGTTGGAACGTGTTTTTATTGTCTGAGAATCTTGCTTAACTAGAAGCACATTTCCACCACAGGGAATAGGATTTCAGGTCCGGCAGCTACTCATGTGTCTCTCAAGTGCATTGCTGCTGTGACAACTGAATTTCCCTCAGGGATATGGTACTTTTCTCTCCGTCTAATGTGTGCTTGCTGTTTGATTAAAGCTGGAAACTGTATGTTTTGGGTATAGTTGTGTGTTTCTTCTCAATGACGAGTCAGTAGAGGAGTGTGGAGCTCGACACTGACAGATTCTGCCTCCTTCTTCAGGAGCAGAGCTGATGTTTGTGGGGTTAATGGTTTTGCTGACATCAAGGAATGTGAATTGGAGATGTAATCCTTAATCCTCTTTCACTCTGTTTCTCCTCTAAGAGAACGATGAAGAGTTTTGGCAGAGCTCAGCTGGCTGTTGTAACTTTATTTCTCCTCGCCAGAGAATCTGCATTTGTCTCCCTTTCTTACCTACACTTAAAAACCGAGCTTGTGCTTCCTCGCATGCTGCACTCAGTTCTAAGTCAGCACGTCCACATGTCCCCATGGCAGCTAAACCCTCCTGATTGACTATTTAAATTGTCCTCATTGTTTCAGTTCCAGCTAAGGGGACAAAAGAAGGGTAGCCAGAGAATGGAGGGTTTATAATTATGCCCCCCCACCCACCCAAGAGCCCTGTTAAAAATGACAATCCTAATAGACTCTTTCAGACCTAATTATGATTTGTCTGCGGCCGGAATGAGGTGGAAGAAAAGCCGGTGTAATTGAGGGATTGGGCTCAAGCCCTGTTGAAGATCTTGGAGAGGGACTGAGCTGCTTTTTTTTTTTCACCTCGAATGTGTGTGTGTTTGTATCTGTGTGTTTTCTAGGAGCTGATGGATTTGGGGTGTCAGTGCCAGAGATGGGGGCTGTAAATTTCTGGTATCGGCCCCAGAAGTATCGCTGCCACTCCTGTAGTTGGGATGCCAGTGGTCAGCATTGGACCACTAGATCTGTTGGCAGGCTCAGTCAGTGCCATCTCCCTGCTCTCTCTCCAACATTTTAGAAAGTCTTATTTTGAGGATATTGAACACATTAGAGGATACGGTTGCACTGTTACATCTGTTTCTGTCTGGTGTCTGGTCCGTGTCTTCAATCGTTCTTTCCCAGTTTGCTCCTTCACTCTTCCTCTCTTTTTCCTCTTAATATCAGCAGTTATCAGACTATACCTTTAAAGACTGTAGCACTGAGTTAATTTAATCTCAAACCCACACGAAACCCTGTTAAAGTGGTTCGCAGGAGGATAGAAGTGTAGTAGAGGTACACTCATGCTTCCTCTATTGAGTTTGTTCTTCTTTGTTCTTCTACATTTCTGTGCAGCCTCAAACCCACACACATTTCTGCCCCCAGCTGCCCCTGTGGTCTGTTACCATTGGCCTGCTGACCCCTACCTGGGGCAGTAAATTATAACCATTTAGCTAATGAAACGAGTCATTAGAAGCTGATTGGGCCAGTGTGTGTGCAGCATTGGTGTGTTTGTTTGGGTTAAGAGAGAAGCGTTTGCTCTGTCGCCAACATAAACGAGGTGTCTGTGCACGCTGGGTTTGTTTGTGTGTGCCATTCAGGGCATGTGTGCGACCTCTTGTATTTTTGTGTGTGTGTGTTACATTCATCCAACACTCGAGGCCTGATCCACTGTTTGAAATCTGGAAAACTGAAGCAGAAAAAGTGCTACTGCTATACATGTTCAACCACTTCTAATTGTTTGCATCCCACTTCACATGCTGGGTGTCAAGAAACCACATGTGGACTTGTGTTGTCATAGCGTGTTACATTAACTAGACTGAGAGTGAGAAAACTGCAGAGGAACATTCCTCAACATGTGGGTTAATGTTTAAACCATATTTCACGTCACATTCTGCACTGTTGACCTCCTTATAAAGTTAAAGTGAGCAGGTAACACCACAGTTTTCAGGGAATCTGCTGCCACTACAGATTTGTTTCTCTCCCCAGCTTTCTGAGGAGATAATTAGAAACTGGCAGAGCTGCTGTGTGAAAAGTGTGATCCAAGGCACAGCCAGATTTATTATTACCAGGCCGTGTGTGTATGTATGTGTTTGGCAGAGCTTTGATATAAGTGTGATGCATAAAGTTTTCAAAATAATAATGTAATGTGACCCACAGGTCCCCCGACTGGGCAATGATAGTCAGCACACTTTAAAATGAATCTAAGTGCAACGATGTGTTTTACAAAAGAAAGTCAGAATAATGGTTTCAATATGTCTGTTATTTTACATTCTCGTCCAATAGGCAGAAAGGAAGCTATTAAATCAGCGTCATTTAAGAAATTGATTTACAGCAAATTGTTGGTGGGGAAGGGACAGGGATTTTCTAGCTTTCACGCTCCAGTGTTCCCTTAAGGACTTTGCAGTGTCGACTATTTAAAGCAGACTGCTTCAGTTTGCAGCACTTAAGCCTTGCATCATGTTTTCTCCTTTGTCATTAGGAAAGCCCAGGCTTAGTCAGGGTGCCATTTAAGCACTGAGTGTATTCTCACACACACACACACACAAACGTTAAGTATATCAAAGCAGAGTTCTTGAGTGCAGATGTGTTTGTATGTGTGCGACACATTGTACAGATATAGATTACACAAGGCTGGTTACTAAGTGATCATTCATTCGATAGTGGCTTTGGCATGGTATTAAATTTTTTTCACTGATGAGCATATTCTCTTCGATCTGAAACCTTTTGTCTAACTGGAGAGCTTATGAATTACGTTCAGTTTTGCTGCCAGTTTCTGTCTTGTTCTAAAGTGTATAAGATATATCCTTTCTGTAAGTTCACAAAAGGGAATAATTTTGGTGTCCTCACACTTGTGTTATCTTCTAATTAGCTTAATAATGTACTGAATGTGTAAAATCTAAGATAATTGTTCAGCAATCTCCAAAAACAAGTGTGCTAATTAAATAATTGCTTTGGCTAAGTCTTAATTCACTATGTGTATTTTTTTTTTTTTTTGTCCTCTTATATTTTAATAGAGGTTGTTGAATTTAGCCTATTTTTCAGAGGCTTAACATTATTTTAATTGGCGTATAATCACACATTACTTTCCATTAATGCCCTTTAAGCACAGAGGCCCTTAAAAGGGTAATAAAAACCACAGTAGTTGCTCATGCTATGCAATCGATTTAGTCATAAAGGCCTCACAACTTCGTAAAATCCACGGTTTCCTGCTCACAGCCAGATTTAATCAAAGCTGTGAGAATGTTGCATAACCACACATTCTCGTTAACTAGGAATCAACAATTCCAAACATACAGTTACAAAATTACAAAACTTAATTGTACAAATTGGAAGTTATTGTATTTAATTTGCCAACTGTGCCTGCCTTTTCTATTCACTCAAAGTCACACATGCATGCCATATACACAGGCTCCTGTCACTGGGGAGGAGTCTGTTTTTGTCACGTTTCTCAGTAGTGCATGACAATAAACGATAAATGATAGGTTGCGTTGTCCATTGTACATGCACTATGTACAGTACTAATCAAAAGTTTAGACACACCTTCTCATTTAATGGTTTGTCTTTATTTTCATGACTGTTTACATTGTAGATTCTCACTGAAGGCATCAAAACTATGAATGAACACAAATGGAATTATGTAGTAAACAAAAAAGTGTGAAATAAGTCAAAACATGTTTCATATTTTAGATTCTTCAAAATAGAAGCCCTTTGCTTTGATTACTGCTTTACACACTCTTGGTATTATCTCCATGAGCTTCATGAGGTACTCACCTGAAATAGTTCATGAAAATAAAAAAAAAAAAAACATTAAATGCAAAGGTGTGTCCAAACTTTTGACTGGTAGTGTATATACGAGGTTTTGTAGTTGCAGGAATCTTTTGTTTTCTTCATGTTGGCCTTGCAGAGGTAGCTGAGTACAGTGTGAAGAATGAGTGAGAAAATTTGTTGTTTCATGCCCAAAGCATTTCCAACCGTCAGTTAAAGCTTCTCCCCCATACTTTAGTTCTGTCTTGATCTTGCATTTGTAAGTTTGCCAGCATGTTCTTACATTTTTGGCTCGAAAACTCATTTCCAGTCCTCAGGAGTAAAAGTAAACACATACACAGATAATTATGACATGTGAGACAGCAGGGTGTGTGGAGTGCTTGCTGAGGGTACCTGCAGTGACTGATAGAAGGCTCCAGCATGATGTCGATTCAGAAACTAAGTGTTCTCTTGCTCTGTTTAATGTCTGGCACCAAAGATCGTAATATTTCTGGAAGCATAGTGAGGCATGATGCAGTAAAATGCAAAAAAAACATCTAGAATGATTTACAGCTATACCAGTGTGTCTCTATTTTTATTTCTGTTCACGCTTATAGCACAAGTCACTACTGTTGGACTCTTCTTTTTAAAAACATTTTTATTCTTGCATCTGTGTGACTCAACCAGCTGTTTGCACGCTGATTTATGAGTACAACAATATGAAATTTAATAACATAGCTTTGGGCTTTCTGACCTTTTATGAGAGTGACTGTGTGTCTACATTCAGCTAACTGAGGTAACGTTATAGGCCATCCATGGACAAACACTATTTACCTCCTTCGAGCACATATTGAACCAGATTTCTCGGAGATGACAATGAATGTGATTGAGTGTGACAGAAAAAGGAAAGAGAGTGAACGTTGACTTTCTTCTCCAATAGGGGGGGAGATTGACAGTAATCCTGTTTGGAAGAGTGAAAGCGACAGATTTGGGATTAGCTCAGCAGCGCGCGAGAGAGACTCTTTGGTTTTCTGAAGTAACTCTCCTACAGAGTTAGATATGTGAGCACATGTACTTTATATATGTCTCAATAAAACTGTCAACATCAAGAGCCACTGTGGAGAGACTGCTGGCTACGCAATCCCAGTGCTCTGGCTTTAGTTCTAGCTATCAGAAAATGTTGCAAGTCTTTTCCCTCTGCTCTGTGTGTGATATTTGCCCTGATATCTTTACAACCACAACTACCACCGATATTGATGCATTTGCAAAACACTGCTGTCAAAAC
The DNA here is from genome assembly GCF_022539595.1 of Amphiprion ocellaris. Lineage (NCBI taxonomy): Eukaryota > Metazoa > Chordata > Actinopteri > Pomacentridae > Amphiprion > Amphiprion ocellaris. The sequence continues at coordinate 7,832,662 of NC_072780.1, forward strand.
CTCTTTACCACAATCTTTATAAAATAAGGTCAACAAGCTTAATGATGTCAAATTCCATACATGCAATTTTAAGAAACACTTCAGAAAGTATTGAGGTTTCTCCTGATTCAAACTCGATGAAAATGCTGTGAAAGTAAAACTGTCATCGCTCCAACATTGTGCTTTGCATCTCCTTGATTATGTTTGTGCATTTAACTGTGTGAGCGAGAGCAACAATGGAGCCGCCGCTATGTGCAGAGCAGTTTACAAAGCATCAATAGGCCACCAGCCGGGATAATAACAGATGAAAAAATAGTAGCACAATCCACATTATTTTTAAAGCCCTGAGCAACTTCTATTTTTAGATGAATATTTCACCACTTACATACTGATTCATTTGTAACGTCTGAAATTAGAATGAAACAAGAAAAGATGTTTTTCCCTACATTGACAGTCTCCATGAAAAAACGTATTGTGTTCAAATAGACTAAATTTTCAATGAGGAGTGCTTTTTGTGCCTTTCTATTATTTTTTGAATTGTAATTTATTTTCTATCTTTTTCCCTTTTCTCCTTCCTCCTTCCCCTCACCATTTTTTTCATCCTTCCTCTCCCTCTCTGGGTCCCTTTCTCCTCGTTCCTTCCACCTCTCAGGTTCATCTGCCTTGCCCAGTAACATGGCCTACTTTGGAAGCTCCCAGGAGGAGGACGACCTGGAGGAGGAGGAGGAAGAGGAGGAGGACGAGGTGAGGAACGGAGGTGGTGTCCACTCTCATGGCGTGGGGAGCAGCAGCCAAGCCTCAGCCTCTTCCTCCTGCCACTCGACACCCCGCAAGGGCAAACTCCCCGCCAGGCAGCCACTTAACGGGCACGGTAAGGACGGAACTGGAGCTGGTGAAGAAAGCATGCCATACGTTTGTTAGTAACACCAGTCTCCTGTCTTCACATGCACTTTGTGAGGGATTCACTGAAGGAATGAGAGAGGGGAGAAAAATAGAAATAAAAAAAGGTGTGAGAAGATGGAAGAAGAGGAGTCAAGGATGATACACCAATGGAATAGCTAGAAAGAAATGGAAAGATTAACAACAAATGCAGAATGAGTCATGGGACAAAAGACATATTTGTAGTTCTTGGCAGTATTCGAGTGTGCATTTCTGTTTGTCCATGCACGTGGGCAGTTTCCTACGTTTGCACTCTTGTTTTCCACTGCAGAGAGAAGGGTAAGTCACTTGGGATAGTGGAGCAGTGCATCAACTCTTTCCACCCCAATTAACACTTAGCTTACTAAGCTCTAACAAGGTGTTTATGCACACACTGCAACAGCTGGCCGGGGCCCTTGACACACACACACACACACACACACACACACACACACACACACACACACACACACACACACACACACACACACACACACACACACACACAGAGAGAGAGAGAGTTGTGCACAACGTTTGGAAAATTGCATGCATGCAAAAATACGCTGCTGAAAGATTTAACTTTATCAAGTCATTTTTTTCTATTTCTGGAGGAAATGACTCTTGATTGTGGAAAATCACTGGCAGAAATTGTCCATCTGAAGAGGCAGATTTAATTTATTTGCCCAGACATAAGATTTTCAAGGTCCAATAATAGATACAATTTTCTAAGATGCGGGCTTTTTGCAGCGTGTAAGACAGAACACATGGCAAACTTCACTGAATCCAGAATATTACCTCCCATCCCATTTTTATTTACTGTAGCACTTGATGTGTTTGTTATATTCAACTTGTAGTGTTTTCTACAGAGCATTACACAGAAAAATTTTAACCTGGAGGCTCTCCTTCCCTGGCAGACTTTGGAGATGCACTATCCTTCTGGCCAGGCATTTCCCAATGAAAGAAGGGCTGGATTTCATAGTTCCCCCTCTCTGCCCTCCCTGACTCTCACTCCCTCCTTAGTCTGTAGAATTGCCACCAGAAAGGTTTAAAAGGTGAACACTTTGCTCAGCTTTTTTCCCCTGTCATCCTCTCAGCTGGAATGTGGAGGAGGAGAAAGACAGCACAGAGACTGGTGGGATTAGGAGAGAAAGAGGGAGAGAGGTCCATAGATTTGCTTACATTGAACTCTTTGAGAATTGTGCACTTCCTTTGTATAGTTCACAGGCTGTACCTACCCACAACACACTTATAGATACATACGCTTTTCCTTCATCCTTTCAAGAACATCTGTAGCTGCGGCTTGAAACATAAACTGTACATATCTGTATAAGGAGCATGAACAGTAGGATAGTGAAACCTGTTTGAACAAATCCAGGCTTGTTGTGTGCATGAGGACAGCTTATTCTCCTTTCTTATCTCGTATACAAACACTGTTTGCAAAGCAGCTTGGCGCCTTCACTGTGATATGCTAAATAAATAGATAAGGGGGAAATAGGCAGATCTACTTTGTAAGGGACAATAGAGATGAGGGGGTTAAGGACATTGAAAAAGACATTTGTGTACACAAGTAGGTGTGCACACACAGTCAAGACTGGGTCATCGCTCCAGCGTTGACAGTGTTTATGCTGTGCTGGATATCGAGCACACACATGGAGAAAAACACCCTCACACCTTAGTACATTTTGTGGTATTAAGATTGGTGTCAAACGTGACACTTTAATATGCAGCCTGGGCCGCTCTCCAGCAGGAGCACAGTTATATGGGCTCTGAGGGAGGAAGGAGGGAGGAAGGAGGGAGGAAGGAGGGGGAGAAGCTGAGAAAAAAGGAGAAATAGAATTAGCGAAGGAGAGAAACATTTTATTCTGGGAGGTAAAGGGAGACAGGAAAGGCCCTACATTGTAGACCATTCATCAGCGCTCTACTTCTCTCTCCCTCTCTCTCTCGGCCATGTGCCATGTTGACATAGCTAAATTAAACAGCTTTTATTGGGCTCAGTTTCTTGCTTAGCTCACTTCTCAAAATGTCAGGATTTCTCTCATTTTTCATTCATTCATTCATTGGGGCCCCAGAGACCCACAGACGCTCACTCGTGGTTATGAGAAGATACACGCAGACAGTATTCCAAACACACACACTATTGCAGACAGCAGCATGCACTATTGCTTCAAATCGCACATACAGATCATTAAGCAGTGCATGTGTTGCTTTTCAGAATTTACACTTCTATAAGGAGGGTTGCATGGTTCCTGTAAATGCTGAAATTTTAAGACCTGGTGAAACTTTATATTGAGCCTCATAAAAGCTGAAGAGAGTGCTGTTGAATGTGTATGTTAATTGCCTCACTATGCATAGGAGCGTGTTCAGGGGAAGACGCAGTCGAAGCACATTTTGAACAGGTTCATTGACATGTAGCATAAAGACGTTTTCATGCGCACCTTAAATCATGCATATTTTACTGATTGGGGCTATATGTTTGCCAAAAGCCTGTCACTTCAATGTTTGTGCGGGTGTTTCCACTTGGTCGTTGTGGTTTGCTGCAAAGCGGTGAGAGCGCATTCTGCTTACTGGCAGGTAGACGGTGCCATGAAAAAGCATAGAAGTATACTGCATGTCCTATGCATGTGAACAGCCGACTTTTCAAACTTTCCCAAGTGTTTTCTTTACAGTAGTTTGATTTTTAAATTTTTTCTTTTACTTGCCTCTGACTTCTTGTGAACATTATAAATTGCTACTAGGCTGTAGAAAAAAATATAAAATGTATACATTTACCATAGTGGTAAATATAAATCTCAAAGGTGAAGTGCAAAGTAGGGAAAGCAAAGTAGAATCATCCTTGATACCTGCTGATAAAGGCTTTAAAATGGAATGTTACTATTGGCTCAAAATGTATTTTTCTAAAAGTTCAGTTTAGTTTGAAAAAGTTGTTTGAAGTACTTTTCTTCTGTTACCCTGTGAACTTGTATATATGTGGATTTGTATTTTATGTCTGCATCTGCCAGTGGACCAATCACAATTAGAGTAAGTATAGCAATAAGTTAATTCCACAGGAGATACACGATGTTGTCTGCAATTAGGCAGAAAAATGTGCATATTCTGCTATCAGCATTCAGTCAAAGTGAGATGTAAAATATTAGCATATTGGATATCTGCAAAAATCCATTAATGTGCATTGTTAATGCACAGCTTTACTGCAGAATCAGTCATGAAGATTTTTTATTTACTCTCCCCTTTTCTGCCTTCCTTAGAAGTATATTAAAAGATATCATATTCTGTGATTACTGGTCACAACAACACAATATTGCTAGCCCATGTAGCTCTGTTTCGAAAAACAATCTACAATATTTTCTGCAATTTACCTCTTAAGCCATTCATACTAAGCAAATTTCCAATTTCGCTGTGTCATACAGCTGCGCTACAGTAAACAGATGCGAATACCAAAAAAAGAAAGCTGCCCTGAACTTGTGTTTAATACCCTCCCATGTCAGTTAAGAATCACAAAAGAAAGACACCTGATCCTCTTTCTCTCTCGCTCTCTTCTTTTTCCTCCAGTTTTTCACGGCCACAGTAAAGCAGGGACCAGGGAGAGTCCGAGGCCCAAGGCGGGGGCTCACGGCAGGGATGCGCCTGCCCCGCCGCTGCCGCCTCCTCCGCCTCCACCGCCGCCCCTCCTGAGGGAGCGCAGTGAGCGGGCGGAGGCACGGGAGCACGTGAGGGAGCAGCAGGCTATGGCCAGCAGTCGAGGCTCAGCCAACGGGTTGCCACCAAGGAGAGCTGCCGAGGAGCTACGCAAGCAGGTACTGTGAGGCCAGAAGCACACAGCATTAGACTTTCAGTAAGATGACAGAGAAAAAGTATGATATATATCACAGAATAAAATAGGGAAGGGGATAAGCATTCCCACAGAAGGGAAAAGCAGGGAGAAAGGATCCCACTGTAGAGACATCTCTATAGTAGGTCGCTCACCTGTATTATAACTGGACACATTATGGAATATTCTGTATTATGAAGCTTGGAGGTGCTGCATGGCTGTTACGCCCATTTGAAATTCTCGCCACTCTTGACTCTTCTTTTCATTTATTCATCTGCAGCATCCTCTTTTTTTTTTGAACTCCCACTCAGTGATTCTCCTAACTACTCCTGTGCCTTGCTTGTCTCCTTCCTATACTTTCTTTTTATTGCTGATTTCCTCCTTTGCCTCCTGCGCTCCCTGTTGCTTACCACTCTTATGCAGCTCCTGTCTTATTATTTCTCCACTTTGAACTCCTCTCCTCTCCTCTCCTCTCTTCTTCCTCCTCCTCATCCTCCTCGTCCTCCTCTTCCATCTATTGTGTCTGGGTGAGTAATGATTGTGTTTTGGCCGGCCCCAACTGCAGCTATATTTAGTAGTGCTGGCTAGGGGCTGTGAAATCCTTCCTCCCTCTCCATGGCACTTAGCAGGTTTCAAGGAACCCCACAAAGTGAAGGGGAAAGCAGGAAGGAGAAGGGCTGGAGATGGCTTTTGTCAGAAAACTGGCATTCGTCTGATCACATTAGCTAATTAAAAGCAGTCGTCTGCTGAGGCTCCACATTACATTCTCATCTTTCCTACTTCTGCCCCTTTTTCTTCTTGTCTTTCTTCTTTTTCTTCTTCTTTTTTCCTGTTAAATGCCAGCCTCTGTCCTGTAGTGGTGGTGTTGTCGTACTGTGCTGCCGCTGTTGATGCAGACTTGGACATGTGCTTTGGGTTTTGTTTTTTTTAAAAGTGCCTTGAATCGTCCAGTAAATCCAACAATGAATCTCAATGAGAGCGACTGCCTGCCAAGACAAACTTCAGCCTCACTTTGCCACTAGTCTTTGTTCCACAGCTCTTCCTCTACTCTCTCGTTTTCAATTCACACTCTGTTGGCACCCTGTGTGATTCTTTTGACTCCTCTCATGCGGTGTGTTTTGTTTTTCCTCCTGTACTCTCATTCAACCTTTCTCTCTTTATATATATCTCGCTCTCGTTCACTCATTTTTCTCTTCATGCTCCACTCCCTCACCGTCTCGCTTCTCTTTCTGCTCCTGTGTCAGACAGACGGATCTTGCCCTTGACAACATGGCTCCAATCATTTGGAAGGATTAGTGCTTTTTTTCTCCCCTTTTTCTCTTCGCTCTCCCTCCAATTAGCATGAACAGTATGTGTGTGTGTTAACCATGTGTGTTCAAGACACACACACACACATTTATACACACAACCAACTGTGAAAATACAGACTAAGCCATATAAAAGGTTAAGTGATTATGTAGCTGTAAAACGAACTAGGGGTTGTGTGTGTAAAACCGAAGGGTAAAGGCATTATCATAATTCAATTCACCATGATTCAGTTCTCCCTAATTTAATAGCAGCTTGTATCAACAAAATACAGGCACTGTAAAAGGACCTTTTGTAAAACAATATGATTCTATCCATTTTAATTAAATAACAAAAGTGGGCATGTCAGCAAAGCAGCTGTACACAGCAGCAAGGGCAGGTGGGGTTTGCAGGGCCAAAAGCATTTAGCCGACTCTGCATCATTTGAAAAACACTCTCTTATTTAGTTGTTTGCTCTTTGTCCTCAGCAGTCCTCAATTAACCTCCTTTATGCTACTACATGTATGAAATTAGAATAAATGCTTGTTTAAGATTACATAAGCTTCATTTGCCAACCACTGTGTGCACATCCCTCCCTGTTAGTTTCTAAAATAGGCTTTCAGACTGTGTATGTTATCAGCGCCAGGTAGTAGTGACTTTTTCTTTTCTTGAGCTGCTTAAAAATCAACCTGCCCAGGGCCGGATTGCTTTGCGCCTTAATAAGACAGCAGAGGGGAAAGAAGGCTTAAGTCAGATTTATGCCTTACTGTCGAGGTGTTCTGGCGGTCGCACCGTAAATGAGTTCAGAATAGGATTTAACCCATTGAGCGTCATCCCACCGCTGTAACGTTTGGCTTAGGTGTCGCAAGCTATCATGATTCATGCACTCACAAATTCTCATTATACATGAAGTTATTTCATGCTCCTGGTGACTGAGCCAGTTCTGGGGAGGAGATCACTAAAATAGCATTACTGAGCCTTCCTTCAACTTGTCTCCGTTGTCAGTTGTTGTGGTCACTGCTTAGGATCTGCATTGCCCCACTGTGCACTCACATTTTTACAGAGCCGCAGTGAGAACACATGCAACATCCTGACAACCACTTAGAAATCTGGCTGTGACCGTAAAGAATGTGTGTAAAAGTGTCTGCTGAGCGCATTAATCCTGCCTGTAGGGCAGCGCTTGTCTTCATCTCCCGTCTTTCGGCGGTCAGCAAGGCTTTGCAAGGGTTAAACTTCCTCCTGTCTTTCTATCCTCTGGCTGGCCTTCTCTCTCCATCTCCCCCTCGCCTCCTCCTCCTCCTCCTCCTCCTCCTCTTCTTCTTCTTCTCGGGGCCGGCTCCTGCAGATGTTGTGTGTTAAAAATCTTCCTGCCAGGCCTCAGCTGGGCTATAGCAACACATGATGTCATCTAGACCCACCTCCCTCTCCCTCCCCTTCCCTCCCCTTCCCCGCTCACGTGCGACCAAAATCCACTCCAGAACAGCCTTCCTATGTGTGTCTGCGCGTTCTATTTTTTCCCCTTTGGCTTCATTGTCTCACTTGTTCTGTTCATTATCCTTTTCATTTCTGTACAGATTCTCGCTGCCAGTGGCTCTCAGCAAAGAATGAACCTCTACGTCCTTTTATGCATCACTTCTTGGGTTCTTTCTTGCATTCTTTCTTCCTTTTTCTCTTCCTTCACCCTCACCTGCATCTTTCGATACCTCTTACTAGCATAAGCCCCTCTCACCATCACTCCCCTGCCATCGTCCTTTTCCACCAGACCAAATTAATTGAAGCGAGAAAAGTGAAGCAGACGTGCCGAGCCCCATACGAGAGCACTGGTCCACTGAGCCCTCCTGTGGCAAGGAGTGGTCACGGCAGTTTTGTGCGTTGGAGACGTTTTGTCAGCAAACTGTGGCTGGACAAATATAGTAGATATCTGGACAACCGCTGCTTTAGTAGTTAGTTTGCATCCTAGCATTGAGGTTACACAAAATCAACTTTCGTGTTGATGTTTGCGTTAATCTGGCTTGTTAAAACAGGTAGAATAAGGCAGTTTGAAATGTTGGTAACAAGTTCTTAAAAACAGAATTTTGTGAGGGGTGCACATTTTTGCATGGCGTAAAACACAGTAGCTGTGTGTCAAATGAAAACAGAGTTCATAGGTAGTTAATGCTGTGCAGCCTTCCTTTATCCCCTCATATCTTTGCTGCTTTCTGTTCTGTATCTCTCTCACCCTTCTCCTCTCCTCACTCCTTCACCACTGCTCCTTCTGTCCTCCCTCTTTCCTTGTCACCCCGTGTTTTTTCCATTGTGTGGCAAGAGTGTGTGTGTGTGTTGAGGAGGTGGGAGTGATTGACAGAGACAGGGTTAGGTTTCAGTCCCCCCTTATCTTTTAATGGCCTGGTCTTTGTGTCGGCCCCCCCGCCACCTGAGACGAACACAATACGATACATGCGCATGCACACACACGCACACACAGGCGCAGACGCACACACACGCACACACACACACACACACACACACACACACACACACACTCACACGTGACATGAGAGCCCTTCAAAGGCAAACCTGTCAATGGGCCGGCTGTCACCTCCCTCCTGTGGCGCCCCGGCTGTGATTGATAACTCCATCTCTCCCATCCTCCCTCCTTTCTTGCTTCTGTGGTTCACTTCCAGCTAGTCTAAAGAGAAGGACACACAGACACAGGAGATAGATGGCAGTGAAACATAGATGCGATTCCTCTTTCATGTTTTTCTGATGAAAATCAGGGCTTCATTTCCCTACTTTGTGTGCTCGTTTTAGAAACTTGAGCAGAGAGGCATGAAAAAAACTCTGCTTTTGTTGCAAATGTTTTCAAAATAACACGTAACAAAATTCAGCAGGACACAAAATTATCCCACATATTTTGAGCACAAGTACAGAAACATATCCTCGAGCGCAAACCATTCATATTTTGGCAAGCAAATATTGATCTTTAACTTTACAAGCTTTTCTAACACTCTGCTGGGTCCTCTCTAGCACAGCGCACACACCAATCAAAAGGAAGGTAGAAAGGAAGAGAGAAAAAAGGAGTGAGAAACTCCTGGCAGCAATGAAAGTGGGCCATCAAAACAACAAAGAGTTGAGTAGGAAGAGAGAGAAATGGATATTCTTAGAAATGCATACAGAGGAAGTATATATGGAAGAGATGCAGGGAATGAAGTGATGGAGAGAGTGAAAGTGGGTAAAAAAAAAGTGGGCACGACAGAAAAAAGCCAGACTGTGAGACCGACACAAATGGAAAAACAGCCAGAAATACACAATGGATTTTAACATGTACAGCTGGCTGTAAAGCTCTTTGAACTGAGGCGGAGAATGACTGCGTTTCTTTCCACAGCTGTATCCAGCAAACCAGCCGTGGAACTAGACACCACTGTACCAAACCTCAGATCTACAGCTGGGGGTCTTAAATACTTCACTCCCATATGTGCACATACACATTTTTTGCCTTCTTTCTAGGTCTTGAGCTCTCTCACATATGTGCGCATTTAAGCACACACAGGACCTTTATTTGTAGCACAAAAATTGAATTTGAGCATTTTAGAAAGCCCATAGCAAATAAAAGGCTATTTTTATACGCCCGGATGGGATTTTATTCCATTCCAGTGACCTCCTACCTCATACTGTCCAGCCATCTGCTAGCAGAAACCACGGAGCCGACCCTGCTTTCCATTTCATGTCTCCCATCTCCTTTTTTTCAACTCGATCTAAACTGTTGTTTATCTCGGGATGTAGTGGTTTTGGTTTTGGTTTGCACATATCCTTTTCTAAATCTCAGCCATTGTGTTGACAGCAGTTTGAACTGCAGTTTGCAAAAGTGCACTGCGTTTGAAAGTATAGTAATCTAGACCAATGATTGGTTCTCTAATGAATAGCGTAGGTTACCACAAATAGCTTTGGTCTGACCAGCCAAATGTACTGCACAGCCTCATCATTGTGGAGTGTGTGTGTGTGTGTGTGTGTATGTTTATACTGTGTTTCCTGCAACAGTATTTCTTATCACTGGCAGGTGTAAGATCCAAAGCAGACAGGATTCTTTCAGATTTAAGTTTTATCAGCTTCCTTTCCAACAAAGACTCATTTTCATATATATATCAATGCACAGTATTGGGGTACAGCTCTATTCTGTTGGTCTAACATGCCCTCTGTCTTTCTGTGGATCTCAGGTCTCTAAAGTGAACGGGCTGACGCGGGCAGGCTCGGCACAAGCTGTCAGTGGTGCCAAAAAGAGCCGCGACTTCCGACTGCCGTCCAAAACTGTGAAGAAGTACACAGCCACCGTGTCCAAGGGCCACGTCACCTACACCAAAGCCAAACAGAAAGAACTGGGCAAGAAAACCAAACTCAGCAGCAGCAACAAACACAATAGCGCCGCCTCGGCACCATCGTCAGCGAACAATCACAATCAGCACAGCCAGCCAGCAGCCAGCAATGGGCTGGCCAACTCAGGAAAAGCAGTGGCACCAGCCCACCACAGCAATGCAAAAACCCGCAAACAGGTGCTACTATCCAATGGGCTGCACAATGTGACTGCCAGCCCCCGACTCAACGGCAGGCTAAACGGGCAGCGGCACAACACCGTGGCCAAGGAGGACGGGCAGAGACAGTGCCAGCAGGGCCAGGGGGAGTGTCCAGGTCGAGAAGGGCTGCGCAACTCCAAACGGCGTCTGGAGGTGGTGCTCAACACGGTGGGGACAGGGGTTGTTGAGCAGAAAGCCAAAACAACTGGCACTGAGGCCAAGAAGGCCAAGATTCAGACCACGCCTCTGGAGACGCGCAGCAGCAGCAAGAAGGTGGCCAATCAAGAGAAAGCTACCACACAAAACTCCACCCCCACCACTCCAGTTACTAATGGACATGAATCAGAAACGACCCCTTCCCCTAAACAAACTCAGCCTGTTACCCCACTTCCACCCTCTACTCCCCCTCCTCAACAAACCCCACCTCCTTCTACACCAGCAGCCAGTGTGGAACCGGTGAACCAGCGACCGAAGCGGGCATCGGCTGGCAAGCTGATGTTGATACGACAAGCACAGCAGCAGCAGAGCAGGTCTCACAGTCGGAGCTCCTCCTCTTCCTCCCCCTCATTAGGCCAGAATCACTCGCCGAATCCCAGTCGTGCCAGCACTACCTCAGACCCCCAACAGACCTCTGTGTCCTCGTCCTCCTCCTCCTCCACCTCCTCTCATCTTACTTCCACCAACAGCCCTGGACAGCTCAAACCAGCAGCATCGCGGCCCGCTGACCGCGACAAGGAGTGGGAGCGTGAGAAAGAGATGACGCGCCAGAAGGAACGTGAGCAGGAGAAGGAGTGGGAGCGCCAGCGGAGCAAACCAGAGGGCTGGCCAGCGCTGGGTGAGGTCCCTGTCTTCCGACCAGCTCAGAGGGAGTTCCAGGACCCCCTGGTGTACTTGGATGCAGTGAGGGAACAGGCCGAGGTGTATGGCATGTGCCGTGTGGTGCCCCCACCAGACTGGCGGCCAGAGTGCAAGCTGAGCGAGGAGATGCGCTTTGTTACACAGGTGCAGAGGGTCCACATGCTGGGCCGACGCTGGGGCCCCAATGTGCAGCGTCTGGCTTGCATCCGCAAGCACCTTAAATCTCAGGGCATTACCATGGATGAGCCACCTGTCATTGGTAAGTGAGCCAAACACACACACACGTATATGTGAATGTATGCAAGGCAATTTAGTCAACAAAAATGCTTCCTGTATTGCTTAAATTAACTAAACAGTAAGCCACAGGTTTTTTCCTGCAGGCTGCCACAGAGGACCAGAGCCATTGATTTTACAGGAGTGACTTGAACTCAGGCTTCCAATTCCAAATTGAGGCCCCTCTTAGCATTGTGTATACTCACAGTTATTTCTATTTGATAGCTGTTTTTGAAAGTTATCAAGATGATGAACTAGAGTCTTCACATCATAATAAGATAAAACACAATAACATAAAACTGTAGTTTCCTGCAGTTTAACTGTATTTTGTCACTCTTTCTGGGCTCTTTAAAGCCATGAATGAAAGCAGCCCGTATGCAAGTGTCACAAATATTGCTGTTCCCGTTGGCATCAGTGGTGTTTTAAAAGCTGCCGTCGCATTTCACCCCGTTTTATACCCAAATCTTTTTATAGATGACAGTAACAATGTGGAACAACTCAGCGAGGAGCCTGACGACCAATGAAAACAATATTTCTCCCAGATTGCCCTGTCACCTTCCATTTCTCACAATGACATCAGCGTTTTATGAGCATTTAAACAGCCCCAGTTCAGACAGAATCCGTAGGTGTGAGTTTTCTGTATGCGCAAATGCTCCTGTGCATGCAGATACACGGTTGTTGAAATTTGATAGTTTTACACCGCTTGGCTTTATGGATTTGTTGTGCTGTGTTTGTAGCTTTTATATACAGCTTCGTACAGACCAGCCCAGTGTGAGTACTGTTGGTATGCAGCTGTTAGCCAGAGAGACCTGGCAGCCAGCGATCCACAGTGGAACAGCTTCAGCCAGCCAGGATACCCTGGTTCCAAACGACTTCCTTTACTGTCCCCAGCAGATCAGTTCTACATTAACAGTAATTTGTGCCTGTGTTTGGCACAGTGTTGGTTCAGATCATTTTTAAAAGGTGAATTGGCCGTTTCAAATAAAATGAACTGGGCTGGAGAAAATGGCATGTTTTGCCAAAGGAGCAGATGGCCGAAGATGGCAGCCTTCTTGACTCGATTTTTTGTTTTTATAAAAGTGAAAATAGACAATTTCTGTAGACCCACATAGCTATGTTGAATGGGTTAAAATTTCTGTTATGTTGATTCTCATGTTAATCGTTGAGACATGTTTAATTCTATTGAAATGTCACCCTGTTGGTATTTAACCACACGAAGCTTACTGCTCTTGTTCTTTTAAACTGACCTTCTCCTTGTCTTTCTGCTCATCCAGGTGGCTGTGAAGTGGACCTGTCACGTTTTTTCCAGCTCATCAATGACATGGGCGGCATGCAGCAGGTGATGGACCTGAAGAAATGGACCAAGCTCGCCGACCTTCTGCGCATCCCTAAATCGGCGCAGGACCGGCTGGCCAAGCTGCAGGAGGCTTACCTCCAGTACATCCTCTCCTATGACTCGCTCAGTGCTGAGGAGCGCCTCCGACTGCAGGCCGAGGTGCTGCAGGAGAAAAAGAACCTGGAGTCTCGCCGGGGCCCTCTGGAGGGTCTTTCGGATTCCTCAGCACCTAGCGCGCTCTCGCTGCCACGCTATGAGCCCAAAAACGGGCTGGTGGGTGGATTAGTGGGAGCGACGACGGGGCACCACCGCACCAATGGAGTGTTTCACCGTCTGAAGGAGCTGGAGGCTCAGGTCAAAGCGGGCCGGCGCCGGCTCTTCGCTCAGGAAAAACAAGGCAAAGAGGAGAGGCAGCATGGGGAGGAGCAGGAGGAGGAGGACAGGGGCGTTCTCAGTGACCAGCACAAATGTATTTACAAGGTGAGGATGGAGAAGACATTTGCTGTTTACGCCACACATTTGAAGCATACAGACAAGAGGCATGTAAGTGTCAATTCAATTCAATTTTATTTATATAGCACCAATTACAGGTCAAATTGTCTCAAGATGCTTTACAGAACCCATATGCCTGAACCCCCGGAGCAAGCCCTAAGGCGACAGTGGCAAGGAAAACACCTTTTAACAGGGAAGAAACCTTGAGCAGAACCCGGCTCTTAATGTGGGGGGAACCCATCTGCCTGCTGGCCGGCGGGTTGAGAGGGACAGAAGAGACGTAGAAAGGTAGAGATAGAGGGGTAGGAGGGTGGAGGGGTAGAGAGGGGGAGGGATGGGAGAAGAGGAAGGTGGGGAACAAGGAATATATAACACACAGCTGGATACATGCATGATAAGATAGATGATACGTACAAAGTACTAACTAACATTGAAATTGATTCATAGTTTACTATTATGGTGTGTCATTTCTTTTCACTGATGTTTATTTACTTTTCTGCTTTCTTCCTAATAATATTAGATCAGTAAGTGTTGTTAAAACTGTTTAAAGGTCAGCGGTTTACAGTTTGCCATCTTCACATCTTTAGTAGCCCCGAGGTGTGGAAACATCTCTGAATGTTGCTTCATTCAGAGAAGTTTCTCTGAATGTTGCTTCATCATGGGTGTGACTGTTTCATATTTTGGCACCCATTATCGGGTTTGTTGTACTCCTTGATTCAAACATTATTCACATTACCGTGTTTATACAGTTAATGCCCTTGTGATTATACCTGTTGTAGTCTGTTGTTGATGCTTGAGTGCTCTTCAAAGACATTATTCCTGCTCAGTCAGGTCTCTGCCATCTCACTATTAACTGAATCAAGACTAACGTTGCACATGAGGTGCTAAGAGTCTGCACCTTTCATAGTCTTGTCACAGAAATGTGAGTGTTTTGCTATCTCTGTGCCAGCTCCTAAGTAAAATGTGCACCTTATCTTCCTCTTCTGTTCTGAACTGCTACAACACTGTGGCTGGTTTGCACTTAGGGAGGATGTTGGCGTGGTGCTAAAAGCAAAGACGTTAATGTCTATTGAAATTCTTACTCTGTTCTTGGTAACATCGTGCTGTTAACTCTCATAGTTTGTAGAGTATAAAAGCAAACTAAAGGAGTTCGCACACCACACCTGTGTACATGCAGCAACACTTGTGCAACTGTGAAAAAAAAAAGCAGTTCTTTGTGTGTGAGAATGAGGGGCAGCAGTTTTTGTACCTTGTACATCTTGTGGTTTTGTTGAATATTTCTGTCCAGCCGTGTGTGTGTGGTGAGCTGGTCAGTAGTGTTGCTCGTGTGTGTATACACTCAGGATGTGTTCCCACCTCTGCGGCCTACTGGCAGCTCTGTTGATTTTGGCTGGCTGAAATGTAGGTCAGAGAAAAGGCAGCCCTCCCCAAAACAGCCCTTCCCCTCAACAACCCCTGCCCCGCCCCCCCTTCATAAAAGCCCCGCCTTCCAAAGCCCTCGCCACCCCTCAGCTCCTTTTAATCCAGCCCCGTCTCCCCATGGCTTCTCTCCTTCAGCCGGTGTCCTTGCTCTTAGCCATTTCTCAAATCTCCAGGCCTCTCGTTCCTCTCCAAACCCGCTCTCCTCATGCACCGTCCTCCTGCCAAACCTCTGCCAAGCTATTGTGCCCCCAGCTGCAAGGCTTAACGCTGCATGCACATGTAAAAAATGCAGTTCTGTCATGCACACTGTATGCATAAAAACCTACTTCATTCATGCTGCATTTTGCCGCAGCGTCTTGATGAGGTGAAACAGTAACTGTTTTTGTAATTAACATAACTTTGGTTCCGTTGGCTCTCTCACACGCTGCACTCCACCCATCTCAAATCTGGATCTCATTTGATCCCCCCCAGTTCCTTTGGTAACTAAATCTCTGTATATGACCTCCCTCTGTAGAGCTGAGATATTGTCAACAGACATGACCCTGTACAGTCCATAGAGCTCTGAGTTATGGAACGACTATTCAGCGTCCTGACATGTGAATGGCCGTCACCATCCTGGCAGGGCAGGCCTGTCAAAATATGACTCATCACTTTTCTGCCCAGCTCAGATTTGTATGCATTTTTCATCACAAGTGGCCCCCAAGAGGAGGTTCAATTTCACTTTTTCAATCACGAGAACAAAGTGCACGTCATGGGTGTTATTAACTCTAATTACGGCAGGAAAAGCCCAGAAAAGTGCTGCTACCGAGTGGAAAAAAGAAAGTCTTGTCAGCGCTTACAAGACTACTACTTCTACTTTATCATTTAGCTGCATTATTGCACAGCCCTGCAGCTCAAGCAATCATTAAAAAAAAAAAAAAATAAAAAATCAAGATCGGTCCCTGTTTGAAAACATCTGGACACCTAAGGAGGAAAAAAGAAAAGAAAGACAAACTGTCACTTTGAGCATTAAGGTATCCACAAGGTCATCTGTCAGCAGGGCCTGTATATCTCCAGGCCTGGAGCTGGCAGATTTATGGTCACTTTCAAAGATTCTCTGTACGAGGAGTGTCCATGGGAGAGAGGGTCAAATCCAGGGGAAATGTGTCTGAGACTAATAGAAGGAGGCACAGAGGTGGAGCCTTGTAGAGACGCATTCAAACACGTGCCGCTCATACATTTGACTGTGAACATGCATGCAGTCTTTTTCCCAGAATGGATTCCCTTTGAATTCTTAACTCATGCAAACACAAAGTGGGGAAGAGGAGAAGCCACTGATGTCCGAGCAGTGTTTTCGTTGCTCATTTTTTATTCACATTCCACTCTTGGTTCCCTGTAGTTGCTTTTTCCATGACTGAATACTATAAATATTTAGAGTGCTGTGACTCATGATGCTTCACGTCTCCTTGTTGCAGGGGAAATCAGTGTCTTTGACCAACTTCTTCAGGATAGCCCGGAACACCATGACAATGTGCTTTAACAAGGAGCCAGGAGCTGCTGAGGTTGAGGTCAGAATGCGAACACCTTAATCACACACTTGTACTGAGAGTTAACTGCTTTCTCTGCAACTGCTTTTATTGGTTTGACCTAAAAGGATGCACTTCAGTTTTTTAAACAAAACATTTAGTTATTGCCATATAACATTAGTTGAAATTAAATAAAGAACAATTAAAGAAAACCTGCTGTCTTCTTACAGACATCAGCTAGCAGCATTTTTGCAGTTAGCAGCATAAGTAACTGCGTGCCACACCTGAAACTTTCTCATTTCCCTCATGCAGCAAGAGTACTGGAGGATCGTGGAACAGAGGGACAGCCACGTGGCAGTGCATTGTGGGAAGGTGGACACCAGTACACATGGCAGTGGTTTCCCCACAGGAAAGTCAGAGCCATTTTCAAAGTAAGTATCTTCTATCTACCTAATAACTTTGGACAAAATATTGTGACATTACAGGGGGTCCTTGACTTACGTCGAAGTTCCCTTCCAACAGTCTGATGTACGTCGATTTTCGCCGCAAGTCGGAACTGTGGCGAAAATGTAAACAAACTCGTTATGTGCATCATGTTATGATCAGTTTTTTTGAAAAGTCATGAATACCGAGGACTTTCATGTATGTATGAGTCATTTACAAGAAGATAACAGAATATTGCAATGGACTGATATTGTTGTTGATGTTGAGGTTTTGATGTTGTTCAGTTTGAGATTTACCTAATGTCAGTGAACGTGCCATGTTTAGTTAGCTCACCTCTGATTGGCTGAGAGTCAGCAGTAGTGTGTGTGTGTCGAGCGAGAGAGAGCTGGGAACAGCGGCTAATTCTGGAGCTAAGTTGTGTTTGTTTTGTAGTTATTTTGGCGTTAACTACGGCCCACAGTAGCCTGTGTGAAGGTTCAATAAGCGACCGGAGAACGGGATAAAGTCTCACTCATTCATCACAGAGGATCGCTACAATATGTTGCACTGTTTTTATAACTTGACCGATGTTCGTCGGTGTTTCGCCCTGTTCTGAGCGTTTTATTATATCTAATTTCACTTCCATGGAGATGACTTTCCTTTTCTTCGAAGCGCTGCCATCAGAAGAGTCTGACTTGCGCTTCGGAGCCATAATGAAGGGCAAAAAGTTAGCGAATATATTACAATCCAAGGTGGCGTACAACTGAAGAATGTAAACAAAGCCGTCTGGCGCTGTGTGATGACGTATTAGTCCGCGCCGCTCGTCAACCAGTTCCACTGTAGCTTTGACCTGTTATCTTGAAGATCTGTTATGAATCTATGAAAGCAACTCTGTCTGCTTCCTGTAGAGGAACCACAGAGGTGTTATTTAGCTGCCTCCTGTTGCTGTTCAGTATGTATGTCTCAGAAATTCTTACAAATCAACAAATGACTCCTTTTGCTCCCTTCCTCAGACATGGATGGAACCTCACTGTCCTCCCCAATAACTCTGGATCCATACTGAGGCATCTGGGTGCTGTGCCTGGTGAGGATGCCTCTGAACCCTGCATGTACACTTAGAAAGGCTGTTTCATGCAGTGCAAAGATTGCAGCAGCTTGATAGCAGAGTTAAGCTAAAAAGAGCTGTAGATTTCTCTACACAAGTGAAACCACTAAGTCATTTGTAACATAGTTTGAAGTGTGTGTTCCAGAAATCTGTTGTTAGTGTTCCTGCTTCTCTTTCTCAATCCATCTCTTCTCTGCAGGGGTGACCATTCCCTGGCTAAACATTGGCATGGTCTTTTCTACCTCATGCTGGTCTCGAGACCAAAATCGCCTTCCATATATTGATTACTTACACACTGGTGCTGATTGCATTTGGTGAGTATGGACATGGCTATGACCTCACTACACTCTGTCCCTTTCATGTAAAATTAAAGAGACCCTAAAGAAATCAAACATAAAAACTAAGAGAAATGCATTTTGAATGTGCATGCTGGTGCCTCTGTGTGTCTTCAGGTATTCTGTCCCTGCTGAGGAGAAGGCTAAGCTGGACAAGGTGGTCCATACACTGCTTCAGGCCAATGGCACCCCAGGACTAGAAATGCTGGAGAAGAATATCATGGTTAGGATCTGCAGTCTGCCCCTCATTTATTCAGTCTGACTCTGGATCCAGTATATTAGCAGAAGTATACGGCTACAGAAATGTGACACCGTTTCCTTCTCTCCCTCTCTGTAATCCTCCAGATCTCTCCAGAGGTGCTCTGCCGTGAAGGCATCAAGGTTTACCGTACGGTCCAGCGGAGTGGCCAGTTTGTGGTCTGCTTCCCCGGTGCCTTTGTCTCTAAAGTGTGCTGTGGCTACAGCGTGTCTGAGACGGTGCACTTTGCCACACCACACTGGATGAACCTGGGTTACCAAGCCGCAAAGGTCAGCATATAAATCAGTAATGGGCCGAGCAGCGCCAAGGCCCGTCCACGTTGAATTAATAATGACAGATTTTGCATGATAGTTGTTTGTTTTGTTTCGCTGCAGCGCTTCAATTCCTTTCAGCTCTGGCCCCGGTGGACTGCAGCAGATAAAGCTCTGATTTATGTTGAAACTGAAATGAACTTAGAACTTAGAGCTTGATTCTCTAATCAGTCGGCATGCTGAACTTTAAGGAGTAATTGCAGGCATACGTCTCCTTGGGGGGTGTATTTAGAATTATTTTTTTTGTGTGATCATGACCAACCCTTTGGACCATTAGACCTCATTATAGCTGTAATAGAAGAGAAGAAAATGTTCCTTACTGTCATTATGCGCATTATGGTGATGGAAGTGCATATACCTTCAGCATTACCATCATATTCATAGCCACACCAAGATTGTCCTCAAGGGTAATATGACATTCATACAATGTACTGCATTGTGGTGCACTGCCTGTAATACTTTCTTCCAAATAACATTTTTACAGGAAATATAGATCTGAGCTTACATAGTCCTTGGTTTTATGCAAACTATTGGATTCTGAAGGACATTGTCTGCATTGTTGGAGCTCATTAGTCCACCCCTTGTATAAAAAACTAATTCTGTATATATGTAAAGCATTGAAAGATGGACAAAAATGGTTCAATAAATGACTGATGTTTTGGTGAAAAAGTGTTGTGTTTTTGATTTCCATCTGAACAAAAATTCAAAAAATAAACTGTTAATGAATTCATTATAATGAAATAATTTGTAATCTGTTGTGATTTTTTTTTGCTCAGGACCTGAAATGTCGTTGTATAGCCAAACCCTTCTCCATGGAGAAGCTACTGTATCAGATCGCCACAGCTGAGTCCAAAAGGGACAACGGCCTTCTCCTCACCACCATCTCCGCCCTACTCAAAGACCTCAGGCACGTAAAGCACCGCACACACACACTAACACATTTAAAAGCACAACAAAGCTACAAATCCAATTTTATTTGCAATTGGAGACAGAAGTCTAAAGTGATGTCAAAGTAAAGATCAGTTTGGTCATCAGAGACCCTTTTAAAGGAGTGTGTGTACAGTTTCTATGAGTGTGTTAGTGTTTTTGTGAAAGTAAAAGGTCCCAAAGTCCACATGAAGGGAGGTATTTCCTCCCACAGAAAACACTGCTCCTTACCCGTCTGAAAGCCCTGTTTGAAGTCCAGGCTTTTTTTCTGTTTCTTATTTATGTCACCATGTAACACATCTGCATATTACCTGCCTAGCAGCTAGCTGTTCCTCCTAACAAAGAATTAACAGTTTCCTTGCAGAGCACCATTATTACCTCACTAGAGCTAATTCTGCCACATCTCTTTGTCTGCACTTCCTTTTGGCTCACTTTTGTTGGTAGACAAAGTTTTCTTGAACATTAAAGCATGGTAGCGCATGCTCATTGACCAAAAAATAAAATAAAATTATAATCCTGTAAATGAGAATAAAATGGACTCTAGTATTTTTTAAAATCAATTCAGCGACTGGGCTTGATTGCTGCTATGTTTTGGTTGATTTATAGAGTTAAGCAACTTATTTTCTTTACTGGTTTGGTCTGTCACCTACTGGCCAAATGTATTAATTCTGTGATAAAGAGACTTTATTGTCATTGTGCAGAAGTACAACGAAGTTTGTCCTTGAATGCACAATAATACTTTTTAAAAATGGAATTCGGTCTGTGAACAGCGAAAGTAAAACGTAGCACAGCCATCCAAGTTATGATGGTAATAGATGTTTTTAATAGAGGAAGCCCCACTCTTCCTGTTTTCCCAGAGTAGCAACAATCACCCAGTTTACTGCACTGTGGTAGTTTCTGCTTCACTCGATAGCAACAGAGGCTTCCTGGCTCTTATTTAATTAGCATCTCTTTTGCCCAACAGGAACATTGAGATGCGCCAACGTCAGGAACTTTACCAGGCAGGTTTGCTCTCCTCTGCCCGCTACGGCACACACGACGGCAGCCTGGCGCCCGGCGAGGGACGCAAGAAGCCCCGTGGCAAATGGCTGGCACTGGAGTCCTCAGAGAGACGCTGCCAAATCTGTCAGCATCTTTGCTACTTGTCCATGGTGAGAGCTTAACACACTATAGTTATAATGTGACGACTTAACATACCAGAAATGGTGCCACTGAGTTTTGCCAACCAAAGTCATGATTAGTGATCATTGTTTCTATATGCATACTGTCGTAACTCTGTTATACATCATTTAATCTGATTTAATAGGTGAGACTGCATTACTGCATTTTCTGTCTCAATATTTTAAAAGCATCTAAACCAAAGTGTATCAACCAAGTGATGAAAGTTGATGAAATTTTCCAGCAATGTAGCTGAAATGAATGCAGACACACTTTCTACTTGCCAGTGGCATAAAGGAGTAGGAGTAGAAGACATTTAAATGATTTATCAGGGTTCCCACCTTATAGTAATAAGCCGAGCCGAGTCCCTGGTTTCTATGGTAATGTCTTTTTCTCCGTGTCTCGCCTGTGCAGGTGGTTCAGGAGACTGACAACGTGGTCTTCTGTCTGGAGTGTGCCCTGCGCTACGTGGAGAAGCACAAGTCCTGCAGAGGCCTTAAGATGATGTATCGATACGATGAGGTAAGCTGCCGCCGTTTGGTTCAGTTCCCTCTCTGTCCAGACGGGGGAGACATCAGCCAGGTTTACAAAGCAGATCATTCACCATGACTGTGGTTATGTATGGGCTGTTCTGCCAGTGGTGTCAGTCCTAGTGTGTGTATTTAAAGTGGATAAAAAACGTTATTGAAACTAATCAAAAATCACACTTTCGTCTAAGGGTATGCTTAAAGTGTCAAAAAATAATGTCCTCAGAACATGAGTGATGAGAACATTTACAGAGAAGGTCACATTTATTATGTCAGCTGAGAAGTTAGTTTTTTTTAGTTTAATTAACATATATAGCTGTTATCTTGAAACTATGGCTTTATAGTAGAGCTGTCATGATTTCAGACTTTCACTACTTGAAAGAATTCATAATATTTTCACAATATATTTTTTAAAAACTAGAAAAATAATGCTATCAGTCAAATTTATGTTTATCTTCCTTCTTTTGGTCCAACTGTAAGGAGGTGGAGAGACTCTGTAAACAAAACAGTTCCTTATTCTGTAATCTGTGTTCACTTTTCAAGTTGCAAAATAATTTAGGGAGCTACACTTCTCACAACTCTTAGCAAAATTTTATTTATAAAACTCTACTGTTCATCTATGCTAGTTTAACGCTCATCTTCTCACAATTTGCTTTATATCTTAGGTTTTATTTTGAAACTCACTGGTTCACTTTTACTCCACCACACAGACAGTTAATGTTCATCCCCCAAATACATACAAAGGGTCAATGTATAATTGCGGGACTTTTTGTATCATAGTTGACAGGTATCATAGTTGACATTTTTGCTGTTTTCAGGCCTAAAATCAACACGGCCTCCTATAACCAAACACCACATGGCATTTTTACAGAAAGATTCTTCTAAATATTATATATAAAATTGAGTAAAATTGAAACAAAGTTATTTATAAAGATATTGTAGTAAACCTGTTGACATGCCATAAATCCACACTTGATTCACACATTACTTTATATTAAATAACTCAGAAAGCCTTGGAGTCTTGCCAGTCTTTTCTTCAGGAGGAAATGACATCATGTAGAGCAGGTCATGTGATCTGGAATTAACACACTTCCTTGAGAGGTGTTTTTGTAATGGCTAACTTAGTTGAAAGTGATTTCTCAGACACAGATACAATTTGTTTTTCATATAAAATTTGATATATTGCCAAAAAAGAAATATCTGTCATGATGATCTCAACTTAATAAAAAGAACACAATCAAAACAACTTTTGAATAAACTCATTTTATTATTGTTTAGCTAATTAGAAGGTGGTTGTGTTAAATTCGGGTGGTTATTGACATTTTAGTGATATCCAGTCATTTTTTTAATTAATTAATTTTTTAATTAATTTAATTAATTAATTAATAAGTGATTGTTTCCATAATAAATAATTATGGAATTTGTAAAGACATGATCATAATGAACATAAAAACATTAGTTTTTTTGCTTTTAATAAAAATGTATGTAAGATATATTCCATGGACTTCAAAAGTCCTTCAATTATATATTGACCCTCCAAACAGACTGAACCCCTATTCTCACTGGGTTCCAAGTTTTTAAATCTTTTAAAAGCAGAGATTTTAATAAATGAAATATTCTAAGGATGAATGATTTAGATTTTCTCTCACATTTACATAATCAGTAACCAGTTGTTTTTTTCCCTCTCCCTTCACATCAATGTTTGTATATATTCGTGTCATTTCCAAATAAATAAATTCAAATCTTACTTTTTTCTATGTCTTTCCCAAACAGGAGCAAATCAACAGTTTGGTGAACCAGGTGTGTGGTCGGGCCATGTTGAAGAACGGAGGTGGAGGCGGTGGAGGAGTCATCGTCAGTGGAGGAGGGGGGGACCCCTGCCTCGGCCTAAGCCCTGCCAAAGCATCGCCGGCCAAGCGAGGGCCCCGAAAACGCGCCACTGTAGAGGTGTCCCTGGCTCGCCTGTCCTCCAGCCACATACCCAAGGCAGCGGCTGTATCGTGAGGGCGACGCCTCGACATCACCCCTCTGTGTGCTGTGCCCACGTCCCTCCATCTGCCCCAACCCTTAGTTTGTTTTTTTTTTTCTTTTTAAACATTAAGCAGGATCACTGTCAACAATCCCTTCCAGGTTGTTTTTGAGCTTTGAAAGTCCCCCATCTCCAAAAATACTCACTTCTCCTTTAGTAATGACAGGCTTGTTTGTAAAAAGAAAAATGGAAAAAAGAAAAGCAAGATGTCTTTTTTGCACTAGTGTGAAAGAAGAATTTGTTTTTATTCTGGATGATTTTAGATCACACCCCCCCCACCGCTCCTCTCCTCTCCCGCCCCTCCTCCAATCAACATTACAAGCATTAAGTGTGACGTTCACAGGAAGACTTGACGGGTCCTGTTCTACCCTTTACCTCCACCCTCCTTAACTGAAATGGGTTACATTTGTTACCTTTTTCTTGCATCACTCGTTCCTGCCCTCCTCTCGCCCCTGAGACTGAACCCCAATTCCTTCTCATCACGCGTCACTCAACTGTGAACATGGGACGAATGAAAAGGCGGCCTTTTTTTTCCCTCCTCCCGTTTTGTGAAATGAAAATGACATCAAGTAGTTACCCAAAGTTTCTCTCTGTCCTTGGTTGGAGGAAGAAGAGTCCTTTTTTTATTGATTTTATGATGCAGTTCCTGCATTGTTTGTTTTATTTTTTTAAGGAGGGTTGGTGATGCAAGGTAAAAACTTGAAAGACGATGTTGGTTTACTGTTGGTTGGCTACGTTTTTTTTTTTTCCCCCAAGTTCTATTTTGAATTTTAGCTTTGTTTTTGGTAGTTTTTTTTTTTGTCATTGTGGATGTTTCTGTTCATTGGTGGATGTGAGAGGGGCAGAGCTACAGCTGCTTGACCTGTGAAAGGTCACCGCTCACCTCACTTCCTGGTTGTGTGGAGGGATCCCCTCTTCGCTAGCAAGTGAAAACGGTGCCTGATACTTAGCGAGGAGATCCATTCTATTGGTGCTGTTGGTTATAATTACTGTATAACAACACAAAAAGTAAAAAATCTGGGGGTTAGCGCCTGCTGTCGGCTAACTGCTAGCTCACGCGCCCCCACCCCACAGGGCAGAAAGGCTTCCAGGCTTTTCTGGTTCTAGATGTGCAATCGTGTTAACATTCCATTCTTCCAGTCCTCTTGTTTCATCTGTACCAGTAAACATTAATTATTATATTATTATTATTTTGTTGTTTTTTTTTTACTTTTGTTGATCTGATGTGTTATCTCAAGTAGAGCCACTAGTCAAAGAGTGTAAAATGTGAAATATCAAATCCAAGTTTTTTTTTCTTTCATCGTCCTTTTTTTGGCTTTTGCATATTTTCCCTTTTCCAGATATATTACGAGTGATTTTTAGAGAGAGGAAAAAGAAGTCCAACACAAACAAACATCAACTTTTTTGTACATAATCCTGTAAATTTCTTTAAATACTTGAGCCTTTTTCTGGGGTTAAGTAAGAAAGAAAGGAAGGAAGAAATAGAGAAAATGTTCAGAGGAGAGTGCTTGATGAAGAAAAAGCCTTACATTTCCCTTTCTTCATCCATGTGAGTTTGACGCTTACAGGGTTGCTCTGGTAAATGTGTATAAAAATTTTAAGTGCTGCTTATATCACTAAGAAAGAAGATATTGAGTAGCCAACGACTGCCCCCCAACCTAGTTTTGTTTGTTTAGCTTTACTTTTTTAAAGAAAAGGGAAAAAAAGATATCTTCACAAAAAAATGGGTTTTTACATTTTCATTACTGAAAATTCAACAAAAATGTAGTAGCTACTCATGTTGCACTGAGCTTGCCAGTGGTGACTGTCAAGGAAAAATCCTATAATCCAGTTTGTTGGTTGTTGTCCCTTGCAGAAGACTGAACTGTTTTAGGACTATTTAATGAAATACCAAGTCGGGTGTTTTCAACATAAAAAAAGTGGTTGTCAAGTTTTTATGGCCTTACAATATATTTTATTTTGATGGGATTTTTTTGTTTGTTCTTCAGTTCTCTTTTTTTTTTGTTTGTTACTTCCATTTTCTACAATATAAACTACTTGCTCACAGTGGGGTCTCTGGTGACTTAATTTATTAGTGCCGTATCTCGGCCTTTCCCTCCATTCGGAAAGAGAGTCTCATGTTGGTTATATTGACAGTTTTTTACTTTTGCAGTTTGTACTTAAGGTTTAATAAAAACTTACCGACAATTCACTGTCATTTCTTTCCAACCTGCTTGTGTGTCTCTTTGTGTGCAGACGTCTGACATCACTGCAAGAACAAATGATTTTATCAGGCTCATCATTTAGGTTTTCACTGAAATTACAGAATTCTTTTGTCACTTACCTCTGGCCATATCTTCTCTAGACCTAATACAGCTACCTAAATAATTGATTGACAGAAAATTAATTGGAAGCTCTTTGATAAGAAGAGTTTTAGAGGTGCTGTATGTGACATTAAGAAGTGCTGGATGTCGCAAGAGCACCGAGGCACACCTTCCCTTTCTTTTTGCAGTTCATTTACAAGCAGAAAGTTAGCATACACAAGAACCAATAAAGACTAACCCATCCACAACTGTTAGTCCATGGAAGCATCATAAAATACACTAAAATGCCATGCCAGCTCAAGTAATGTTGCCTTGACTTCACTGCACTTGCCTCCACTCCAGTCCATGTGTGTCGGTTTCACCATAAGTTTGTAACACAGTAAAGGAGACACAGAAGGTAAAACAATGCTACTGTGGGCTAATAGTTGTTGCTGGATCATTTTTTGTCCTCATGTACAGAAACTTTCTGATTGTAAATAACACCTAAAAATATGGCCGAAGTGTGGCTAGTGTACCCGTTTGTTTTGGTCTGAGATGCTGGTGGTTCTGAATGTCACCATAAAGACATAGCAGAGTGAAGGAGAAGCAGAGGACAGCAGCAAAACAGCAACAGAAACTCACATTCAGCTTAACGGAAACAAGTGCACATGAATTAGGTTAATGGCAAAAACTAGAAAAGCACTCAGAGAGCACAGTACTCCGCCAAGGCTGCTCAGTTGAGATATCATTTCTGACGGATGAAATATTTAATCAAAAAATTACCTTGTGCTTTGTACAGGCATGTGTCACGCATCTGCATATTATGTATGGATACCGAACTGCGTGTAAATTACTCTTATAAAGGTCTGTTGATCAGTTCATCACTTTTGGCAAGCCTTTGTTTTGCTGGTGTTAAAATAACCGTTCCCTCTATGCTTTTATTCTGAAGGCATATTTTTAATGGTACAGGCTTTTATTTTGTCACTATTTCAGCGGCACAGGAAGTGTTTATCTAAGAAGCGGTTTCTTGACAGGACGAAGACGCTGCCGAAAAGTCCGAAAATTCATATGAAAATGAAAGAAAATGGTTCCACGCTGTTGCTGTCTAGCAAAGGATGTGTCTAAACTTAGAAGCACCTAGCTGGAATGGGGACAAGCTCTTACAGTGTCTCCTGAAGAAAGGAGTGAAGGACAGAAAGGTGAATTTGTGTTCAAAATGAGGCTGACGGCTGAACGTAAATAAAGGCTTTGTGAAACATCAGGAGCTTCACCATTGTCTGGCTGGGGTTTGCTACATCACATGGCCTAAATATGTAGCGGGCGGCAGGAATTGATGGGACTCAGAAACACTCCACAGTTTGATCATTTGTTCCTCGTATGATTTCCAACTGAAAAATCCCAGTCAATTTGTAGTAGGATCGCAATCATGTGAACTTCAGCAGGTAATTGACACAGTGTTCACGACACAGCGATGCTGTGTCGGCAGCGATATCTCGCAATGGGAAATCCTGAACAAAGCTATGGATGCAGACTATCAGCCACATACTAAACTATGACGTTTCTGGTCAAATTTTGGACAACATACTAAACTATGTTGTTTTTGTGACATTTTGGAAGACATACTAAACTATCACATTTTTTTCACAATTTGGACGACATACTAAACTATGACTTTTTAGTGACATTTTGGATGACATAAACTATGATGTTTTTTTCACATTTTGGACGACATACTAAACTATGACATTTTTTCCACATTTTGGACGACATACTAAACTATGACATTTTTTCCACGTTTTGGAAAACATACTAAACTATGACGTTTTTGTCACATTTTGGACGACATACTAAACTGACTTTTTTTACACATTTTGGACGAGATACTAAACTATTATGTTTTTGTGACATTTTGGACGACATACTATGACATTGTTTTTTTGCGCCAAAATTCATGATGATTTTTTTTCAAAGAAAACCTTTCTGGAGTGTTTTTCACGGCCTCCTTTACATTATTTCATCATATGGCACGTTTTTACGACATGTTTGAAAAATCCCATTTTTTTTCGACATAGTATAGTAAGGCATTTTTTTGCGCCAAAATTCATGATGTTTTTTTTTTTCAAAGAAAACCTTTCTGGAGTGTTTTTCAGGGCCTCCTTTACATGACTTCATCATATGGCACGTTTTTATGACATGTTTGAAAAATCCCATTTTTTTTCGACATAGTATAGTAAGGGTTTTTTTTGCGCCAAAATTCATGATTTTTTTTTTTTCAAAGAAAATCTTTCTGGAGTGTTTTTCATGGCCCCCTTTACATTATTTCATCATATGGCACGTTTTTACGACATGTTTGAAAAATCATATTTTTTTTCGACATAGTATAGTAAGGCATTTTTTTGCGCCAAAATTCATGATGTTTTTTTTTTTCAAAGAAAACCTTTCTGGAGTGTTTTTCAGGGCCTCCTTTACATGACTTCATCATATGGCACGTTTTTATGACATGTTTGAAAAATCCCATTTTTTTTCGACATAGTATAGTAAGGGTTTTTTTTGCGCCAAAATTCATGATTTTTTTTTTTCAAAGAAAATCTTTCTGGAGTGTTTTTCATGGCCCCCTTTACATTATTTCATCATATGGCACGTTTTTACGACATGTTTGAAAAATCATATTTTTTTTCGACATAGTATAGTAAGGCGTTTTTTTTCGCCCAAATTCATGATGATTTTTTCTTTTCAAAGAAAACCTTTCTGGAGTGTTTTTCAGGGCCTCCTTTACATGACTTCATCATATGGCACGTTTTTACGACATGTTTGAAAAATCACATTTTTTTTCGACATAGTATAGTAAGGCATTTTTTTGCGCCAAAATTCATGATGATTTTTTTTTCAAAGAAAACCTTTCTGGAGTGTTTTTCAGGGCCTCCTTTACATTATTTCATCATATGGCACGTTTTTACGACATGTTTGAAAAATTGCATTTTTTTCGACATAGTATAGTAAGGCGTTTTTTTGTGCCCAAATTCATGATGATTTTTTCTTTTCAAAGAAAACCTTTCTGGAGTGTTTTTCAGGGCCTCCTTTACATGACTTCATCATATGGCACGTTTTTATGACATGTTTGAAAAATCACATTTTTTTTCGACATAGTATAGTAAGGCGTTTTTTTGCGCCAAAATTCATGATGATTTTTTTTTCAAAGAAAACCTTTCTGGAGTGTTTTTCAGGGCCTCCTTTACATGACTTCATCATATGGCACGTTTTTACGACATGTTTGAAAAATCACATTTTTTTTCGACATACTATAGTAAGGCGTTTTTTTGCGCCCAAATTCATGATGATTTTTTTTTCCAAAGAAAACCTTTCTGGAGTGTTTTTCACGGCCTCCTTTACATTATTTCATCATATGGCACGTTTTTACGACATGTTTGAAAAATCACATTTTTTTTCGACATAGTATAGTAAGGCGTTTTTTTGCGCCCAAATTCATGATGATTTTTTTTTTCCAAAGAAAACCTTTCTGGAGTGTTTTTCACGGCCTCCTTTACATTATTTCATCATATGGCACGTTTTTACGACATGTTTGAAAAATCCCATTTTTTTCGACATAGTATAGTAAGGGTTTTATTTGCGCCAAAATTCATGATTTTTTTTTCAAAGAAAATCTTTCTGGAGTGTTTTTCACGGCCTCCTTTACATTATTTCATCATATGGTACGTTTTTACATGTTTGAAAAATCGCATTTTTTTTCGACATAGTATAGTAAGGCATTTTTTTGCGCCAAAATTCATGATGATTTTTTTTCAAAGAAAACCTTTCTGGAGTGTTTTTCACACCCTCCTTTACATTATTTCATCATTTGGCACGTTTTTACGACATGTTTGAAAAATCACATTTTTTTTCGACATTGTACAGTAAGGCGTTTTTTTGCCCCAAAATTCATGATGGTTTTTTTTTCAAAGAAAACCTTTCTGGAGTGTTTTTCAGGGCCTCCTTTACATGATTTCATCATATGGCACGTTTTTACATGTTTGAAAAATGGCATTTTTTTTCGACATAGTATAGTAAGGCGTTTTTTTGCGCCCAAATTCATGATGATTTTTTTTTCCAAAGAAAACCTTTCTGGAGTGTTTTTCACGGCCTCCTTTACATTATTTCATCATATGGCACGTTTTTACGACATGTTTGAAAAATCCCATTTTTTTTCGACATAGTATAGTAAGGCATTTTTTTGCGCCAAAATTCATGATGTTTTTTTTTTCAAAGAAAACCTTTCTGGAGTGTTTTTCAGGGCCTCCTTTACATGACTTCATCATATGGCTCGTTTTTACGACATGTTTGAAAAATCACATTTTTTTTCGACAGTATAGTAAGGCGTTTTTTTGCGCCCAAATTCATGATGATTTTTTTTTCCAAAGAAAACCTTTCTGGAGTGTTTTTCACGGCCTCCTTTACATTATTTCATCATATGGCACGTTTTTACGACATGTTTGAAAAATCCCATTTTTTTCGACATAGTATAGTAAGGGTTTTATTTGCGCCAAAATTCATGATTTTTTTTTCAAAGAAAATCTTTCTGGAGTGTTTTTCACGGCCTCTTTTACATTATTTCATCATATGGTACGTTTTTACATGTTTGAAAAATCGCATTTTTTTTCGACATAGTATAGTAAGGCATTTTTTTGCGCCAAAATTCATGATGATTTTTTTTCAAAGAAAACCTTTCTGGAGTGTTTTTCACACCCTCCTTTACATTATTTCATCATTTGGCACGTTTTTACGACATGTTTGAAAAATCACATTTTTTTTCGACATAGTACAGTAAGGCGTTTTTTTGCCCCAAAATTCATGATGGTTTTTTTTTCAAAGAAAACCTTTCTGGAGTGTTTTTCAGGGCCTCCTTTACATGATTTCATCATATGGCACGTTTTTACATGTTTGAAAAATGGCATTTTTTTTCGACATAGTATAGTAAGGCGTTTTTTTGCGCCCAAATTCATGATGATTTTTTTTTCCAAAGAAAACCTTTCTGGAGTGTTTTTCACGGCCTCCTTTACATTATTTCATCATATGGCACGTTTTTACGACATGTTTGAAAAATCCCATTTTTTTTCGACATAGTATAGTAAGGCATTTTTTTGCGCCAAAATTCATGATGTTTTTTTTTTCAAAGAAAACCTTTCTGGAGT
Organism: Amphiprion ocellaris; assembly: GCF_022539595.1. Taxonomy (NCBI): domain Eukaryota; kingdom Metazoa; phylum Chordata; class Actinopteri; family Pomacentridae; genus Amphiprion; species Amphiprion ocellaris. The sequence goes on from NC_072780.1 coordinate 7,863,626, forward strand.
GTTTTTCAGGGCCTCCTTTACATGACTTCATCATATGGCTCGTTTTTACGACATGTTTGAAAAATCACATTTTTTTTTGACATAGTATAGTAAGGCGTTTTTTTGCGCCCAAATTCATGATGATTTTTTTTTCCAAAGAAAACCTTTCTGGAGTGTTTTTCACGGCCTCCTTTACATTATTTCATCATATGGCACGTTTTTACGACATGTTTGAAAAATCCCATTTTTTTCGACATAGTATAGTAAGGGTTTTATTTGCGCCAAAATTCATGATTTTTTTTTCAAAGAAAATCTTTCTGGAGTGTTTTTCACGGCCTCCTTTACATTATTTCATCATATGGTACGTTTTTACATGTTTGAAAAATCGCATTTTTTTTCGACATAGTATAGTAAGGCATTTTTTTGCGCCAAAATTCATGATGATTTTTTTTCAAAGAAAACCTTTCTGGAGTGTTTTTCAGGGCCTCCTTTACATTATTTCATCATATGGCACGTTTTTACGACATGTTTGAAAAATCACATTTTTTTTCGACATAGTATAGTAAGGCGTTTTTTTGCGCCAAAATTCATGATGGTTTTTTTTTTCAAAGAAAACCTTTCTGGAGTGTTTTTCAGGGCCTCCTTTACATGATTTCATCATATGGCACGTTTTTACATGTTTGAAAAATGGCATTTTTTTTCGACATAGTATAGTAAGGCGTTTTTTTGCGCCAAAATTCATGATTTTTTTTTTCCAAAAAAAACCTTTCTGGAGTGTTTTTCAGGGCCTCCTTTACATGACTTCATCATATGGCACGTTTTTACGACATGTTTGAAAAATCACATTTTTTTTCGACATACTGTAGTAAGGCGTTTTTTTGCGCCCAAATTCATGATGATTTTTTTTTTCCAAAGAAAACCTTTCTGGAGTGTTTTTCACGGCCTACTTTACATTATTTCATCATATGGCACGTTTTTACGACATGTTTGAAAAATCACATTTTTTTTCGACATAGTATAGTAAGGCGTTTTTTTGCGCCAAAATTCATGATGATTTTTTTTTTTCAAAGAAAACCTTTCTGGAGTGTTTTTCAGGGCCTCCTTTACATGACTTCATCATATGGCACGTTTTTACGACATGTTTGAAAAATCACATTTTTTTTCGACATACTATAGTAAGGCGTTTTTTTGCGCCCAAATTCATGATGATTTTTTTTTCCAAAGAAAACCTTTCTGGAGTGTTTTTCACGGCCTCCTTTACATTATTTCATCATATGGCACGTTTTTACGACATGTTTGAAAAATCCCATTTTTTTCGACATAGTATAGTAAGGCATTTTTTTGCGCCAAAATTCATGATGATTTTTTTTTCAAAGAAAACCTTTCTGGAGTGTTTTTCACAGCCTCCTTTACATTATTTCATCATATGGCACGTTTTTACGACATGTTTGAAAAATCACATTTTTTTTCGACATAGTATAGTAAGGCGTTTTTTTGCGCCAAAATTCATGATGGTTTTTTTTTCAAAGAAAACCTTTCTGGAGTGTTTTTCAGGGGCTCCTTTACATTATTTCATCATATGGCACGTTTTTACGACATGTTTGAAAAATCACATTTTTTTTCGACATAGTATAGTAAGGCATTTTTTTTGCACCAAAATTCATGATGATTTTTTTTTCAAATAAAACCTTTCTGGAGTGTTTTTCACGACCTCCTTTACATTATTTCATCATATGGCACGTTTTTACGACATGTTTGAAAAATCGCATTTTTTTCGACATACTATAGTAAGGCGTTTTTTTGCGCCAAAATTCATGATGATTTTTTTTTTCAAAGAAAACCTTTCTGGAGTGTTTTTCAGGGCCTCCTTTACATGACTTCATCATATGGCTCGTTTTTACGACATGTTTGAAAAATCACATTTTTTTTCGACATAGTATAGTAAGCCGTTTTTTTGCGCCCAAATTCATGATGATTTTTTTTTTCCAAAGAAAACCTTTCTGGAGTGTTTTTCACGGCCTCCTTTACATTATTTCATCATATGGCACGTTTTTACGACGTTTGAAAAATCCCATTTTTTTTCGACATAGTATAGTAAGGGTTTTTTTTGCGCCAAAATTCATGATTTTTTTTCAAAGAAAATCTTTCTGGAGTGTTTTTCACGGCCTCCTTTACATTATTTCATCATATGGTACGTTTTTACATGTTTGAAAAATCGCATTTTTTTTCGACAGTATAGTAAGGCATTTGTTTGCGCCAAAATTCATGATGATTTTTTTTCAAAGAAAACCTTTCTGGAGTGTTTTTCACAGCCTCCTTTACATTATTTCATCATATGGCACATTTTTACGACATGTTTGAAAAATCACATTTTTTTTCGACATAGTATAGTAAGGCGTTTTTTTGCGCCAAAATTCATGATGATTTTTTTTTCCAAAGAAAACCTTTCTGGAGTGTTTTTCACGGCCTCCTTTACATTATTTCATCATATGGCACGTTTTTACGACATGTTTGAAAAATCACATTTTTTTTTGACATAGTATAGTAAGGCGTTTTTTTGCGCCAAAATTCATGATGATTTTTTTTTTTTCAAAGAAAACCTTTCTGGAGTGTTTTTCAGGGCCTCCTTTACATGACTTCATCATATGGCACGTTTTTACGACATGTTTGAAAAATCACATTTTTTTTCGACATACTATAGTAAGGCGTTTTTTTGCGCCCAAATTCATGATGATTTTTTTTTTCCAAAGAAAACCTTTCTGGAGTGTTTTTCACGGCCTCCTTTACATTATTTCATCATATGGCACGTTTTTACGACATGTTTGAAAAATCACATTTTTTTTCGACATACTATAGTAAGGCGTTTTTTTTGCGCCAAAATTCATGATGATTTTTTTTTCAAAGAAAACCTTTCTGGAGTGTTTTTCAGGGCCTCCTTTACATGACTTCATCATATGGCACGTTTGTACGACATGTTTGAAAAATCACATTTTTTTTCGACATACTATAGTAAGGCGTTTTTTTGCGCCCAAATTCATGATGATTTTTTTTTCCAAAGAAAACCTTTCTGGAGTGTTTTTCACGGCCTCCTTTACATTATTTCATCATATGGCACGTTTTTACGACATGTTTGAAAAATCCCATTTTTTTTCGACATAGTATAGTAAGGCATTTTTTTTGCACCAAAATTCATGATGATTTTTTTTTCAAAGAAAACCTTTCTGGAGTGTTTTTCACGACCTCCTTTACATTATTTCATCATATGGCACGTTTTTACGACATGTTTGAAAAATCACATTTTTTTTCGACATAGTATAGTAAGGCGTTTTTTTGCGCCAAAATTCATGATGATTTTTTTTTCAAAGAAAACCTTTCTGGAGTGTTTTTCAGGGCCTCCTTTACATGACTTCATCATATGGCACGTTTTTACGACATGTTTGAAAAATCACATTTTTTTTCGACATACTATAGTAAGGCATTTTTTTGCGCCCAAATTCATGATGATTTTTTTTCCAAAGAAAACCTTTCTGGAGTGTTTTTCACGGCCTCCTTTACATTATTTCATCATATGGCACGTTTTTACGACATGTTTGAAAAATCGCATTTTTTTTCGACATAGTATAGTAAGGCATTTTTTTTGCACCAAAATTCATGATGATTTTTTTTTTCAAAGAAAATCTTTCTGGAGTGTTTTTCACGACCTCCTTTACATTATTTCATCATATGGCACGTTTTTACGACATGTTTGAAAAATCACATTTTTTTTCGACATAGTATAGTAAGGCGTCTTTTTGCGCCAAAATTCATGATGATTTTTTTTTCAAAGAAAACCTTTCTGGAGTGTTTTTCAGGGCCTCCTTTACATGACTTCATCATATGGCACGTTTTTACGACATGTTTGAAAAATCACATTTTTTTTCGACATACTGTAGTAAGGCGTTTTTTTGCGCCAAAATTCATGATGATTTTTTTTTCCAAAGAAAACCTTTCTGGAGTGTTTTTCACGGCCTCCTTTACATTATTTCATCATATGGCACGTTTTTACGACATGTTTGAAAAATCACATTTTTTTTCGACATAGTATAGTAAGGCGTTTTTTTGCGCCAAAATTCATGATGATTTTTTTTTCAAAGAAAACCTTTCTGGAGTGTTTTTCAGGGCCTCCTTTACATGACTTCATCATATGGCACGTTTTTACGACATGTTTGAAAAATCACATTTTTTTTCGACATAGTATAGTAAGGCGTTTTTTGCGCCAAAATTCATGATGATTTTTTTTTCAAAGAAAACCTTTCTGGAGTGTTTTTCACGACCTCCTTTACATTATTTCATCATATGGCACGTTTTTACGACATGTTTGAAAAATCACATTTTTTTTCGACATAGTATAGTAAGGCGTTTTTTTTGTGCCAAAATTCATGATGTTTTTTTTTTTTTAAAGAAAACCTTTCTGGAGTGTTTTTCAGGGCCTCCTTTACATGACTTCATCATATGGCACGTTTTTACGACATGTTTGAAAAATCACATTTTTTTTCGACATAGTATAGTAAGGCGTTTTTTTGCGACCAAATTCATGATGATTTTTTTTTCCAAAGAAAACCTTTCTGGAGTGTTTTTCACGGCCTCCTTTACATTATTTCATCATATGGCACGTTTTTACGACATGTTTGAAAAATCGCATTTTTTTCGACATAGTATAGTAAGGCATTTTTTTGCGCCAAAATTCATGATTTTTTTTTCAAAGAAAACCTTTCTGGAGTGTTTTTCACAGCCTCCTTTACATTATTTCATCATATGGCACGTTTTTACAACATGTTTGAAAAATCACATTTTTTTTTCGACATAGTATACTCGGGCGTTTTTACAATGATGGTTCTACTATGGAACCAGTTTGACATGTTCAGGTGTTCTTTGTGTGAAAATTCAGAGATTTCAAGTATCAGAAGGTGGTTTTCAACTTTCTTTAACTTTCTGCTTCAACTTTAAATTAAATTTCCTTCACTAACCCAGCCTTCTGCACTTCCAGTAAGCTGTGTTCCTATTGGCTCTCCAGGTGGCTGCTTGGTATTATCAGGAACACCTGAGCAGCTTGGTGTCTTCCTGCTTTATTTAGCTGCAGACAAACATTTCCTCTGCTTCTCTTCACCACCGAACCGGGTTTGGGTCCGTTGCTTTAGTTTCTTCTTTAGGCGTTGGCTTGCAGCTTCCAGCAGTAAAATCGTCTTTAATGTGTTTCTTGGTGTGTTTTAGGGTTTTGTACTGGATAGCTGTCTTGGTAAATGTGGTTCTTTAGCCACAGTTTGCACATGGTGCTAATGTGTGCAGTGATTAGTGGATTTGATGCAGCTGAGTTGTGTCTTTATCTTGGCTGTAGTGAGTCTTTAGAGGTTTTTGGTCAGACACATTCTGTATTCTTGTTTGTGAACCAGCGTTGGTTGTCCAGAAGGTAAGAGTTCCTGTCCTGATTCTCTGTTCTCAGAGGTTCTCTGGTAGGCTGCAGGAGACTTTAGCGTTTGGGTTGTACTAGTTTGGTTTTTGTACGGCTTCATTTGGACGACTATCTTGAGTCCCCTCCATGTGGTTTAGTGAGGTTTTCTGTAACAGTTCTACAAAGCAACCTGCAGCAGAAGAGACTTTGAGAGTTTTTAGGAAGTTCTGGAGAGCAGACTTTAGAGCAGCAGAAACATTTGTCAGCAGTTTGAGCAGGAGAAGGTGAGCTTCAGAGTAGAAATGAGACGGAAACCTTCTTGACCTGTGTGGTGAGGTCCTGTACCAAGAGTTTGAGCAGGTTGTGAAGAGTCTGTAGTTCTTTGGTCTGAAAGCACAAGAAGAGTTGACTCATTAAGGGAGAAAACAGGAGATATTGTTGGTTCTTCTGTCACTCTGCAGTTTCCTTAGACTGAATATCAAGTTTATATTTTAAATGATTTACCATGTAAGCCCAAGAAGACTTCAATAAACTCCCTCCATCCCCTGGACACAACATATTTTATTACCATGTTAAATCTTTTTTTTTTTTTTTTTTTTTTTTAATAATGTTTTTGAGTTTTAATCTTAGTTTTAGCATAGTTTTTTTTCTCTTTGCTTGTTTAGTTTTGTCATCTGTGTAAAAGGTGCTAAACAAATAAAGAATTGATAAACTGAATAATTGACTAACTCATGATTGTGACAACAGAAGTATTTTCATTGTGATTTAAGGGTTTATTTCATTTTTAAGGTTGGGGTTAAAATCTTGAAAGAAAAAGAAGATTAAAGAAATAAACTACATAAGAAAAAGCAATTAAATCAAAGGAAACAAAATTTAATACAATAAAACTTTGAAGAAGTTGTATTATTAAAAAGTATTTTTTAAATGTTCAATTATTGAAAATATTTTCTCTGTAATTTTTAATTTTTTTATTTTAAAATTTTTCTTTAGTTTCATAATGACATGTTTTGTATCTTGTTTAATTATCTGATTCAATATTTTGTCTGTTCAATGTAAATAAACCTTAAATACAATTAAACTACATTAAACAGACAAAATATTGAATCAGATAAACAAGATACAAAACATGTCATTATGAAATTAAACATTTTTAAATAAAAATATGAAAAATTACAGAGGAAATATTTTCAATAATTAAACATTTAAAAAATACAATTAAACAAGAAGAATATTAAACATTAAAAAAAATACAAAACATTTAATTAAATTATTAAACCTTTAAAAAGACAAAACATTTAATTAAAAAATCCAATGTTTAATTAGAAAATTAAATCTTAAAGACAATAAAACTTTAAAATAGGAAATAAACTGAAAATACAATGAAGCCTTTAAAAAGAAAATTAAACATTAAAAGGTGGTAAAACATTTAAAAGAAAAACCTTAAAGGTTTAATCGAAAAATTAAACATTGGGAAAGAAAAACAAAAATTCAAACAAGCCGATAAAACATTTGAAAAAACAATTAAACATTAAAAAGACAAAACATTTGGAAATCAAATCCGACATTAGAAAAGAATAAAAGGTGTGAGAAGAGCAAAACTAAACATTTAAGAAGAATCAAACTAAAGACAAAACATTTGAAAAGACACCAATTAGACTTTAGAAGATCAAATTAAACAGAAGAGACAACAAAACGATCAAAAAGAGCAAAAACAGATAAAGATCTAAAAGCGTTTTCTAGTCTGAAATGAAAACATCGTTGTTTCTTCAAACATTTCCTCTTTCTATGTTCTTGGTTTGGTTGTAGACAGATTTACTAAGTGCTCATTTCAGAAAACTGCTTTCCAGATAAAGACTACTAGTAGTTGAAGGCATTGATCAAACTAATGTTACCTTCGGATCGCCACAAACTTTACTGTTCAGTGAAGAGAATCAAAGTTTGTTGAGGATTTCTAAAAAACCCACAGGTGAAGGTCTGAGAAGAACTCAGATGGATGGTCTAAATGTGAAATCAAGACTCATGGTCACAAGTTTTAAGGCTTCTGTTAACCAGAAAGTTCAAACTAACAGAGAAGTACTGAGAAACTTTTAAAATTTCAGTCCTCAGACTGTCTGAAGGTTCAAACTAACAGAGAACTACTCAGGAACTGAGAAGATATCAGTCCTTGGACTGTCTGAAAGTTAAATCTAACAGAGAACTACTGTGGGACTTAGAAAATTTCAGCCCTCAGACTGTGTGAAAGCTCAGGTCCTGAAGACTTGGGAGGTCTGGAGGCTTTGGAAAGTCTTGGAACTGAGGGTTCAACCCTCCAGCACAAAGGCTGAAGTCCCACCTCCTGAGAAAATCGGTCGAGTCGCGACTCGAGTTAAAAAAAAACTCGAAAATGGCAAAAAATAGATGATAAATGCGCAAAAAAAAGAAGAATTAGTATCTGAGCGAATAGCTCAGGGGATAAGAAGATGGACTAGTGACTGGAAGGTCGCTGGTTCAAGACCCGCCACTGGCCTTTTTTCTTTGTTTGTCTTTGTCAGAATTTTGATAAAACTTAACCAGTGTCTGGTCTTGAACCAGCGACCTGCAGCTCCATAGGCAAATCCTTAACTCACTGAGCTACAGATCAGATGAAAAGAAATGATTTCGTCGTCCCTTTGACATCGTAGTTCCTCAAGTGACCACATGGGTGGAGCCAAGGCGGAGTCTGGGTGGAGTCAGGGCGGAGAGTGGGCGGGGAGGTGGGTGGCGGCCTCCCCCCTCTACTCCCCCACCTCCCCCCACCACCCACCACACCTTCCCCCGCCCGACGAGTTCTTCGAGTCTCCACGAGTTCTTCGAGTCGCCACGAGTTTTCCTGAGTTTCTGGAGTTTCCACGAGGTCGGAGGCAGGACAATTTGTCATGAAGAGGTGTTGAAGTCAGCCAGGATGGACTGACTTTTTACAGCGACGAGAAGGAAGACGACTAGAAGAGCAGGTCTTTAACCACCATCCATAAAATCCATGGAGTCGACTCCAGAGAAATGAAGGGAGGTCAACTTTTATCAACCTCCATCCACATGTTCAACTTGATATCTTTACTTTGACATTTTTAGCACCACAAACCTTTAGTATCACACTTTATTATCATTTCTTAGGACTTTAATGGAATCCAGCAGATTTAGTGTAGTTTACAAACTTTATTCTTGTTGTGGGACTGCAGTATTTAAAACTGTTCCTTCTATTTGACCTCATGTTTATTAGTTTTAGTGGAGAAAGTTATTTTAATTGTCCATTAGTCTCTTAAAAAACAATAAATTGGATTAGTCAAGAATTTTAAATTTCTTTGTCATATTTTAAATATGACAAAAAATATAAAGCATCTTGAGACAATTTGACCTGTAATTGGCGTTATATAAATAAAATTGAATTCAAATTGTATGTATCTTGTAATGTTGGAGTAATTCAGCCATATATGTTGGAAAACACATTTTCTTTGTCCATTAATCTGTTGATTGTTTTCTCCAGTAATTCATTTCTTGTTTTGGTTTATAAAATGTCAAACCCAAATATATTCAGTTTACTGTCATAAAAACCAAAAAGATTTACATTCATGATGCGGGAATCAGACAGTTTTTCACTTTTTATCTTAGTTTAGTCAGAATTATAGTTGATAATGTGTGAATTGTTGCAGCTTGTGAGCCGTAGAAGGTTTCAATCTTTGGGGCCGAGTGTCAGAAAACATTTAGAAACCAACATCAACAAAACACTCAAAGATTTGAACATCATTAAAGGGAAATCCACATTTTGCATGACAATGTCTAATAAAAGGACATTTATTTCCAATGTAAATGTGTGATATTCATCCTCTGGAGCTTTCTCTTCACATCGTCTTCCACCTGGACTGGTTTGATCGGGACCATGTGCAACAAACATTTGAAAAACTGCACTTTAACACCAATGAATGACACTGAAGTTTAATCTCTACATAAATGAGACTGAGTCTGGATGTGCTGCTCTGTCATTAACTCCTAAGTTTAAGGAAAGTTAAAACAAAAGAGGACAGTTCAGATAAGACTTGAGAATGAACTTATTCTCAACAAACATCTCAGACTTTCTGAGCTTCAGCACTTCTAGCACAATATTTTAACAAGCAACTCAAGAGATCCAGAAGTTGGAGAGAGTTAGCTTTAGCTGAGCCAAAGAACATGTGGGAAGCTAACCTAGCAAACATTTCAGACTTTCCTCTGTGAATTCTGGGAAATAATTTCCTATTCAAGGACAGAGCTACACATCTTAACTCAGCCTCATTAAAACAGTCTCTAATTCAGTGTCATCCATCCATATTAAAGTGCAGTTACCCAAAATGTTTGTTGCATGAGCTCCAACAAAACCTGTCCAGGTAGAAGGCCACTTTGACAAACAGGAAGTGGAAGATTCCAAGCAGATTTATAGAAGGGGGAACCGGACTATACTAAGTGTGGTCGAGTATAAAGGGGTGTTTTCTGGGTTTTTAAGGCTGATAATGATTATTAGTGAGAGATTTGGAGTAGATATTCATTTGCCGTAAATGACGGAGTTAAACAACAGAAGAAGAACACAACAGAAAACTTTGTTGATACGTTTTTGTTTTGTTTACAGATGTTAAAGAAAACCTTTCTGGAGTGTTTTTCATGGCCTCCTCTACATTATTTCATCATATGGCACGTTTTTACATCATGTTGAAAAATAGCATTTTTTTTGACATAGTATACTATGGCGTATTTTTTGGGCCAAAATTCATTATTTTTTTTCAAAGAAAAACTTTCTGGAGTGTTTTTCATAGCCTGCTTTACATTATTTCATCACATGGCATGTTTTCGGAACATGTTGAAAAATGACATTTTTCGACAGTACACTATGGCGTTTTTTTGGGCCAAAATTCATGATGATTTTTTTTTTCCAAAGAAAACCTTACCATAGTGTTTTTCACAGCCTCCTTTACATTATTTCATCATATGGCACGTTTTTACGACATGTTTGAAAAATCGCATTGTGTTTTCGACATAGTATACTATGGCGTGTTTTTGCATCAAAATTCATGATTTTTTTTTCAAAGAAAACCTTTCTGGAGTGTTTTTCACAGCCTCCTTTACATTATTTCATCATATGGCACGTTTGTACAACATGTTTGAAAAATCGAATTTTTTTTCGACATAGTATAGTAAGGCGTTTTTTTGCACCCAAATTCATGATGATTTTCTTTCAAAGAAAACCTTTCTGGAGTGTTTTTCACAGCCTGCTTTACATTATTTCATCATATGGCATGTTTTCAGAACATGTTGAAAAATGACGACATACTAAACTATGACTTTTTTGTCACATTTTGGACGGCATCCCAAACTACAACGTGTTTTTCATATTTTGGGCGACATACTAAACTATGATGTTTTTGTGATATTTTGGATGACATACTAAACTATGAGTTTTTGCCACATTTTCGTCTATATTCTCAACTTTAACTGTCAGAGTATACTAGAGTTTTTAATTTGTAGTTACATTATTACACATTGGTGATGATATGTTTAACGTCAGAGCTGAGAACTAAAGAAACCATAGCAACGGAGATGGAGCAGACAGCAGCAACTAGTGGCGGAAAAACGTAGGAAATATTTAAGACAAGGCTCTGATGTTCCAGGTAGAACAACAAACAAACCTCAGCATACAGAAGAAGAATGACATTTTAAAAACAAAACAACAGATAGTGAGGAACACTTTGTACTGTATCTGTGTAATTACTCGGGCTGCCAAAAGGGGGAGAGGAAAGTTCTGCACTGCAGGTTTAAATTCAGCGAAAACAAAAGCCAAACCACCTGCGTCTGCATTGCTAGATGAGTGCAACATGAAGGAAATGAGAAAACATGGGATTTATGTAAAGAGACTCTTTCATGACAACACAAATGTCATGAGACTGCAGTGACTGTTTTTATATGCAAAAGCTGTAAAGGGTCCTCCTTGCCACGGCATTGCGCTGTTCTATAATTAGAAGCAGAATGAGGTGTCCTTTTCGGTTCAATTAACACAGACCTTCTCATCACTGTACTCAGAGAATGGATCGGCCCTGCAGCACTTCATAACCTTGATTAAAGTGCACTGGAACAACTATTTCCTATTTACAGTAAACCAACACATCCACACTCAGCCTGGAAAAGCCGTTTACTCTCAGTGTGGCACCAGTATTGCTTTTCCTCAAGTTTTAGTTAAAAAAAACATTTAACCCTCTTGTGGTCTTCATTTACAGGCACCAAAAAATACCGTTTCCTTGTCTGAAAAAAATCCAAAAATTCAGCAAAAAAATTCCCCAAATTTCGGAAAATTTGCAAAACCTTTGAAAAAGAAAAAAAAAATTCCAGTAATTCCTTAAAAGTTTTTTTAAAAAATTCCCCAAATTTAGCAAGAAAATTCTTGTAAATATTTTCAAAAAATTAGTAAAAATCTTCCAAAGTCCTAAAAATATCTGAAGTGATTATATATATATATATATATATATATATATATATATATATATATATATATATGTATCAATAAAACTTCTAATATCCAGCAAATTTCGATTTTGGTTGATGTTTATGTGAATATTCTTAACAAACATTTTTAACATTTTTTTCCACCAAAAAATTTTCAGACTTCCCAAAAATGTTGAAAATGTGGACATCAGAAGTTTCACTGTGAAAATATATATTTTTTTCCACATTTTCAAACTTTAAAACGGGTCAATTTTGAACCGCAGGACAACACAAGGGTTAAAGTGTAATAATGAATATATACGCACGCGCGCACGCACGCACGCACGCACACACACACACACACACACATATATATAAATGGTAAAATATTTTCCCCAAAACAAAATTCCTGTATTTCAGCTCCTTTTTTCCTCTATATCCTTGCAGTGTCCACTTTCCATTAGTTCGGTGCTCAGGCTGTAAATCAAGAGCGAGGGGCTGTTAACATGTTAAGCCTTTAACTCTGCTCACATTTCATTCTTTTAGCTGCTCCTGAAATGCTTAAGATGAAAATTAAACAGCACTGGGGGAGAAACATTTATTACCAACGAGTCAGAAATTGTAGGCAGAGGAAAACGAGAGTAATGCTGTCACATCGCACAAATGTCAACAATTCCTGACAAAAAGGTCTGAATACAGTTAAACCTTCCGGCCTTTGTCCAGTGCATAGCACACAGTCCACAACAGGGATTTGGTCCTTGTTGAAAAGGAGAAGTTCACCCAAATATTACTGGTCAAAGGGATGGCAAAGGGTCACTCTCCTGCCTGTGTGTGTGTGTGTGTGTGTGTTAAATCATTGAAATCATTATACCTGAACTTCATCAGTGTGTCTAGCTATACAGTACTGTGTTAAACAACCCACTGCCAGGTGGCTGCCGGCTCTTACACCGTGTATCACTGCCAATGGCACAAAAGTAGGAAATTGGTAGTTTATTATTCAAATATTGTAGACTAGTTCACCAACCAGTAAAAACAAAGCTTTTTGAGGTTCATTTTATCCACAAAATTATCAAAGTTTCACCCTTTTGACCCCTGCAGATCATCTGTCAAGCACCCTCGATGAATTATTTTGCATTTGCTGTATTAAATCGCCAATTCAACTACATATTATGAAAATAGGTTATAGTAGCCCACGTTTTCAGATATCAAAGAAATAGTTTCTGTGGCATCTGTTGACAGAGAAGCTTGTAAATTATTCAACACCATCAGGACGTTTCTTGTTTTTTTTTTTGAGAAGACAAGTTACACAGATTTAATGTCATGTTTCAAAGCTGTAAGCACGAAAAGATCTCTCAGAGGGATTGCAGTCGAAATCTCCAAGTACATATATCTGAAAACCCAAAGATGCTAGTGGAGGTATGCTAAAAAAAACCTACTTTTTGGGTGAATTTGGGTGATAACATGAAGTCCAAAAAGTCTTATTTCTAATGATTAACAACTTATTTCACCTGCAGTAATATTTTGTAATGCTGACAGAGCTGGTGATTGCCTCTTGATCTCTGCAAGCAGTTAAAAACATCAAGTTCCAAGTATATGTAATGTATAGAACAGCTATGGTCTATGAGCATAGCAAATGCTAACATATTAGCATGGAGTGTGAAAGGAAACTACCTCAAGGGGTCAAATGGAAGATTTTAGTGTATATTTATGTCCTCATCACTTACTGTGTCGGGCTTCTCCCAGTCTCAACATGCACTAAAAACAGAAACAGAACATTAGAGTCTTTTCTGAAAATATTCCTGTGCATGTTAAGCCATTCAGTGCCATTACGCTAAAGGGAACTCAAACATGTTTACAAGATTCAATTCAAATTGAAAACGTCAGTGGTCTTTTAAGGCAAGGTCATATGGCAGTTAGTGCAACCTCAATGTATCTTCTACCGTATGTATGAAAGGAATACATGAACAAAGCCAATACTTGTTATATATCTGAGTTTGATTTGGCAGCTGTGGGTGTTCGAATCCAGTCCTCAAACCTTCGGCCTGCTCTCCTCACAGTCTTTGCTGGTCTGCTCCTCCTGATCCGCCCTGTCCACCAGCGCTGTGTCGGGCTGCACCTCCTCTTCATCCAGGGTCACTACCACCGGGGGTCTTCTCCTCCTCCCTCCTCCCCCTGTTCCTCCAGCGCCTCTACTTCCTCCTCCTTGCTCAGTCTCCTCCTCTTCGTCGTCTTCGTCGTCCTCCCCTGCTTCCGTGTCCTGGCTGGCCGAGTCGGTGCAGGTGGACGACAGGGAGGACAGCTTGTGTCTTAGCTCGGCCTGGGTGGGAACCTGGAGGCTGATCTCTGTGGTGAAGGACTCAACATCTGGACCTGAGAAGAACAGAAGATGGAGAGCTTCAGACTCTGCATTAAAAAATATATACTCAAGGTTGACAGGTTGTCAGGTGGATAGAAAATAATGCTCTTTTTCAGTGTTTGTACAAGTCTGTGGGGAATTGTGCCCCTTTTCTCCTGAAAAACCCAAACAATTCTATTATTTATTAGTCTTCAATATTTATGTGCTATCTCAGGGAAAGGGGCTGCAAATAAAAGGAGGGCACTGTTCAGCTGTTTGGAATTACTTCATAGGTTTAGGCAGAAATCGACCGAGCTCAGTTGACTACAGACAAAAAAAAAAAGTAGCAGATTCACTTGCTTCAAAGTATTTTTAGATGAAGATGAGCTGTCAGACGCTCAAGAAGCAACAAGAAGTTTCCCGAGCAGATATGGACAGATGCTGCTGGTGCATCATGTCTAAATAATGTGCTTGTCAATCTTCTGAGTCACATATTTCTCCTTCAGTGAATTGGAAATGAATTAACTTTAGCAAGTTGTTTACACTGAACAAAAATATGGACGCAGCGTGCAAATGGTCTTCTTTGTTGAGGTAGGGAAGAAGTTAAAAGTAACATTTCAATTGTTGTGATTAGAAAAGGCATAAATTTAGCCAAATGTTTGCGCAAAAAGCTACTGAGCTGCTCAACTGGTGACAAATTGACAGTTAAGCCACACCCTATACAATTATCAGATGGGTCAATATATAATTGAGGAACTTTTGAAGTCCATGGGATATACCTTGCATAGATTTTTCTTAAAGGCAAAAAAAAAAAATCATGTTTTTTATGTTCATTATGATCACGTCTTTACAAATTCCATAATTATTTATTATAGAAACAATCAGTTATTAATAAAAAAAATGACTGGATATCACTAAAATGTCAACTAAATAACCATCCCAATTTAATAACAACCACCTTCTAATCAGCAAAACAATAATAGAATGAGTTTATTCAAAAACTGTTTTGATTGTGTTCTTTTTATTAAGTTGAGATAATCATGACAGATATTTCTTTTTGGCAATATATCAAATTTTATATGGAAAATAACTTTGTATCTGTGTCTTAGAAATCACTTTTACCCATTACAAAAACACCTCTCAAGGAAGTGTGTTAATTCCAGATCACATGACTGCTCCACATGATGTCATTTCCTCCTGAAGAAAAGACTGGCCAGACTCCAAGGCTTTCTGAGTTATTTAATATAAAGTAATGTGTGAGTCGTGTGGATTTATGGCATGTCAACAGGTTTACTACAATATCTTTAGAAATAACTTTTAATTTCAATTTTTCTCAATTGTAAATATAATATTTAGAAGAATCTTTTTTCTAAAAATGCCATGTGGTATTTGGTTATAGGCAGCCATTTTTGATTTTTTACTCAAATGCCACAAATGAAAGGACAGATACAAGAACGGCTGTTGGCATCCTCAGTTAGGACAGCAGCCAAACACAGACAACACTACCATTTGTCATCTGAGGAATCATTCTCTCGATAGATGTGACAACATGATCCTGTTCCCTAAAATGTCCATCAACTTCACAGAGCCAGTCAGGAAGACAATATTCCACAAGCAGCCTCATTTACTGTGTGTGCTGCAGATGCAACAGTACATGTTGCAAAACGTGAACAAACTTGTCACTGACTTGTGATTTCTGGTCTATCACCCGACTCTTGATCTGCCCATTATCATTTCTAATACGGTGCGTATTTGGTTGGTTCATGACGTCTACTCTGTTGTAGAGATGCCATGGGTTTGGACAACGACACCATGTTAAAAAAGAATGTGCAGAATTTCATAAAACCACATGCTGCATTTACATTTTCGCTCAGTGTACATTGATTCCTTTGTGAATTATTGTAGTTGAAAAGAATTTAATGTATTTAGTCTATGTACACTACAGGCCAAAAGTTTGGAAGGAAGGCTAATACAGGTCAAACATTTGGAAGCAACTTCAAGTTTCTGTTCACAATGTCTTTCTTAACCCTCTGATGCACAACATGGGTCAAAAGTGACCCAAATCCAATGGAAAATGGGTATCTCCTGACTCACACTGTGCATCAAAGGGCTAAAAACCAGTGTGAACTGTATGGATTTTGGGATGTATTTACAGCATTATCAGACTTTGCTTTCATTGACATGCACCATTTTCCTCAATTTACCTTTGCATTATTCCCTTTAGCTCTTCTGCTTTTGAGAGTTTGCATACAAAAATCTCAACTGTATCCGTATCTATGACAAACTACCACAGAAATGACTAGAAAGAAACAGCTGAGCAAAGAAACAAGAGTACAGATTTGTACACTGATGAAAGAAGGATACACTGAAAGAGAAATTGCAAAACACTTAATGTTGTCCAACAAAGGAGTTCACTACACCCTGAAGAGACTAGAAGAAACTGAAAGTTATGATGATAGAAAAAAGTCTGGAAGAAAGAGGGTTACTACAAAAGCAGAGGATAAACACATCATTGTCACCAGTAAGATAAATCGGTGGGGGGGGGGGAGAACAGCACCACAAATAAGGGAGGATATCAACATGATAAGGTCAAAACCCACTATCTCTGACAACTGTGAAAAGACGTTTGAAAAAGGCTGATCTGGCGGTTGTGTTTCTGCAAAAAAAAAAAAAAAAAAACACACTACTATGTCCGAAGAACAAGAAAAAGAGATATGAGTGGACAAAAGCACACAAAAACAGGGCCTATGATGACTGGAAACAAGTTCTCTGGACCAACAAAAGCAAGTTTGAACTATTTGGTTCAAATCGCAGAGTCTATGTCCGCAGACAAACTGGTGAATGTCTTAAAGCACCATGCCAACACCCACAATAAAGCAAGGAGGTGGTAGTATCATGGTATGGCGATGTTTTGAATGTGATACAGTAGGAGATTTGTTTGAAGTAAAGGGTATCATGAGAAAGGAACAGTACCACTCCATCCTCCGGCATCATGCAGCTCCATCTGGACTAAGACTTGCGAGTCGAAAGTTTGTTCTGCAGCAAGATAGTGACTCTAAGCATTCTTCCAAGCTCTGTCAGGGTTACCTAGACAAAAAAGAAGAGGTTCTTCGAAAAATGGTTTGGCCTCCTCAGTCTCCAGACCTCTCTCCAAATGAGCTTGTGTGGGATGAATTGGATCAACCAGTCAGAAAAGTGCATCCCACGAACCAGCAGTCTCTCACTGATGAACTTAAGAAAGCTTGGAATGTAATTCCTGGCACATACCTTAAAAAACTTGTGGAACAAATGCCTCGTATATGTCGTGCTGTTGTTAAAGCCAGAGGAGGTTACTTTGAAGACAGCAAAGTCTAAGCAAGAAAAACCCAAATACCTGATAATAAAAGTAAAAATACATTCTGATGAGTGACTCTTCATAATAATAATCACATTTTTTTTGTTGCACAGTATGCCAATGAAACTATGTTGTTATTTTTTTATACAAATTTGATCTCGCTTCCAAACTTTTGGCATGTAGTGTACATGTGTTATGTCCTGTGTCATTTCCTACCTGCGACAGGTGAGGCAGCGCTGTTGTCCTCTCCCCCAGAGTGCAGAAATACATCCAGGGCCTCATGGTCAGACATGTCCATCAGATCCATCTGCTCCAGCATGTCCACATTCACCTCCATGGACGACATGCTACCTATTGGCTCTGGAAACAACATGGGAAATTGAGATGTTAGCAAACACCCATGTATCCAGATTGCTCCGGCAAGAGGCTGAGTCCAGGAAAAGTTTGGTTTTTTTTGTTCTCTCCAAAAACAAAAGCAGAAGCAAATGAGCACAATCAAGCTGGATGGCATTTGAAATGGGTAAGCTTGTGTACAATGCAAACAAAGAATTTTGTGTTTACCTTTGAATCCAAAGCATTAGTGTGGCAAAGAATGGATTGGCAGTATCATTATTTGAGGGAAGCTGTATATGAAGACAACAAGCAATACCTACAATAGCTTTAAGCAAACAATTTAAGAAGCACGGGAAAAAGCTAACCTGGCACTGCTCGGACCAGAGGCAACAAAATCTGCCTTCAGCACTTGCAAAGCCTGAACATTACAGTCTCAAGCTGGAGCAGTAATTTCCTGAAGTCTTGTTGTCGCTGCAAGGTTGCCAGGGAATCAGCGCCGACTCCAGGATGTGACTACTTCTGGACAAGACGTAGTCCAGCTTAGAAGCTCATCTGTAAAACCAGGCTAATGTTTTACTGTTAAACAGAGCCAAGGCTGCTCTTTCCTTATTACCGGCAATGCTAAGCTAAGCTACCTGGCTGCTGGCTGAAGCCTTGGGAAAACATGAGAATGGTGGCAATCTTCTTGCCAAAAAAGCAAAGAACAATATTTCCCCAAATTTTCATCTTTTGCTTTAAGGCAGGGGTGTCAAACGTGTCCCGTGGGCCAAAACTGGCTGGCCAGAGGGTCCAATCTGGCCCACAGAACGACTTTGTAAAGTGTAAAAAATACAGAGAAGACATAAACTGTAAATTGCTCATTTCTAAAACTATAAATTTAAAATACTTTCTAGACCCTGACAAGTTGTTTTGATCATAAAGTAAAAGACTAGATTGTTCATTGTTCTTTTGTCATTTTGGATCTCATTTTTGTAATAATTTGTCTTGTTATTGTTGGTTTTGTGTCTGACTTTTGACATTTGTCTTGTTTTTGTCGTTTTGTGTTTCCTTCTTGTCTCGCTTTGTGTTTTTTTGCCTTATTTTTGTCATTTGGTGTTTCACTTTATTCGCTGCTTTGTGCATCATTTTTGATGTTTTGTGTTTTTTCGTCTTATTTTTGTCATTTTGTTTTGCTTTATTCGTTGTTTTGTGTATCATTTTGATGTTTTTTTTGTCTCGCTTGTGTTGTTCGTCTATTTTTTTTGCTGTTTTGTTTCTCACTTTTGTCATTTTGCATTTCATTTTTGTAATATTTTGTCTCGTTTTTATTTTTTGTCTTTTTTGCCTGACTTGTGCTGTTTTGATCATAAAGTAAAATACTGTATTATTCAGTTCCAGATACCTGTGATTAAATGTTTTGTGCCTTTTTAGACACTTTGTGATCTGTAAGTTGTAATGTGTAAATGATAAACTGAGGCATAAAGTTGCTGAAATTGAATGTATTTTTCTTAAGAAATTTCAGTTTGTTCATAATGTTCTGTAAAAAGATAGTTCATTAAATGTGAACATTATCAGAATGTACTTTTTTGCAGTAAAACAAAGGGAAATTTGGAGTTGTTGTTAATTATAGGTTCCTATGCTCTGATTTTACTGGTCTGGCCCACTTGAGATCAAACTGGGCTGAATGTGGCCCTTGACCTAAAATGAGTTTGACACCCCTGTTTTAAGGTATATTAATAGAATTAAACTTGCATTTAACCATCAGGCGATATGTTGATTTAAACTGACAGCTGACAAATTAAGAGATCAATGAAGATTCCTGTCTGTTCAATATAAATGTCTCACCGTTGATTTTACATCGCTCACAATTTAGGATTTTACTGCTTTGATAATGAGGAGGCACATCAGGATGCTTCATTCAGCTATTTTGTGTAATGTGTAGCTGAAACAGCAGTAAGACTGGCGTACATAACATGGCATAAACACTATATCAGTACATATTTGAATCATTGGAAACTCCTCTTGTACACCAGCTAAGTCACTCCTGGATTCACCACCTTGCAGGGGACCGAACCCCCTCTGTTTACTATCATGATGTGCTGCATGCGTCACAAACAGCCAGTCAGTACATTGAAGGGATGGCAGGGGTGGGTGGGCAAGAGGGGGGTCGTGAGTTGTGAGCACAAGAGGAAGAAGCGACATGATTGGTTATCACAGAGCAGTGAGAGAATATGCCATTGGCTACCGTACCTCAAGGAAATGAGGAGAGCAGGAGAGCAGAAGAGGGCGGCACAGGGAGGGAGAGCAGAATAGAGAGTGAAGAGAGAAAGGGGAATGTTATTTCCCGTGGAGACCGGCCCAAAGTCTCCCTGTCCTTTAAACAGTCACAGAAATAGAAGAAAAAAAAGATCACACACTGACACACAAGTGAGTTTTCAGATGCCTCTACTTTGGCAATTCATCTGAATGTCCACACAGGTGCTTTAAACATATATGTAAACTGACTCTAAAGACACATATACGCTGACAAATGGAGACACAGTGAATTTGTCAGACTTATAGGAATCACTGTTGCACGCACATTTTTCTCCTCCTCAGTGGTGCTTTCTGTGACACAGTTTAGAGGTTTAAATCTCCCTAATGACTCCTCGATATGCAGCTACTCAGCCCCATAAAACATAGTATGGAGGATGCTGATTCAGTTTTCAGCCCCAGATGGAGCAGCACATGAAGCAAACAACACACCGCCTCTGTGGTTATGTTGTGAGAGTCTTGGTGCAGGAAGCGCTGCATTGAGAACATCATTTCTGTGTGACTGCCTCCAACATGTTCCTCTTTTAGCCCCACTGTGACCTTGCCTAAAAGGTTCCCCTGCTGGGAAGAAGTTTTTTTTTTTTGCCTGCAGTGAGATTGCAGAGAGTACATGTGTCTGTGTGAGAGAGTGAGTATAAGACCTTTGAGACTAGCGTTTGATGGCTCAGTGGCTTAAGACATCCACAGCTCTTTCTCTAGTATCTTCCTGCAGTTTATTCCCCACATCTCCCTCTCTTGGTGTCTCTTTGCTCTTCAGTGGCGCCGCCCTGCTGCAGGGATTTACAGCTACATCGAGGGTAATGAGTCGCAGCGTGTTCGTTTCTCACACAGCAGTTTCACATGTGGTTCACTAGAGCCTAAATGCAAATATCTCCACTGTCTTTATTCATCATGAATGAATCTACACTGTTCCAACTAGTCCCTGGATAATGAGCTGTGAATATTTCACTCGAATCTGGCTTTGTTTCTGTTTTTAAAGGTTTAATAAAAACAAACACTGCACTGATAAAAAAGCCATTTTGAGTGACAGCGAAAACATAAGCCTCCCACATTCTCTCGCTCTCCCATCCTTAAGTCTCTTTCTTTTCACGCCGTCTCTCCCTCCTTCCACGCTGCTCCACAATAGTCTCTAATAAGCCATTTCCAGGGGATTAAGGGAGAGGGATAGATGAGTAAAAGAAGAAGAAAAATCACATTACAAACACTGCCCTGCAGAGTCCATAACATCTTTTCGAGGTGGGGTGTATTTCTCATGCAGTCCCTCAGCCTAGCACATCCTTTGGGTATTTTAGCAGACTTTTGGCAGCAATATATGGGATAAACTCCAGCAGGATTGTACTATAATCCCAGACGAAGAGTACATTTATATGGCATGGTGGCATTTTTCAAAGTAATGACTCCACTTGTGTGTTAAGCGACAGGCACTTGAAGTGTGCAGCCTCACTGCAGAAAGCTATTATGGCTCAATCTTATGATATGCAGTTGAAGTGTGAAGGTTTCAGCTGATAGTATCGGGAAATGAATTCATTTGAATGCTGGATGGTTTTGTATTCACCCTCGAATAAGTTGCACAAGCACACCACTACCTAAAGCTCAGCTCCTCAACACTGTCTCTTTTGCTCTGCAGGCATCAGAACACAAGAAATTTTAAAGTCAGAGCTGCTTGAATATCATCACAGAGCACGACTACGGCATCCGTGAGGAACTTTCAACCTCCCTCTCACCTCTCCTCTCAGCGATCTGCAGGTAGCCAGTGGACAGATACTGCTCCATGTCTTGCTGAAAGGCCTCCTCAAAGAACTTCTGCCTTTCTTTCAGCTTGACCTGGGGTGGTGGGACTCCTCCCTGTTCGGCCCCAGGGACCCTCTGTGCGTGCTCCGCATCCAGCTCCACTGGAAACACAAGAGTAAAGTTTTCAAAGTGAGAATTTTACAAAATAACAGCAACTGTGGGTAAAAACTATGTGAACAAGATCAAGGCAAATGATTACATTGCAGTATAACTGTAGCACAAGCAGCAAAGAGTTATTTAATCTGTGGTTTAATTCAGTAATGTCCGTTATATAATGAAAATGAATATAAAGTTCGCTAACATTAGTCGCGATAAGCTTGAAAAATTACAAATCTAGATAACTGTCAAAATCTGTGTGCGCAAATTCTCAGTCACCTAGGTCACAGTAATTGTAGGAGTTCTAGCAGAAGGCAAGTGGACTTCTCATTTTGTTGATCTTAACGTTATTTTATCCTTCAAACAAGGTGCTTCTTCAGTTCTGACTGGTGGAGAGTCCCAGGTAAAGACTGTCACTAAAATTACAAGACTAATGGTTCTTTAACAACAAGACTCGCATGTCTCAAAGTGTGAATAGTTGTGAAACTGCCAGTTAAGAGGTGTTAATGGTGATGAAACTTTCTATGGAAGAGATCTCAAGAATGCATTATAAATACCTGATAAGTGGTGCTGTATCTGTTTAGAGGTGGATTTTCTATTTTAACATAGATGGCCTCCTTTACTTGTCTCTTCAACCATCCATCTTCTCTTTCCAAGTTGTTAATGGACCATTAGCCATATTATTTCAGGGTGACATGTACCTGGGACTCCATATAAGTCAGTTAGAACTGAAGAGCATCTTTGGGGAGAAGTGAAACATCTTCAAGAGCCAAAAAAAGAAATCTTCTACTGAAACAGCTGCTCTCCACTTAATTTCCCATAAATCTGCTCAAAAATATTTCACTAACGGCAACAGGCAATTTAAAAAAAGCAAAAAAAAAAGCATCCTTTAAATTCTGTGAAAGGAATATTGATCTTATATTAATGACTGGTCAGACAGGAAGAAGTCTAACTCATCCTCCACTAGCTGAGGTCAGTCTTTACTGAAGCAGAACGGCATCGAGCTTGGTGCTCCTGAAGCATTCACACACATTCCCCAATTTACAGCCCTCTCTGTAACACAACACTCTGTCTCCTGGCTTGTACAGGAGGGACCACACTCACTGAAGTCTCACACATCAAACCCCTAGTGAAGCTCACATCAGTAAACCAAGACTCATCCCCTGCCGTCTGTATCCTCAGTGGCGCTGTGGCATCAAAGGGAAGGTTCAGGATGAGAATCTATCACTGCTGTCGAGGAGAACAACTGGCTGCTGCGATACATATATTAAGGTTTAGATGAAAAGGGTTTGTCATATAGCTGGCATAGTGCTGGGCGATATGGAAAAAATCATATTTCACGATATGGATTATTTTATATCACGATACATATCACCGATATACCACAACAAAGTATGTTTTCAGTTATTCTCTGAAAAGTTTGACAAAAATTTCATTGCTTACTTTTCTCCATGAAACTTCAACCTGTTGCTAGGGGTGGACCCGAATATCCGGTCCGATGGTGGTATGTGGATATTAATTTTGAGATCCGAATATTCGCCCCCCCCCCCCCCGTCGGGCGTTACGAACCGAGCCGAAAATTCAGCTCTTTCCTCCGTTAGCTCACCGCCTCTGACCTCACGGACCGAACCGAATATTCGGGTCGTTCCTCCGTCCGTCCGTCAACCCCCCCACTCCCGCTCCCTCCTACCACCACCCCCCGTTGGGCGTTACGAACCGAGCCGAAAATTCGGCTCTTTCCTCCGTTAGCTCACCGCCTCTGACCTCACGGACCGAACCGAATATTCGGGTCGTTCCTCCGTCCGTCCGTCAACCCCCCACCCCCGGACGTTACGGAGCGGACCGAATGTTCGTCATTAATAGGGACCGAATATCCGGAGCCCAGAAACTGCTATTCAGGTCAGCCCTACCTGTTGCGCGTCCATCGTTCAGCATTCATGAGTTAAGTGACATAAAGCATGTCGCAAACCCACGTGACAATCAAAGAACGTAAAGCAGCGTCATGTCGTAAAAACCACAAGATGGAGTTTCTTTGCGAAAAATCTTTTTTATTCTTCTTTATTTTCACTTATATAAACTTAGAGTATGCATAGTGACAAGAAAACACTAACACAATCGTCGCAGGCTATTTAATGATATATTTGCTGTAATAATTGATAAAATTAGGTTAGAAACGATAGAAACGATAAAAGAGAAATGGCATGATAGACACTTTTCTATCGTTCTCACGATATGTATCGTCTTATCGCCCAGCACTAAGATGGCATATAAAAAAGATCTGTAATTTTATGGAATTTTTCATTTTTATTTCACATATTTTATATATATATTCTTCAAATACAATAAAATATTAACATAATAAATAAAATAGACTGTAAATGTACATGTGTTCTGTAAAATAACAAAACCTATAAGTGTGAATAACCATAAAATTGACGTTTGAGGATTTGTTTTTTCTTTTTTTGACATTAAAAAATCTTTGAATACATCAGGAAATGTATCAAAATTTCCTTTTTATTTAATGGATGACATTGTTAAATTCAACTTCACTATATTTCTAAAACTACATACAATTTGTGACAGATAACATGAAATCTAAGAATATCATTTTAGCTAGATTTGTTTGTTAAATGAGACACTCCGTATACAATATGTTTTATATGTACAAAGCTTAAATAAACATAAAAACATTAAAAAGCAACAAGATCCTCATGATATACACAGGATCTCATGTAAAATTAGGTGTAGTAAAAGCAGTTCAGTACAAACAGTAATCACGGAAAATTACTATATTTTTTGAGATTGGAATAAATCATTTTTTGTTATTTTTACAGTAGTTTTTGGTGCCTTGGATGCTTGTTTTTCCTTCTTAGAGCTGGTGCCCCCAACAGCAGCATCAAAATGATTTTTTTTTCAAGTAGAATAGACATTTTAGAATTGTTCTGAAAAATGCATCAGTTTTTATGTCAAATGAGGCAACTGTATAGACTAATCTAACAAAATCCCAGCCATGGAAAACCTCACTTAGCTTCCTGATTGGTCCAGGTACATTATGGGGACCCGCCTTCCTCTTGGGGACAACAAGCAAGTCCCCACCAGTTCAATCATTACATTTCAGTATGAAGGATAAAGAAAGTGTAAGGGTTAACTTTATGCAACTACTATTAACTACAACTTTGGGTGAGTAAGTCTCCAGGAGACAAATGTAAATGAATGTAATGTCCTCTGAAGTGGTGGAGACACGACTGTGTTTTTGTTTGTGTGTGTGGGCACTGCTGCAGCCTGGAGTCTCGGACAGCTTGTCTCTTTAGCTCTCTCGTCTCCCCCTGGTAGATGACAGCATTATATAAATCCGCCCACTAACTACTGAGGCAAGAGCCAGGTCGCTACATATAAAATGTCTGATGTGACCCTTATCCTGATCCTGGTTTAACATGCACAAAAAAACCCCATCTCATTTAAGGAATGATGGGTTAAAAAGAAACCTTGCCTTGAATTCACTCTTGTTCATTTTGTCTATTAGTCCACAACGAGATCAATCGATAATGCTGCAGTCTCTCTTTCACTGCTCAAAGAAAGCTCACTGTGGAAGTATATAATGAACAACTGAAGCCTGGCTTTTGCCACACTGCCAATTACGAGATGATTTGCAGGATTTCGTGTTACCAAGGCACTCCCTGGGAGCTGCACATTGAAGTGAAGCATATTTCCATATATATAATTCTACCCAGGCGGTCTCCCTACTGCAGGATCTGGGATTGGGCACCTTCACACAGGCCAGAGCCCTGATAAAAGCATCAGCAGATGGACACAGAGAAAGAACAATGAGATCCCAGCAGAGCTCACACACAGCGACAGTCCTCAGAGGCTTGGAGAAGAATAGCTCCGTCTCTCTCCCTGTCATTCCTCACTCAGCGTCCAATCTATCTCATTTATCTGATGACTCGCCTTTGTCCCATTACTCCCTCATCTTTCCCCCTCCTGACTGCATTCCTTCCCTTTGCTGCTGGCTGTCCTGTAAGTGTGTCTGTGTGTGGGGATGTCTTGTAGAGACTGCTCTATTAGATTACGGGGCCTCGGGGAAGCTTTGTTAAGTTTGTGAAGCATTGTGTAGGGTAAGGGGACTAAGGGAGACGGAGGGCAATGTGTTTAGTTATAATTAGAGCTTGTGGACAGACAGCATCAGCGACAGAGCTGGATCCTGTTTTTTCTCTGTGTAATCCAATTCTCATTCCATTATTAGCTTGCATGGACTATTTATTTACATCATCCATGTACCTGCTGACTGAATGCATCCATCTGTTAGACTGTCTGCCACTCTCAACCCCTTCTTCCTTTTTTTCATCAAATATACACACAAACAGCTTATAGAGTTGCCAAGAGGATGACATGATTCCTAAATGAGTCAAATATATAAAATATGAACAAAAATCTGTTAGTGTCTCATACATTCCAAATGACCCATTTATAAAACAAAAAAAACTTCAACTTCGTAACCTAAGAAAGACATTAAGTATAGACAGTGATGATTTATGCCAGTTTTCCCCTGAAATGCTACAATGAATCTATTTTTTCTGTTTAATGGTGAGCTTTTTATCTATCTTTCCAGGCTTCTTTAGAACATAAAGCCATCTTTCGTATAATTTTATTGTATTATTCTTAGTCTTTTCTTTCCATTTTTTCTCTCCCCCTTTATTCTCTTGGTCTTTTCATCACTGTATATCAATCAATCATATCTTGCTATGCACAGGGAGCACTTTTAGCTCTCACTGATTTAGCCTGCAGCGTTAAGTTTGTGCAGATACATTTAGAGTAAAGAGCACAAATCATTAAGTCCAACAAATACTGTTTCATACAGACATACTTTCAGATTACATAAATGCAGAAGTGGAGTTGTAACTGCGTCAGTATAGAAATGCTCCAGTCAGAAACACCCTCATGTGGTTTGATTCACACGTACAGCGATGAACGCACACTCACCAAGACATACACATCTGGGGATGATTCATAAGAGCTAAGCCAACTGCGTTATGTTAGTCACAGCAGATGATGTCAAATGAAAGAACATCACTTGATCCTATTAAAAAGACAGATGATTCTTAATTGCGCTCGGGTAAGAATAGCAGAACCACCCCTTCTGAAATTTACACTCAGAGCAATTTCCTTCTTGAGAAAAAGACAAAATCAATGCACGAATAAAAGCCACTAATTCCTGAATAATAGATTTACTATGATAGTAGATGACGGAAAAGATAAACAGAAAAATCTGTGGTATTACCTGAGTTTGTCTTTGCCTCATTACATGATGCGTCTGTTCCCACAATCATTCTGCTCAGCATGCAAACCTATACATCAGGAGTTGTCCGCTCTCAAAATAATAATGGCGTAAATAACATAAAACAGCCTTGTTGATAGCTATTTGTGCAGATGACATGAGACTTTTAATATCATATCTGTTCAACGGCAGAGAAACATCTGCTATGAGGTCTACGAATGCAGGAAGCAGAACAGGAAGAGAGGCTGCTGTGTTTGTGGCTGTGTGGGTGATCGTGCACCTGTTTGTATTTTTTTTATTATGCCATTTTATTGACGATAAAAACAACTATTTACCTTCGCTGCCATCTATTCACTCCATAAAGATGCAGTCTGTTTTTGATTTGCCTTACAAGTGTGAGTTTGTTGGATCTGTGAATGTTGTTTTTTTCATGTAAATGTGTATCCATATATAGAAGCGCAGAGACCAACCCTCACTAGCTTTGCCCTTCATTTGCAGCTACAGTGTGAGAAGTTGCTACAAACTGTCTGCAGGTGAAAGTAAAGAGGAAGCACGCCATCAAGGGCAATTCAAACCTTTAGGATCAACTCGAGCTTTAGATTTGACAAAATTGAGTCATTTTCTCACATCTTGGCTCGCGTGGCTAAATGCAAATCTTTGTGTTAAGTGTTCATCGTACAAAGTTAGCCACCACATCTCTTTTGTGTGGGCAACGCTAAATTGAGCTCACATTTCATCAAGGACATTTGAGAGTCCTTTTCGGTAGGATTTTCGAAGCAGTAAACTCAATTAGAGCGCTTTCAGATCTTTGTTTAGTAAGATTTCTTCGGTTTAAAGAATATTTAGTTAGAGCACTAACAGGCTCCATTTAAGTGGCTGCGGCAGCAATGATAAGTAACACAGACAGACCGCTTTTCAAATGGAAATATATCTTTTTATAGAATAAGTCATCAGCAGCCAATTCAAGTCACTGCTGAGCCACTCGTTTACACTTTGTAGTGTGGTTCACATATCAGGTGCCGCTATAAGCTGTGCCAGTGGAGAGAAGTTGTTTGAAGCCTGGATGGACAAATGGATGGATGGATGGGTAAATAGCTGAAAGTGTCAGCTGACTTGCTGCCCTTTAATTTCTGCCAAAGGCGTGGGACTAGAGCGACCGCTTTTGTACCTGTGTGAACGGAAAGTATTAACTATGTGAGCCTGAGGCTATTTTCAGAAAAAAATTTCACAGTCTCTACTTTTAAGCTCTTATCTTGGTCATTATAGGGACTACTCATACATGCTGTATATTGTTTTGTTTTTTTCCAGAGCAGTCTGGGTTATCCACATCTTCCACAATTTGAAATGATAATACTTGTATATGTTGTTTAGTAGTGCTTTAGTTTAGAAATGCTTTTACATGTGTTTCACCATAAAATGTTGGCGGTTTGAGATATCTTTTCATAATTGTGTAGTGAAAACTGCCCGGAGTCTGGCAAGTCAGAATCACAATAAGATACAGAGATACAGTTTTGAAATTGGGCAAATATACATGTTTAGGCTGGAAATAGATGTCTTTATTCTTCGAAGTGTCCACATACAGTAGCCCACTTGCACAAAGGGCAAAAGAGCCAAATGCTTACCCCACAACACCCAACAAGGGGCCTCTAATGGCTACTTTGCCTCAGGCTCACCAGAGTCTAGGATCAACCCCGCCTTCCGGCACACAGGCTCATCTTTTGACCTCAACTTTTAAATCAATGCAGAGCAAATCCATTACTCTGTATTTATTTTTCATATGAAGTAGGATATAATGCCAGTCCTCAGTTGGACACAATGCAGATACCTGCTGGGATTTCAAAACTAGATTACTTTTTTGAGACACATTTCATATCATCAGGAAGGGTACATTTCTGTGTTTGTGTTGATATATGGTACACTTACATTAGGAAACAATAGGGACTTTGTGACTTTGTTCTACATAGCAGCAGGGATGTGAAAATGGGTGAAGAAATTAGTAAAGATATGACTATATGTGGTGTGATTTTAACACATCATAGGAGTTCAAACCAAAGAGCATTGAGTCGTACATCAAGTACATCACTAAGCTAACATTGCTTGAAAGGTCAAGTCATGTCGTTTTATTTGATATGCCCAACAGTTGAAAGGAAAAAAATACTTCAACCAAGCAGAAGGGATGTGAATCTAGACAAGTTCTGTGGGTTCAACTTGCAATTGTCCTCTGAGGCCTTTCTATGTATTTGTATATATGTGAAGGACAAACAGAGCAGTACAGTGACAGACAGAGAAAGTGGGAGTGGCAGTAAGATGCATGATGTGTGGACAGTTAATGTTTTCATCATTGTGTTCCATCTTTTCTTAGAGAAACGAGATGACAAGAGAACAGGGACACGGCCACAGGACTTGACCTTTAAATCAATGCTGGAGAAAATTCAAGAGACACTCTGAAAGGCTGATGTGACGCTGAAGAACAGTTTCATGAAAGAATCCAGTGAGAGACGTTATAGACATGAAAAAAATCCCTGCATTTTAATTATTTTTAATTTGTCATAACAAAGTGTTTGTGGCATCTTTTCAAGCACGGATGAAACTCCAATATCTATTCTTTATGAGCTGAGATGATCTATTTTTTTTGTTTTGATTAACACTCAAACAATCCATCCACGATCTCATTATAGCTGTTTCATGCAATTTACATCACAACGACTTGCTAAACAGATCAAACGTTCAATATCTGATATAAAAATCCCTCTTTTTCCATCCGTCACTTTAAATTAGCTGTCTGGTCTCAGATGGATTTGTTTCTGTTTGCTTATGAAGGCCTAATATTTCATTCTGAGACAGCAACATGCAGCCTGAAGACCAGGAGGCAGGGCTGACAGTAGAGACAGCCACTGCCTCTTCTTCTTCTTCTTCTTAAGCCCTGCTCACTCAGCCGTGGTATTTTTAGATTCTGTCCGCCTCGCTATATCTCGCAAGTGCTCAGGTTTCCGCTAAAGGCAGCCCCCATGCTGTAAATAACATAATCACTTCATTCTCTCTCCTGCACGCTCACACACCCATCAAAATGCTAAACAAATACGCATGATGGACTGAATGAACTCCATTGTGTGTATAATAGAAAAACACTCGAGCATGCACCACTGACCAGGCGCATTACAAACAAACAAACAAATAGTGAGTCATTATTGTGGCTAAAGTGTGACTTCACTGCGTATTTTCTAGAATAAATCATCCACTCATTTATCTGTGCTCCTAAGCAGTGTTATGTAACCGCTTTATTGGCTGCTGATAGTCTGACTTACTTTGTTGGATGAGCCACACATGCACGCCTTACAGTGAATTCTTTCATCTTCAAACAGATCATCCTCGCATTTTGTGGCTCACCAGCACACGCTGCACGGTGCCCATTTGCCGCCCCGGCCTCCCCCACATCTACACGGGAGTATCACTCTCGTTTCTACAGATCTCTCTCCTCTTTCCTGTCAACAACACCAGTTTGCTGTCACTCTGTTAAACGGCAGCAGTGGCAGCTTCATGAGCTTTCTGTCCGGTCTCTGCAGGCTGCAATACATCAGCTGCTGCCTTCACACACTCACTCAACCACAAACGTCTGTGAAGCTACCAGAAGCCTTTGTACTGTTTATTAAAAAAAAAAAAAAAAAAAAACTAACATGGTGTCATCATGATTAAATTATCAGAGCTCAGGAACAACAAAACCATTATGTTATTATATGCATTGGGTTCCTTGCACATTGCTAGCCCATTTTAAATCTAATTTTAAGCCTCCCACAGCCTTCAATCATTTCAGTGTTATTCCTGAATAAATTGTTTTCTTAAAGAACTATTGCCTTGGGGATCTGGGATTTAAAATTGCAGCTACAACTCTTTTGCTTTCTCTGTTGAACAGGGTGACATTTCCAGGAACAAACCTGTATAGTAGCTTTCTGCAATATTGAAAGGTTTTGTCAAAATGTTGCACAGTAGCTACTGGCTTTACTTTGTTCCAATTTCCAGGGAAACAAGAAACCTATCTGGACTTTATTGTAGGCTTCTGACTGAAATTGTGTGTAAACAAAAACAAGACTGATGACTGTGGCTCCTACTATCATTCAGATCAAAACAATTAGAGTAGAATATGATTTAGAATACGAGCCTACTGTGGCACATCAACATTTGTATATATTCATATGTGTGTATTGCTGCAGTTTGCTTGTAAAATAGTGTCACAATTGTGAAGTAAACAGCAGCAGTGAAGATACAGTGTTGGGCTGTGTTGTTGACAGGGCTACGGTGTGCACTACATGCAGTGTGGGTGTCAAACAGAGCTACCACGCAGTTTTCATGCTTTCCTTGACCTTACTGCAGCAGAGGGCAATTGATTTCTTCTTGGTTTGTGTTTTTTCATCTTTCCCAACTGTGTCAGCAGAAAAAAACCCATTAGATTTAGTATTTAGATATCTTAAAAGAGACAAATGTTCATATTAAAAGTGATAAATGTTAGGCTACGCACACAATAAACGTAATTTTGAACAGAAACTTTGTAGTGGAACTATAGAGACATAGTATTTATAAATTGGTATGTAAATAAATACTGGTTCACTTAGAAACATCTTGATTGGAGGTGTTGTATGCAAACTAATTCACAGTGTCAGCTGGGAGTGTTATGGTGAATGAAAGTACAACCAGAAAACATAAAATCCATTTAATAACTTACTACTGTACGTCAACAGCTAACAATACATCTACATTTAATCATTTTATAAAATTTGGGACAGAAGTCTCATTTAAGTTGTTCCCTTCACCAGAAAACACCAGTCTCCACTGCAGACACTGCAAATATTCACACTCAATTTGTCTCCACTAATGTGGCAGTGCAGTGGCGTACAAACAAACACAATTGTTATTTTATTTACCAAGCATCCGCAGCTGGCAAGCAAGCAGAAACTAGTTTTTGCTGGTTTGTAATCAAATGAGTGTTTGCAATGATGCGGCAGCCACAGTCAATGATGGGTGTCTAATGAGGGGCCTCATTGAAAGGAAATGAACACAATAAAAAACTGAGCATACTGCAGGGACATATTGACTTGGAGATTTTTCCACAACTTCTGCTGATCTATGTGCCACATTCTAACATGGTGCGGAGCCATATTCCTGTCTAGAATCATGAGTTGTGTTAGAAATAGCGAGTGGCGCCATGTACTTACACTTCAAACACTTTTTTATGCTTGAAGCTGTTTTTTGAAGGTAAAGATGTGGGCACTTCTTCTAGAAAACAGGGGAACTTGTTACATATCTTTATTATCTACATTCATGATAGAACAAATTATGGTCCGTCTCTCTTTTTATATCAGTAACCATTATCTAATTTCAGTGAAATCAGTTTTCCTAACTACACATGTAACCAAGCAACCGCACACCAACATGTAAGGCAAAGCTCTGTAGGAGAGCTTCTTGCGTACTGCTTAGTCACTCACAGTGTGAACACAACCAGAGGATAGAGCATTTTTCATTACAAATAATGCCTTATTATATGTGAAAAGGTACCACTCAGCTTCGGAGACCCGACACCAACTGTAGCTCTGAGTGATCTCATTAATTCCTTTTGACTCATTCCACACGAGCACGTCGAACTAATGTGGCAAAACAAGAAGCTGCCATTATCATTTACCTGGTTTGCTGTCTGTAAATTAGCGACACAAAAAAAAACAGATGAACAGAGAGAGATGAATTGCTTAGACAGGCTGTGAATGTGTGCAGATATCCACCAGAGCACACACACGTCAACAGACGGAGTGAACGGGTCACGACTAGGCCTAGCAGCAAATCAGAGGTGTCAGCTACTGTTGCAGCCAGACCGTTCACAGCACAAGGCTGCACACTGGAATTAGGAATGTACCAATTACATACGAGGGGGTGAAGGTCACATCTGTAACTGAGTCTAACCTTGCAGAGTGTGTTTGGAAAAGGCTAAACAAGTGCTTCTCAAAATGTCCTTTAATTTATTCTAGGTTATAACCTTGTGTGATTACATGCTCTAATAAAACTCAAAACCTCATAAACAAAACAAAAAAACCTTTCAAATCACCATATTAGTTATAATTTTTGAGTGAGCACTCATATCTGTCATTATGTGAGACTTTACACCTTATTTATAATGCCAACAATAAAACATTTGTGGTTGTCTGTGTTGCCCCGTCCTCTCCTCGGCTCTAATGCTGCTCATGCTTGTTGGATAAATTCTGGCAATTTTACAGTGAATGCACTGCGGGGGATTTAAAACCAGCCTCGTTCTCCATCATCTACAGCGCTTAAAGCCAGATTTGATAAAAATGCAGGTGGCTAATAAAGTATTTCAGCTCTGAAGCAATCAAAGCATCGGCGATATCAACTGCTTCGGGTTAATGAGCATTAAAATAAATCCAGGCTTGGTGAAAAATTAGGCCTAGAATGACCGCTTTGACTGTAATTGAACAACTGCATCTGACTTAAACTGTTTGTAGTATACCTGCTCTAAGAAAGATGCATATGTCAGTCAGTTACATAATATTGCAACACACAGGCACAATTACATAATGTGACACATTAAGGCACATTTATTATTTTGCCACATTTAATCTGACTTGACACAGCAGTGAAGCAAGAGAATGTGTATTAGGCTTTTATATGATGTGAAATATGCAACCTGGAGGGATATTCAATCACCTTTTTGTGTACAAATCTCTGTTGTTGCTACAAAGCCACACAGTCAGCAGCTGCATTTGTGCTTTTTCAGCTCTGGGTTGTTTGGTCCTGTCTGCATGTGTGTTTTGTTCTGTGAACATGAAGAACATGAAGAGAATGAGTTCAAAATCTAAATGTGGGTAAAAAAAGAGCCTGAAGTAGCAGTGGTGGATATGAGCAAATGTGCTCTATGGATGGAATTCGAATATATTTTTTTTGCTTTTCGCCTCCCCCTGCTAGTTGACATTTCCATTGCTGCGAGGCATTTGGCCTTTTAAGTGTATATAAATGTGTATTTTCAATACCACATGTGTACGTTAGCCTGCAGCCACAAAGCAGACAGGTTGGAAGAAACAAGTTTACATCAGCAGGGGTCAGATGGGTAGAAGGATCGGCAGGGAGGAGGAGACAAACACCAAGGAACATATTTAGTGAATACATTTGCAGATTTTATAAGTGCACATTAACATGAAGCAATAAATTAAGGTTAGAAAAAAAGACTTAATATACTGTCTTATTGTTGACAAAAAATACATTGAAAAGTTGCATCAGTGCATCAGATACTGATGACAAAAAAGTCTATCTGAAACAATAATATCATAATACACATAACACATTAAGATAACTTTGCCAAATCATAATTCCAATATTGGAATTTTGGGGGCGATACCAAAAGAAACTTTGATATTGATGTTGTGGCCGATATCTGTATTCTTGAGTTATACTGGCAATAGAAAATGATGGGGTCATTGTTTATTAACTTTCCAGTGATTTATGTCACAAACTAGTTAGACACCACTTGAGTCTGCACCACTGTCTACTCAGCTGTGATACATACTCTGCTACATGTACTGCACACAACGCAGAGAATATTGTCAAAAAAAAAAAAAAAAAAGTCAGAGTCAGAGCTGCTCTGTGGGACAAACTATGCAATTACACCATTTCTAAATTACTCCATGAATCTTATTCTATATTATGTTATTTGACAATCAACTTATTTGCCAATAGTGATCAATATCGGTCAAAATATTGGTCAATCAATATATCAGTTTGGCTCTAATGATAACAATTTCAGTACACATGAACACCTTTTGGCCAAATGGATGCTGACTAATATATTCTAAAAACAAGCTATCAAACATTGTTAAAATATTCACTTTATCTTTAGTTTCTATGGTCAAATGGCTTTCTTCTTGTAAACAAAATCAAGTTAACATACTTGTGATCTTCAGTAGCAAGTGACCCATTCACCATTATGTGTTTACAAACGTCCTGTGGCCTTGAACCAGTCTTGATAACTGGTGACACAGAAAGGCATTGAGAGACTGTGACTGGCCTGTTTTATCTGGCAGCACTTAACAGCACATTGTCAAACAGAGGGTGCATCCATCAAGAAGAGAGAGGAGGGGGAAGGGAAGTCTACATCTTCTCATAGGTCTATCAGCTCTTCACAAGCCTGTCAAACTACCCACCTTGCACAATCTGTTCAAAAAACAACTTTCTCATTTGCCAACAAAATGTACTGCCCACATGAACTCTTAATGCTCACTGGTGCAGTTTCAGCTGACTGTGTCAGACTGCAATTGGTGATTTCTACAAGGATACTGAACACTATTACACTCAAACCCCAGTGTAACTAATGTCTGAGGCATGGGTGATAAATGATGTTACCTAATATGTGGAAATTGAATTCTTGGCCTAATCTAAATTTTGCAGTTCCAGTCTTGCTTCATTTGCCTCTCAAATGCAGCTACACACATCCTTTTCGATAGGGATTAAACGTCTGTTAATGAATAATAAAAATGACATTTTTCATACTCTTCCCTGTGCTCGGAGATAAATATGGGAGAAAGAGACTTCCTGGCCTGCCAAATAAATCGGTGATCAGCCAACGGGACTGTAAGCAAGTGACAAAGAGGAAGCAAACTATGGTGGAGCTGAATACAAATGATTACCTTCACAAAGGCTTTACTCGTATGCACATACAGTACAGCTATGTCATGCTGTACTGTTGGAAATAGATAAAACAAAATGCTGTTCCCCAGGAGACAATTAAAAATGCTTACATCACAGCAAGCTCTGAACTCCTAACAGAACCTGAATGAGCTGGTGAAAAAAAGGAGGAGAGGATGAAAAACTGTGGATAAGAGGCATTTTCTAACAGGTTAATTGCTTGCCTTGAAGGGAGCTTTACTCACACCGATAAGGATGTGCTATTTAATGATGGCTAACATGGTAATGACTGGGTGTTGGCCTCTAAATTAGGGATCCTAGCCAGTGTGATCCTCACAACAAGAAGGGGCAAGAAGACCGCAGTGACTGAAATACACAAGAAAAACACTCTGAGTGCAAACATGCCCTCCAGCATTTTATACAACCTGGAATACTGCAGGAGGAAAAAGCTAGAATATTAAGATGGCACTGCAGATGAGTTAAAATAGTCAGGCTGTAAAAAAAAAAAAAAAAACATCCATCCATCATCTATACACCACTTAATCCTCATTAGGGGAGTGGAGGGCTGGAGTCTACCCCAGCTGACTTACAGCGAAGGAAGGGGACACCCTGGACAGGTCGCCATACATATACACATTTGCATTCACACTTATGGACAATTTAGAGTCAACAATTAACCTCAGCATGTTTTTGGACTGTCGGAGGAAGCCGGACTACCCAGAGAAAACCAACACATGCACAGGGAGAGCATGCAAACGCCATGCAGAAAGATCCCAGGAAGGCAGGGATGCAAACCGGGGATCTCCTAGCAGCAAGGTGAAAGTGCTAACCACCAAGACACTGTACAACCCGTAAGTAAACATGGCATTTGAAAATGAAGACCTGAATGCATGTAGATATTCACATCCAAAATGCACATGTATTGAAGACCAATGCACACACGTTTGTTTTTGTAGGAAAAAATGTGGCAATATTCCAGATTTCTAGAACATTTATGCAGGCTTTGATGCATTATGCAGCATTCTCCTCTTTTCCCTCCACCGCAACAAATACAGCCTTACATCAGCAAAACTCACCCGCAAATCTTCGGTGAAGACGCCACTCAAAAAATGCTTATTCATTCTTTCCTTTTTTTTTATTAAAAAATGACAAGAGGGATGTAGGAGACAGAGATGTGGGATGACATGCACCTGAGGCTATGAGACAAACTTACAGAAATTCAGTTTCCTCGCTGCTACATCGACAACCTAAGAAGTGGCCAGTAGACGGTATGCTGTATGTGATAAATAACAGCTCTACAGCAAACACTGTACAGGCCTTAGCATATCACCTTGTTAGTACCCCTGATAAGATAAAAACATGTTCAGCTATGAATAGTAGCATGTGCTGTAACACAAGTTTTATAACAATCAGTTGCGAGACAATGGAGCGCTACGGAGTTACACAAGCATGGCAAAGCCAGCAACAAACACAGCACAAAATCAGTGAAGCAAATGCACACTGTGGAATGACATAAGCATAAAGATGCAAAAATCTCCTTGGAAAAAGAAAATCTCAAAAGGAGATACTGTATTTTAATAACTCTGAAAAGCAAAAAATTCCCTTTCTTTAAACAAACATCTACTGCCAATATAATTTAACAGGAGGTATCTAAGTAGAAAATCTGCAATGCACTAAATTTTGAGTGTCCTTCACCATGAATAAGCCATTTTCTCAGAACATGTGTTTTTATACATAACGCAGATGCTACATGGTGCATTACAGGTCCACACACATGTTCCCTTTGATAAATTTTTCATCAGCACTCATGTCAGACCTCGAGTCAAAATGGGTATACAAGTGCTGCATGCAGGAGCTTTCATTTAGGGAAGATGATAAATGATAGATTCGTTTAAACACAGAGCGTCTTGCTGAACCAGACTAAGAAATCTCAAGCAGGTGTTGCGACATATGTGCAACAAGGTTGTTGTATTATTTAAAGTTCATCTGATGAGGGAGATTGTTTTGCAGATGTATTTTACTGGCATCGCCTACTCATGTGTGGTTGGAATTAACGCTGTGATCCGTATGTGTTTTACTGAATGTGCATTTGTTTATGGATTGAGTGAAAGTATCTGATATTTCATGATGTCAAAGCATTTTACAGAGGAACTAATGAAACTGACATTTCATTGAAGTTGATGTTATTTCTCTGTACTGTTGCTAAAATGTGCAAAATGACATGTTAATTTTTAAATTTCCCAGCAATAAAGCATTTCAAAAAGCAGTTTTCATCTCAGAATACATTGTGTAAAATTGATGCACTTAAAATCTAACAACCTATAAAAATAAATATATACTTTTAATTTAAAATATTCATTAGCTAGACAACTTAATTCCTACATTTGAATCTAAAGATGACTTATTTCTTTAGCTTGCCATCTAATTGTGGATTGCTTCTCTTCATATTCAGTCTGCTTTCAAAGTATAAACATTAGATTCTGTCTCTTGTTTGAACCATCCCCAACCTTTGCATTTATTTATCTACCTCATTGCCTTTTTGCACATCTCAACAACAATACAGGAGATTCCAGCTGCAGGGGGGTTGTGGTGGGAATGTGTGTGCATAGATTTAGGTTAAGAGGCACCCAAGGGAGATAATGTAACCACTGCAGGAATCTATACAAATGTGATTCCCTGAGAGCTGCTCTACTGTCATCCTGTGTGACAGAATAAAACCAGAGGCAGAAACAGAGATAATCTATGTGTGTGTTTCGTGTATGTGCGTTGGTGTGAATGTGGGAGCAGCAAGAAAAAGATTACAACTCTTCTTCTATTGATTTCTCCAACTAAAAATAAATAAATTAGGCTATCGTGTAATTTCATCTCAAATGCATCCCAGTCTCTTTTGAAAAATGTCAAGGCCATAAGTTGGTGTTGACATCATAAAGCGATGGATACATCCAGACTGGCTGATGCCTGGTTGATATGATGTTTAGTTACTGATATCACTACATTAATCTTATTACATTACTGTGAAGCATCCACAGAAGCTCAATCACCACCACTGAAATCAAGATTGAGCAAACTCTGTGACCAGGTACTTACTGCAATTGAAGGAAACAACAAAAATAGTCAAAACTTAACATGCTTGGGGTGTAAACAGCCTGCAGTTGATCCATGATCTGTACTTGATCCACATCTATTGTTTAACACACATATGAGCTGCAGAGTAATTGCAGTTCATATGTGTGAAATGCCAGTTTGTTGCACAATCCTGCTTAGAAACGGTTTTGACAACATAACTCCGCCACGTGTTCACATGAATGGGGCACGATAAAAGCAGTTTACAGTGACAGTAATGGAAGTATCTGTTGGTGTTTTTTGCTGATCTGATTACATAATCTGAAAGAATTGATCCGATCTGAACTATAAGTATTGAGATCTGTTGCATCATTAAAGCATGCTGTGGATGACTTATGAGGATGAAGGTGTCGAGAAATACGTATGTTGTCTCCAAACTGAGGTTGCCATAAAAAGGTTCTGTACTCTTTTTGTATTTTAGAAAACATGCAGACACACCAGGTTCTGTACACTGCTCTGACACTTCCAGTTTAATGACACTCAAATGTCACTGTAAACAAGCATTGTATGCACATCCATGAGCAAAAATAAGTAGGTCCTACACAAAACTTTTCTCACTCGCCATGAAGGGCGGCTGTTCTCGTCCAGATACTGACATTAAGGTGTCATAATAATGTTCTGAAACTAAAAACACCAACAGTGTCACGCTGATTGTTTTCCTAAAAATTCAACACTTTCGGATCTCTGAGTGAACATCTGGGCAGAGAGCTTGTTCTTCTCATCTGTGCTTAAGTCTCACTAAATATTTCAAGGGTGTTTTTCTTGCACCCTGACAGAGATATCAAAAGCTATCAGCAACATCTCTTTGGTTTTGTCAAGCTCCAGTTCCTCTCTGTCACTGCAAATTTTTCACATATTCTGCTCTTCAACCCCATTTTGTTGCTCTCCTCTTTCTTGCACACCGTCACTCATCTGCAGCTGTGGTTTGCCCTCCTGTTAGCCCCAGCATGAATTGCAAAAACCCAATCTTTTGGAAAGAACGTTGCAAACAGTATTCGCGCTGTAATGATGCAACATCACAAACAGCACACTTTCACTCACAGATATCCCTTCAGCATGAGCTTCCTCATACTGTACTCCCTATTTTGTTTATCTTCCCTTGATTATTTCACTACTTTGCTGTCTTTTGCTCAAGGCTCACCGTATACCCAGTTCTGTATGTCCTGGGGTGTTAGAGTGCAGCTGCTGCATCGTGACCATGAAATAGAAGCCTGTGTCCTTATATCTCGGTGTTAAACATATTTTTACAGCTCACAGGATATTTTCAAAGTTTTCGGCAGAGAATATTTCACTCAGCTAAAGTTTGGAGCCAGAAATGTGGCAATTTAACCAATATGAAGAATGACAAATTACTGAATTACAATGAAATCTTGGTAATGAGATAAGTGTAGTCTTGATATGTGCAACAAAGATTTCTAATATTTAACAGTCAGTGTGAGGTGATGCGTTCTGTTTTCTTTGCTTGTGGTGGGTAGGTTTTAGCAATGGAATCACACCTTGGGATGAAACACTTGATTAGCAGCCCAGTGACTGTGCTGTGTTGTCGATCCATCTGTTGTTTTGTTGTATCTGACATCCAGTTGGGCCTTACACAGTCACCTGGTACACAGTGAGAAAGCCTTTCCTCCCCCACACAAACCTGTCTTGCAGCCTCCTATTGTTTTTTTGTGTCACACTAACACACACACACCAATTACAAACGATAAATCTGCCAATATGCGATATTAGGAAAAGACATATTCACTGATACCTGCATCTATTCTGTACATATATACACACAGACACAGTGCAAATGGCCTAATAATAATGTAAGGAAGGTACAGAGCTGCAGAGACGAGAAGAGAGGAAGCGAGAGGAGGGAAAAGATGTGTTCTGTGACCCCAGTCCAAATGAGAGGTTTGTCTGTGGCTGACCTGAGTTATACACCCTTACGTAAGGCAGCAGGTGGGGGTGGGAGGGTTGGAGGACAGAGGGAGAGTGCAGCAAAAGGAAAGCCTTGGAAAGAGGCTGAACTGCAAGACACAGAATTACCGATTCCCTCAGCATGTTGATGAGAGGAGAGAAACCTGACTTCACAGGATACGCAGAGCAGAAATACAGCTGGTCAGACACTAAAAGACACACTAAAGTATCAATGGTGCAGGAACACATGCAAAAAAGGTCAACAGAGATACTATCAACCCCCAGGAAAACAGAGGATAAACACCATAACAGACTCGCCCTTCATACGAGCCTACAAATACTGCTGGTTCAACCATGGACCTAATTAGAGCATCTCTAGCTGTCTGACCACACCATCATTTTCTCTCCATCCCTTTCTCTCCATTCCCCAGAGGAGTGGGAGGAGAGGAGAGAAAAAAAATGATAACCCACCTGCTGAGGTACATCACACAGGGATGAAAAATGCAATTTCTAAACCATCTGTGACCAGGATTGGAGAGAAAAAACGCTGGTTGTATCGACTTCTTTTTTGGATGAGAAAATAGATTTTACATTTCGAGACGCAGTATGAGAACACATGGTGGTCTTTGTTCGTCTCTGTGAGTGTTCATGTGTATGTCTTTGTGTGGAATATAATTTAAGGCAAGCTGTCATCTTCATCCCTCAGTTTTACATCATCCTCAGGCACAAATGAGAGAGAGTTTGAAATCATCTGACAGCTTAAATTCAGATTCGTCCCTCTCACTCTTACTTCACCACCGATGTAATGGGGGCACACCCTTAAAATAAAACAACTGCCTTAACTCTGTGTGCAAAATTCTACATCAGTCACTATTGTCCCTTTAATTACAGTCATTATTCTCCGTGTGGAACTGTCCAAGTATTTATTCTTTTGTCATGTCACACAGCTCGCAGTATAATTTCTCAGCATGATGAGCAGAGGGAGATTATTTGTAGCTGTGAAAAATAAAGCAAACACAGATTCTACAACTTCTTCATTATGATCATTAACTCATACATGATCAGGTGAAAGTCTATCTGGTCTACTTTGATATGTGAATTTTATACAAAACAACAAAAATCTAACTTAAAGTTCAAACAACTGAGCAGATATCTTGGTGTGCCAAATAATGCTAAATCCATAGATGGATTAAGGAGCAACAGGTACCTGGGAAGAAGCATCTAAAGGGGTCCACACCTTCCTATATATGGAACAATATCTCCAGATTGAAATATTTTGCATTTTGCATCTCTTTGTGCTTGTTTTACATCTTTTGTTATAAATCTCTCTACCTTTTTACATCTCTCTGTAGTTGTTTGAGTCTCTTTCTGCTTGCCAATCTTTGTCGTTTTGCAAGCAATTGTTATATTTTGCGTCTCTGTAGTAATTTTGCATCTTTTTGTGGGCATATTGCATCGCTCTGTGGTCTTTTAGCATTTTGTTTTTTGTTTTCATTTTGAGTCTGTCACTTAATGTCCTGTGGTGGCAATTATGTATCTGTATTCATTGTATTAATTTTATCTCTTTGTGCCAATTTCATGTCTTCTTCAATCTTTTTCAGTGGCATTCTGCAGACGAAGCAGCGCTCTCAGGTGCTGATTTCACTTCAAAAACTGCAGGTGAACTTTAGCCGTCTTCAGCATCCAAATCATATCGGAGATGAGGAGAGATTATCCGAATTGCGTCTCAAGCTTCCTGCCACAGTAGACCTTCACTGACACTCTGCATACATACACTATAAATGCAGCACACTCATGTTCCATGGACCTCCTGAACTTTGGGCCTGTTGATCTGGCTCATCTTAATCATGAACTTATTCCAATAATGATACTCAGGAAAAAGACTGCTTGTCCTGCCTTTCTTGGCTACTGTTGCAGAGTCTATGAAGCTCTTAGTTTTTACACAGCACATGTTCAATTTACTGTGACAGTGGGTAGCTGATTTACCACTTGGAATACTTAAATTTATTATATTCAATAAAGAGTGTATCACTGACTTTGGATAATGGTTGAAAGAAGTATGCTATTTTCTAGTCAGTAAACATAAATTTTGTGGTGAGGAAGGTGAGATTTCCTATTGTGCAGTAAACTTGTCAGCTAACATACAGCATTTGCAAAAGGGTTGAGATATTGAAAATATTAAATGTGTTAATCTGCACTTCAACAAGCACACAGAGCCAAAAGCTCTGACAATATGCTACAGCTGAAGTAATCGTAGCACTTATTGTACGTGACAAAATCCTGGTCTTTTTCACTTTCTGTCATTATTTCTTTTTTTTTAAAGGATGAGGCATCCTGAGAGATCCTCCATTCCTGCAGCCTGTGATCTCTGTGCAACCTCTGTGCCGCCACCACAACCGGCGCCAATTAGAGGACTTCTAGATAGTGTGGAGGCCTGTCTTTCTCTCCTACGTCTTTTTATTATTCTTTTTCATTATCTCTAAGTGTTTCTGGATCTGGCTCAGTCTTTTAAAAATCCTCCTCTACCAGTTTTCTCTTTCTATTATGCTCAAGTCATTCTCTTTACCCGCCTCTTCACCCACTCTTTCACCATCCACCTGTCCTCCATTTATCCTCCTCTGTTTCTCTCTGCTCTCTTCTTCCTCTGCTGTCTCAGTCGTCCTCTTTCCCTGTTCACTGTTCATCTCATTTCTGTCCCCTCTTTTGCCTCTTTCTTCCAGCCAACTATATCCTCTCCCTCCCTACTGCCAACACCACCTGTTAAGCCAGGTGGACACGGCTTGGAAAGAAGTGAGGTGGAAACAAGTGACAGACAGGGGGAGGGAGGAGGAGACAGAGGACAGTAAACAAGAAGTCATCATTGTTTGACAGGCGAGGAAGAGACAGAGATGCACTTCCTACAACAATCTAAAACATTCAGTAAAGAACATATATCTTAACAACCTCAACCACTACATTTCCGAATATAACCCTCTTATAATTAGAAATGCATCTCTTGCTGCCCAGTGAATGACCTCGACACACACACACCGTACATAAATAATTTATATCAAACTTAATGTTGCATTAACGTTTGACATTTTTGGACAAATTATGCTTTGATGCTTTGGCATATTGTTTCAACTTTCATGCAAACAAAGCTCTCTGAATAAAACTGAATTAATGTGCTATCCATCGTATATCACTGTCAGCTCCTGATTGACAGCTGACACGTCTGTGACCCTGGAGAACAAGTAGATAACAAAAATAAACGGAGGGAACATTAGCATCATCGCAAAAAAAACTGATGTATGTTCGTGTTGGTATTCATGTGGGTGCAGCTGTGTGCATATTTGTGGCCATGTGCGTAAAAAAAAAGGCAACTGAACTCTGTGAATAGCAAGCATTGTGAGTGTTATACACAGGCGAGGAAATGGCACTTTTTCATGTCGTTCGGCACAAAAAGA
Source organism: Amphiprion ocellaris (assembly GCF_022539595.1). Lineage (NCBI taxonomy): Eukaryota > Metazoa > Chordata > Actinopteri > Pomacentridae > Amphiprion > Amphiprion ocellaris. The sequence continues at coordinate 7,908,092 of NC_072780.1, forward strand.
GAAAACAAAAAGGGGAGTCAGTCAAGGATGAAATGGGATAATTAAGGTTTATCTAAATCAAGCCCTTCTCTGTCCCGACTTTAGCTTTAGACAGCACAGATTCTTTCATCTCCTAAACAAAATCCATCTTTTAAGGCAACTAATCCCTTTATTCCGAGCGTTAACCTTTAGGTGCCTCAAAAGGAACAAGACCTCCTTGAAACTGACAAATTAAGACACGTGTGTCTGAGCGCACAGCTTCCACATTTACATGGTATTTGAGTAGCAATTGTACATGCTAATTAGCGAGTTGATTGCTTATCGTTTCTGTGTGACAGAGGTGCATGGAGAAATGTATGCACACACAGATGTCAGACAGACATACAGATCGGTCTCTCTGTCACAAGAGACGCTGGAGACACACCTGTGTCAACGCAATACTCAAACAGCAACTGTGTCAGTTATGGTGTTTAACACAAGCAAATATTTGGTTGAACTTCTACACCTTCTGCGCTGCCGTCTGCTCAGAGCCACTTCTCAGAAAACTCCTGTTTGTCAGTTTCTCACCAAAATGAGTGGACTCCAAGCTAATTAGCATTTTAAATGCCAGTCAAAAACAATTCTCTTGAAATATCATTATCCTGCCAACATACACATACAATACATACTGTATGTTGACATTTTTAACAAACTCCTTTGAAATCTATCAAAACTTACTTTGACAAGATTTTCATGCTGTGAGAAGGAGGACCAAATCTTTAAAACTAAGCCCAACTGAAGACACCAGAAATATGTATTTTTTTGCATTAATACTGAATACTTAACTTCAAAAAGTGTCTCTTCGTTCAGCATTAAAAGTTGGGTTTGCCTTGTGGCTTTAGCCATCGGAGACAGTGCAGGAGCGAGCTGCTCTGCCATATTTCAACAGTCCAGACCCCTCTTATTAAAGCAGCACAAAAGACTAATTATATCTGCAGCGCTTTGATTTACATGCAATTAAAGTTTCATGTGAACCTAGATAAAGCAGAGATGGGGGGCAGGAGGAGAGGAGAGGAGAGGAGAGGAGAGGAGAGGAGAGGAGAGGAGAGGAGAGGAGAGGAGAGGAGAGGAGAGGAGAGGAGAGAAGAGGAGAGGAGAGGAGCTGCAGGATGCTGACGAGAGAAGATTAAAGAGCAGATGAGACACCAGCAGAGAGGCGAGCAGATGTGTACAGCAACTGGGCCCAAAGAGAAACAAAGGTGGTGGGGGGAAGGTAAGGAGGGGAGATAGACGGGGAGAAGAGAGGTGAGGCAAACCATCATTTGGCAGGGGAAGTGATGACACAGCACATCCATCTCAGTGGCAGGTGCCTGCTGTTGCTCCTTTACAGAGGACACAAGCTAACAGGGAAAGCGAGAGCTGCACCAGGACTACACTGTGAAAATACCACACTGAGTCAGGCTGCTAGAACAAAGATTAAAATGCTGCCGATTTTCTTGTCTAAAAATATTTCTGCCTTGCAAAAAAGGAGTGGAGGGCGCTTCAAACACAAATCCATAAATAGTCCATAACTATCCTCTGTCTCTGTATTATTGGCGATCATTATGTAATTATAGTACATAATGCAATTTGTTTGCAAAACTGGTAAAATAAGCCCAGTAAGCACTTCATTTGGTGGTTTAATGAGTTTGTATCATACATTATTCTAGCTAATCTTGCACTGTTTGGGCATGCTCCTTTGATATTTACACCAAAGTACTATTGTATTTTTACAGCTTGTGATGTGGTAACAAGATAAAAAAAAATGTTCCTCTGCTTGATTAAATATTTTCTTCACTTGTTTAATCTTCAACTAATCTTTAATCTCTATTTTTCTTGACTTGTGACTTGTTTTCTCAGACGCAGCATTTGGTTATGTAACATTTTGGTTAGTAAATCAGTAATCACAGCCTGGAGCCACTTGATATTTCCATTTGAAGGAGCTGCTGTATAAGATAGTAATGTGATGGATGTGTACTGACAAGGAACAAACTGGTTATGTACAATGCAAAGCAACCAAGAAGTAGAGCTAAAAACATGAGTGAAAGGGCTTTTTTTTTTTTTTTTTTTTTTACACAATAATAAGCTAGAGTATTACTCAGTCAAATAATTGAACACACAGCGACGTTATTATACAAAGAAATAGCCCACAGTCACAAACACACAATAGGTATGAGGGTAGGTGTGTCATTGTGTGATCATTAACACATCACCCTGACACACAAATGGTTTTCAGGCCTGTTATATGCAAGGTTGGACAGTAAATAACATCCTGAAAATAACAGAGGGGAAAAGGGGAATGAAAGCGAGAAGAGGGGGGGATGGTGCAATAATAATGAAAGCAATAAAAGGAGACCCATTTTCCCAGCTGTGATCTGTGCCTCAGTCAATGTGTATATCTGTGCATGTGTGCATCTGTGTGTGTGTGTGGATGTGTTTGAGAGGGAGATTTTCTGTGTGTATGTTCCCACTGAGCTCTCAAATGAGTCAAAATGACTCACATCATCTTATCAATCACCCACTTACAGTACAGCAATCCTTTAGTTTTGTGTGTGTGTGTGTGAGAGTGAGTGAGTGAGTGTGTGTGTGAGTGAGAGAGAGTGCTGCTTGAGGCCAGAATGAAGTCAAACATTAAAACTGCAGAGGAGGCCCACACACACCCACTGAATAACACAATGGCTTTATTCCTTTATCATAATCCCAAAGTTACTCCTACAGATACAGTACAAACATACAGTCAGTACACACACTCCTAGTGCAGCATTCCACTCTTAGCCAATAATTAATTTAGCATTACAGAAACCAAAAAAGAACAACTAATCCTCACAGAGAAATGTGTCATTTTTTGGTCATGATTAAACCAAACGTGTGCTGTGCTGTTTTCCGGGATAAATATACTCGTGAGTTTGACAGTAGTGAATGACATCAGCAAGTCATCTGGTCCTTTCCTGTGACTGAAAAGATACAGCTGGCTTGGTTGTCAATTGATGCACGGCACCTTCCCAATAGATCGACAGCTGGAGGTGCTCCAGGGAATGTGTAAACACACTCATGCATGCACCCACACACTCCCACACCACACACCTCTCTGCACGCTCTTTCCATCATGTAAACATGTACCAGTATGCACACATTATACGCCTTTACTACTGTACATCTACCTAAATGCACACCGTACTGGGTTACACAATACATACTGCTTGTAAAAAAAAAAAAAAAAAAAAAAAAGTTCATTCTTTATTTCTCCATTGTATATTTTCTGGTTAACAATCGCCTTGAGCTACATGTGCTGCTCCTGTCTTGGCCAAGCAGGTCCCTATTTAAAACCAGATCCTCGATTTGGATGGACAAACAGACAACTGATTTCAAACAAAACCGTCACCACAGACCTCAGTTACAAAAGATGAAAAAAAAGTCACTTACAAGAGTTCCTTTGGCTCCCGTCTCTTGCACCAGGTGAGGTGGACATCCTGGCAGGATGCTTTTTGTCCTCACAAAATAATCAAATTGGAGGAAGGGGAGGGCAGACAGCACAACGATAGTACACCAAAAACTCCACCGATCACGAAAACACCTGCCCACCATGCATCCTCTCACTGTCTCTCAGTCTGCACACATGCTCCTCCACGCAAAAGATGCTCCAGAAACGTTCATACGCTCATTCTCATGCAGATCAACTCGCACACTTTTACGCGCTTGAACGTTGAGCGTTCTCGAGAACCTGGCACCCAGAAAACGCACACGTGCATGTATGGATTGGCGCTGCACCAGTGTCTAGCTCCGGTGTGGGGACTGCTGAGGCTGACAGTGGAGAGAGAGAGAGGAGCGAAGATGATTGGAGCATACCACTGGCTGCTGCCGAGCGAGGGAGGAGGGGGACTGGAGTAGAGAGGAGAGGGCGAAGAGGGGGTGGGAAGGAGAGTGTATGTGAGGAGGGAAGGAAATAAGGAGCACAGATGATTCTGAGTTTGTGTGTGTCGCTGCACATGTTTCCGTAACTCTGACCTTTACACACACACACACTAACTCCTCTTAACCTGATCTGCATATTTTATACACTTTCTTTGTTTGTATGACTCAGTGGCGAGAGAAGCTATTTTCATAAATAGATCTGAGTGTCTAATAAAGTGGAGACGGACTAAAGATGTCAGGCAACAAAACAGAATCGCTTTCAAAGGTTAGGTTTCTTTATTCTGTTTTCATCCAGGCACTCACACATACACACAAGTATCCTTACACACAAATCGCAGCATCAAAAGTGTAACACACTTGTGCCCACACCCACTCTGTCTGCCTCCACTGCCTGAGGGGGGGACATAATAATCCTCCTCATTAGCATGATGCTGTGAAGAGCATCACAAATCCACCTAGCTCTGTCTCCTTTTCCCATGTCCTTCACTAACTCCTCCCCTCTTCTTTTCTCTGAAATGCCCCCCTCTTCCAGTGCTTCATAAGTGCAACTGATGGGAACCCCTAAAGGCTCATCTCTTGCCAGTATCGCTTCTGAAATAAGCAAGTGAGTACAGCATTGGGAATTTCAAATCATTGCTTGTAAAAATGAAGTGCAATTTGCAGTACTGATTTAGTTAAAAATATGTTCAGTTGTAGCTGAAACTAGGCCAAAAGAATACTGATCCACATTCAATCAACACGTGATTTAAGAGTCAAAGAAAGGATAGTGAGTCATTCTGAGAAGAAACTAAACCCTCAAGCTTAAGCACACACACACACACACACACACACACACACACACACACACACACACACACACACACACACACACACACACACACACACACACACACACACACACACACACACACACAAAATCCTCATAATGTCAACCATAGCCTTCATGTACAGGACCCGTCATAATATCTTAAGGGTTGTTGTACATGAAAAATAAGCACCAGCACAAACACCACCATCCATAATCAATGGTTTCTGGATGCAGCTGCACAAGTCACACTGCGCGGGACTCAACGGAAATATCATAAGCTCCTTAATTAGCTACGGGTGATTAGAGCTGCGTCACAGAATGATTTTTGGAGAGTTGAAAAGTGCACCGGCTGGACTTGAGGATGGACTCCTGGAGCATGACATCATGCAATAAGGGAAGACAAATTATTAAACAGATACTTGGAGCTCTCAATTCCCATTAAAAGCTGAAAAAAAATCCTTACACATGACCAAACCTGCAGTGTGGAACTTTTGGCAGTGGGAGTAAATACACAAATACTGTTGCTTAAGACGTACTATGCATCACTGTTCTCTTCTCTCTTTTTAGACCTACATCCCTCCTCTGAGCTCAGAGTATTTTTTTTTATCTGGGGCATTACAAATTTTTCTTGGGTGTTTTCTGGATTTTTCCGCCATATGCTCGCTACGATTGCTCACCTCCTTAGCCCTGGCAAAACCAATAACTGCTGGTTGATGTAAAATGCATCGCTCTTACTGCACCAGCATGGGGATGTCACCACAGTTTCACATTCAAGCTTTAATTCGGAAATAACTGCATTAATCAAGAACACTGCACAAGTATCGGCTGTTTCAAAACTCCTTTGTTTAGTTGCTGTTTAAGAAGCACATATCACAGGAGTTAATTCTAAAACATTACACTTTTTGACACAATTGTGTGTTGTTGTTTTTATTAGCATTTTAATTTAAACACTACCAATTTAATAGAATAAACCATAAAATATATGTTAAATAGCAGAGGGTAAATAGCAGTTTTTATTATATTGTTGTTGTTGACACTAGTAAACTCTGCAGAGATTTTTGGAATGCATAGCTAATATGGTGCTGTGGAAATGGATTTAAAAAACATTTCAAGGTTATAGCTTGAATTTCTTATGCAACTCACACAAAGCCAGTGACTTCTGACCATGACACATTCCACATTCCCTGCCTGAATCTTGCAATGAGCGTAAGAGAATTCGCTGCCCTCCTTGTACTACTTTGCTTTACAAATCCTGAAAGCAGCATACATCCAAGTCCCTTTATTTCATCACTCTCAACCACTGACTAATGCTAAGGCCTTGGGCTAAGTATGAAAACGTTCACCCGTACATAACCGTGATCTTCCAGTGAGTAGAAAATGTATGACTCATTAACCACAGGATATGACCTCAGAATACCTTCTTCTAGTCCAACAAAAAGCACTCCGTACATTCATCAAGTATTTCTATTTCTCTCATCAAAAAACAGCACAAGGTGAGAAATCCAACAGCAGCAGCAACAAATTCATAAATGACAACATTTTCAGACTCAACAGAAGAAGTGAAGTGTGCACAGGAATGGCTCTGAATGTGTCTGACAATTATAAGAGGAGAGAGAGGCTAATTTCCCAGGAGAGTAACCTTTCATATTTGGTTGCCAAGTGGTTTAAAACTTGACAGTAACAACTTGTGGGATCTTTCCCCACATCCTACTGGTACAATGCCTGTAAGTGGAGGAAAGGACCCTTGTCACATGCACTTTGAGTAGTTGTGCTTCCTAAAATATGCTATAAATAGTGGAAATTAGGAACACGCTATATTAGATTTTTGCCAATACCCAATATGCAGATATTTTTCAACTCATTTTTGATGAATGCCAATAGACAATGCAAATTTTCAGAGAACATTAAGTCTCTCCTGTAGATGAAATAACATTATTACATCTGCTTTTATCAGGATCACCCACTGGCAAGTGCAGATGCTAATAAAATACAAACCTTTTGCAAATGCACACATTTAATATGCAAAACAAGATTTTTTTTCTGACAAAACTAGCTTGTCAGACATTATCTGTGCATCAGTTTTCATTTTGGGCCAAGCTGCTCTAAACGTACAAACATTCCTCTACCATTCACTTGTTCTACTTTCAGTTGAAAGTACAAAGAGGCTCTATTTAATATTTACAACCAGACAAAACACACTCTGTGGTGTGAAAATGTGTGGGTGTAGAGAGAAAATGAACTTCACTGCATTGTCAACTTGAATATGTAACTCAGCTGTGCACAAAGCGCAAACTGAATGAAATTAACTGCAAATGTTACACGGTCACGTTAATATTTATGTTTTCTGTTCATCTGCCATCACATTTTAAATATCTTAAATGTCCCTCTTCTCCTGCATAGTACTGCTCTATGCTTAGAATATCACTCTTACATCATCACTTAGTGGTCACAGAATAAACTATACAGGACAAGGTCGTCGCATTACTTATATTGGTTAAAATGTTGATAATCTAGACTAAATATTATAAAAACGGTTGCAATGCAGTTTTCCTTCTAGGTAGAAATGTGTCAGCTAAATTACTTCAATCCTATGTTTAAAACGTCCCTCTTTAATTCAGAGAGATGAATTCATAGACAAATTATTAAATATCATTGTTTGGCAATCGCATACGATAGGCCTAGTGTACAAAAATATATAAAAATTTGAATATAAAATGTAAGACACACGTATGCATAAACACTCATGGAGAAGCATGAACACAAATAGAATGCAATTACACATTTTCTCCCACTAATACCCTCCCTCATTTTCTATTCTTTTCTGTGCATCAGTCTTTTCTGTTCATACACAAACAGCTTGTTCTCATTCTTTCTGTGCAGTTGCAGCCTTTTTACCTTTATTGTCCATTTGAAACTTAGCCAACCATTGCTAAAGCTTACAAACACACAGAGGACTGAACTGACAAAACTAAGCGTAGTGAGAGAAATGACAGATGAGAATGAGAGCAAAGACACAAAAAAATGCAGTTGCCTTGGAAACTGACATTCTGCAATTCAGTTTCATGTAATCTATGCTGAGGCATGCCAAATTCTCCAGGCTATCCGTAAACTTTTCAACTCTTGTCCGGAAGCCTAACAACAGGAAAAAATAGTGCTGTTCTCTTTTCCCATATTACTGATGTCACATATATAAAGCACCTGAGGAACTGGGCTAACCTACTCTATCAATAAGACACAAAAAAATGAATACAAAATAAGAAGATAATTCATCTGTCTCCTCACTAATAGACCTACTAACTATACCTACAATAAGACATATGTGTTTATTTTGTGTTGGTACTGGGTCCCAGCAGACTTCCATTTTCATGGTTAAGGCGTGCACACACAGGAAGGAGCAGCAGTGATGTGGAGACCATGCAGAGCTAAAGGAATATCAGTGAAATTTGGCAACAATGACAGGTGAAATAATCATTGGCAACACAAAGTCTGACTTAAACTAACCTCAACTTTGAGACTGAGCAGTTGAGTTTACTACCAGTGGATGCGGAGGATATTGTTGATTGACATATGACATATGATCACTGAATTCACCAAATGTTTACGTTTACAGCTTTTGGTTCTTTAGGACTTTATTAAATTACGACAAATGATCCAATTTTAGAAAAGGTTGCAGCCTGACCTAAAAATTGTAAAGCGTGTGAGCTAAAGGAAATTAAAACATGAGTGAATTGTCACTGTTAAGCTAGTCACTCTGAAACACTTGAAGTGGAAAATATACAACTAGATTACCTCGGGCAACTAGAGCCTGGAATGTCCAGCAGTGACTGACTGTCAGCTACAAAGTGACGGGCGAATCGTTGGAAATGTGGATGGAACTTTAGGCAAATTGATTTCTATACAATCACTACACTTTGACCTTATAGCCATATTTACAAAGGATGTATGTTACCAATAGTCCTCCACAACAGATGTAAACTGACATTGATCAGTCACTGAATGTCAGAGGCCTGTATTTTATCTTATTGATGCAATGGGTCGATATGACGTCCCTCCAGTAGGAGGACAGTTGTGTCAAGCCACTGCTTTTCCATACTCGGAGGAACAGTTTGATGTGATTCAGTCGCCTGGTGGCCCCCCGGGTACTTCCTTTTCAGTGTTCGTAGCGTGACTGAGCTGGAAGAGACCCTGGAGCACAGCCGGAGGGATTACACCTCCCAGCTGGCCTGAGAATGACAGAAGGAGCTGTGGGGCATCACTGTGGGAAAGTACATCTCATCTGCTCAACTTGATCTACTATCAAAACCACCCTGACTTGGATACATGACTTAAGATTGAAGGAATAAACTTAGAAAATTCTTGTTGTTTGGTGGTAACTCATGATTTTATGACAGGGACAGGAATGCATTTTGCCAAATATATACTTTACACATGTAATACAACCCAGATGCAATCCGATTCTCATGAAGTTACTTTCTATCAAATTTGTTGTGTTAATTTAGCCTGTATAGCTTAATGAATCTACGTTATAGCATTTACAAAAGCTCAGATATGCAGACTGTGTATAGAAACAGTGCTTCTGCACAAATTAGTAAAACCAGGTGTTTTTTATAGAAGACGACCTGCAGCTCTATCAAAAGTCCATGTTTTGATTTCTGCCTTCAAACTGATTTATTCAACTTCCATTAAGACTGTCTGTATTAAAGCTGTGCTATGTACAGTTACTGGTTAAGGAGGAAAAGATTTGTGTTGCACATCACAAGCACATAATTTTGACAGAACGAGACATAATGAAAACTCATTCTGTTTGCCTTTCTAATATGTTCAAAAAAATGTGAATAAACATTCATTCACTGCCAACATCCCACTCAGGTGTTTGTCACATCATGTTTACTTAACCTTCACAGAATCTGTCCTCCAATATTTTCATGCAGTTCAGTAATAACTGGGTTTTTGCAGGTATTTGTGTGGATGGTATGGTACCAACCTGAAAAAAGAGTCAAAATCTCAGGAGGAAAGCACCACATATTTATGCCAGAAGTTCTGGGCATCTTTGTACCATCTAGATGTACTGAAAAGTACAGTGAATAAAGTGCTAAAATGCTTTCTAAACATAACATCACCTATTGCCAACAGAATGCAGGAACTCTTACTGTTAAAGGATAGAATGTGCAAAAAGGATAGAGAGATTGGCACATAACAAGAATGAACCTCCACAGTCTTCAATTTTAATTTTCTTCAAAAGTCTGCATACATGCGCTTCAATCATAGTGAAGCAGTCAGAGAACAAGTTAGAAAATGTTGATGAAAAGCTTAGTTGTATTAATTATGATGCCAGCAGCATTTTTTGCTTAAATACAAAAACCAGGAAGACACAAATACGCCTGCTGCTAGCAGTATCTACACTAGAATTCGGCCTGTGACCAAAGTGGCTATAGACCCTTAACCTTTAACCAAAGGCCCTCAGGGATGAGTCCATCATCCTGCAGCTAGAAGCTACCCTGAGGTGAAGCAGTCCAACAAACAGAATAGCATCCACCTAACACTCATCTGTCATCAAGAAGGAACAAAAAACAGAATATCATGATGCAAAATCCAGCAAGATGAATGACAAAAAATATACCGACATGTTTTTTTATTCCCATACTGCATCTACTTTTTTGTAGTTCCACACTCTCATCTGCGTGTGCCAACCAACTTTTATGCTGGAGTATTTCTAAAGGTCTTCACTGCAAAGGGATGAAGGCCAACTCATACAAAGGTGGAAAGTTGTTGCCAGGCAACTCTACACCTCAGGCACTTATCTCTATTTCCCCTTTTCCCCTGTTGGATCACACTTTCTTTGTCATCACCACAAAGTAAGAGCAGTTTTTTTTTTTGCTGGTTCACAGTCCCAGAATATCTCATTGCCAATGAAGTAAAACATAAAAAAGACAGAGGATTTACAGGGGAGCTGCCTGGAAGGCTGGCGAGGCCTGCAGGGACTGGATCCAGGGAAAGGCAGATGGAACAAGGGACTAAAGACAGGGACTGAGAAGGGATAAGAAAAGTGAAAGGAAAGACCCATGATACACTTTTTAAAAGGCATTCACATAAAACTAAGATGTAAGAAATTACACATACATTACTATTCAGATCATATTTGGGTTATAAAACATTGTTATTCTGTTTAAATAGTACTGCCTGAACAGCAATCTCCTGTTTAAAATGCAACTGAAGAAGGTATCGCATTTCACTTATCAGATTTTAACAACTTTTCTCAGCCTGACTTCCTGTATAATGAGTTCAGATCAATTCTAGCAACAGCTTGATTCCAAGTTCTTCTTTTACAAAGCAGTATCTCTGAGGGAAACTAAAGATGTCATTATTCATTAATTTTCTGGATTTAAATGCCTATTTTCTTACATGATATCCATGTTTTTACAGTGGCATCTAAATACAATCAACCATTAAAAGTGACTGATAGTGTACTTGACTAATATGGGGCTAATCCAACAGAAGCTCTATATTACTTGTATTCAGACTTTCACTCAGTTAGCAAAAACAGCAAAAAATGAAATCATTTTCCATGTAAGTGGTAAGTGGAAATTACTATTTTTTTGATGATCACAGTCTGGGGATATATTGGTACTTTTACTTAAGTAGAGCATCTAAACAATTCTTCCACCACCGATCATTCTCCTACTATTTAAATGGTATATTTACTAGGTGTGTTTAGCATAAAAATGTGTAAGTTGTACTTTTGTCTATTAAACAGCTACTTCCTGATGCATCACATGTGTCCCACTGCAGCTTGTGCATTTTTAATTTATTCAAGGATGTCTAGTGGAACTTAAAAAAAACAATAACAACAACAAAAAAGATCATTTAAGGCCCTTAAACTTTTAAACAATTTAACTGGTCAAAATTTGAATGCAAGCCCCCTCAATAATGCACCAGTCTGTTAATTCAGTTAATAATAATAGTAATAATTATAATTATAAATTGTTATGTTTCCTCCATGCCTTGCAGTTATATTCCATTTAACAACTTCTGTCTCCTATTGCCATGAATTTATTTTATTTTTTATTCTTGTACATTTTTAGCAATAAATGATAGTACATTAAGCTGCTGTCTTATCTCACTCCTCATCTCACTGCAGAGCCACTGAGGCTCCTTTACTCAGTGATGCTCAACAAGAAGGGGAGCAAAGAAATCATTCTCAACATGACTATCACCGTCAATCAGCTCAAGAAATGTTAAGAAGTAGAATATATATTTGTGTATGCTAATGCATAGCAGCATCTTCCACTTTTCTACCCTTAGTTGTGTTATTAAAAGGGTTCCAGACAGCTGTCATATTCCAGGATATGCATTGTACATATCATTTAATTTCCTCTGAGTGATACTGTTATCAGGCAGCTGTCACAAATGATAATAAACTGAACTGTTTCTTCTTTGATTCAGTTGTTTCCCTTAAGCTACTTGCCAGTGGGTCTCCTATTCATCACTGCAAGATATGTTGTTAAGATTCATGTCTGGGAGACTATGTACAACCTGGCAAAGTTCATCACTGTTATTGCTACTGTTATTTCTCTCCCATTTAGCCCTCCAAAATGTGTCTCTTCATCTAGCTGCAATTTTGCGCCTCATAGCAACTAGTGATATTTTCTGACAGTACAATTTTGGCCAAGGCACACAGGGACAGATGAGTGTGTCTGATGCCAGTGCGCCTCTCTTTTGGAGAGGACTGATGACATCGACCTTCTCGCCAAACATCAGAATGGGCCTTTTAGTGCAGAGATTTACATCAGACAAGATTTCATTTCATTAAAACAATAAAACCAGGTATAACTTTCAAGTAATACTAAAAATGATGAACAGAGCCCTTAAATCTCTCCCTCTGCTGTTTCTTGTTACCATCAGTAACTTAATTATTCATCAGTATTGGTATATATCAGTTCTTAATGCACATTAAATTGCATATTTCAGGCTCATAATCCGCAGAGCAGTTATTCTACCATTGCATTGCTGGCTGCACTGCTCCACACATGCAGGTAGCAGTACTTCTGCAGGCTCAATCCTCATGATGTTCGATCTGCATGTTTGTAACCAGGTGAGACAGCAATCAGGTGTATTTTAATGAACCAACGCACAGCTCTATGACATTGGTTTGTAATACTCAGTTTGATTTTACTTAACAAATCAAAACATGCTGCACAGTGGCGTAGTGGTTAGCACTTTCGCCTTGCAGCAAGAAGGTCCCTGGTTCACGTCCCGGCTTTCCCGGGATCTTTCTGCATGGAGTTTGCATGTTCTCCCTGTGCATGCGTGGGTTTTCTCCGGGTACTCCGGCTTCCTCCCACAGTTCAAAAATATGCTGAGGTTAATTGATTATTCTAAATTGCCCGTAGGTGTGAATGTGAGAGTGATTGCTTGTCTCTGTATGTAGCCCTGCGACAGACTGGTGACCTGTCTAGGGTGTCCCCTGCCTTCACCTGAGTCAGCTGGGATAGACTCCAGCCCCCCCCGCGACCCTAGTGAGGATTAAGCGGTGTATAGATAATGGATGGATGGAAATCAAAACATGCCTAACAACCTGATTTTTTTCCACCCCATGACCCGTGTCTCCTGTTACATAATTATTTATAGTAGCCTTCATGGAGAGTCTTGAACAGGTTAAAATGACATAATATACAACATCTGTGATGGTTTCTGCCAGTCACAGTTCTGTCAAACACACGACAGCAGCTAGCACGCTGTGAGCAAACAAGCAGAGGAAGTGATACAGACCCCTACACTTGCTCACTTGTATTTGATGTAGATGGAAAAACCTACAGACAGGAATTGCACACATCCTCCCAAGACCCAAGATAAAAAAAAAACAACTCCACTGCTACGTTTTTACAAGACATGCAAGCCTAAAAATGAAAATAAATAAATAAAAACTCTTAAAACATGCAAACAAGCTGTTTTTTCTTATTCTTATGTAACCACACTGGTTGACTACAAGTGCATTCATATTTAAAGTGATGGCTTGCAGGATGCAAATGTTGGAAGAAAAGTACAACACACACTCTGAACACATTCCCATACACACAAATGTTCCGACATAAACTGACTCATATACTCACTTTTCAAAGTTGTCACAGGCACAGTGAGTGTGTCTGAAATTCTACCCATGGGGCCATCTGTTCTTGCATTAGCCAATTCGAGGAGACACAAACTCAGGAATCATTAAGGATGCAATATGGCTCTCAAGTTAATCACCAGCCTTCGTCATTTCCATTGAAAATTAGCCACTGGGCGACAGGGAAGTGGGGACTGTTTGTTATTCACAATCTGCTCAAGGAAGCAACATTTTATAGGCCATTTTCCGAGCAGCGGGAAAGACTGCGGAGACTATGATATGAGTGGGCTTTCACTGGGTTTTCGGCAATAATATAAAAAGCGAAATAAAGAGTGATTATCAACACTACACTGCAACACCACATTATTCACAAATGCGTAACGCTATGCAATTTTTATTAGATTTGTGCTGCAAAATTGTTTAAAAATCAATATTAAAGGACAAGGCTAACACTGATTTCTTGAGCAGAGACTCTTAGAATGTGGACACATATTTATCATTTTGTGTGTCCATTTTATGCACTACAGGTTGGTTGAGATTTTTACTGAAGCAGCTATACTCATTCAGTTACATTAAAATTGTATGTCAGCAAAAGAAAATATGGCAAATTCTACAAAGTAATGTTAAATAAATAAAATGATAAAACACTAAAGTTTTATAACTGTATTAATTCACACTTCTTTGTACAAAGCCATTTCCACTTGAACATGAAAGAGTCTTTTATTGTAAATTATCGTCAAAAATGCCAAATTACATCAACCATGATTCAATGGTGAAAAACAATTAAAGGAGAAAACTTCCCAGGGGGGTGAATACTTTTTATATACACTGAATGTCATACTTCAGATTTGCCTCTTTAGCTATGAACTCTTGCTTTGGATAGTTGAGTCCTTACTCAGAAACCACATTCTGAACTAAATCCAACACATCCCGTTTCTTCCTCATGTTTTTATAGCCCAGTGACCTTCCATCTCTTGGTTCTGCTACCAAACACAACTGCTTCAGGCAATGATCTGACCTGTTCCCTCTGCCCTGGTTATCACTTTGAATCTTTCCCATTTCATTCCACAGTAAGTCTTTTTGATAGAGCCCTTAAAAAGCCAGGCTTTTAGAACTGACGTGAGTTTCCTCTCCTCTCATGTCCCTTTAAAAGTGGCCCAGCAGCTGTCATGTTGAATGGCTCCTCCCATAAAGAGTGCTCTATTCTGGTGGGAGTAATAATGCTAGATGGGACAGTGCTGCCACCACTGGGTTAATGATTACCTACTGTACTACAATAAAGTACACAAATTTGATAAAGTCAGAGTGACACCAGCACCTTTATCATGGAACAAATTAGATAATCCATCATATACGCAATTCAAGTGTGACAATACAATAATCATATGTGATATTTTTACTCATAAAAACTGGAAATAAAATATTCATTCTTTTCCTTATAAACAGGGTCAACATAGACATCATATATCACTAAAAGGGTTAGTTCAGCTTTAAAAGATGACTTTCAGCACTTAACTGCAATGTTAAGTGATTTAAGTAATTCAGATCACAACACAAAATGCTGCAATCTACAGTCTCCTTTGAATTTATCTCAAACATTTACAGAAAGGCGTGAAAAATACAAATCTCTAATGCGAGAGAATAATAATAGCTCATGTAAAATGCATGAGCTGCATTTTCTGTCCTGACTGCTGATAAAAACCTGAATAGGCTACTAAATCAGTATCACAATCCAAACAACATTCTGTGGTATCGTAAAATTTGCTCTTTAACACAGGTCCCGGGTCTCCTTGAGAAAAAAGCGAGAGACGGAAAAAGGGATTGAGTAATTACTCTCAGTGCACAGCTCACTGCTCCGTGCAAAAAAGAGCCCTCCAGCTCTACTGCAAATTTTCAGGATTCCACTGACAAACAGAGTGTGAGGATTATCTCTCCTTAATTATTCCACTTGTTCTACCTGGTGCTTATTTATTGCTGCTCTAACAATACTGTGACCTCCAGCATACAGCTAGTAGGAAACCGGTTTGTTCCTGAAAGCTCTCTCATTCTTCCTCTTCTAATGAATGGATGCTCAATCTAAACAGCCATTAAACATGTTTAATTAGAAGGTTAATGTCATGAGTTCAGGATGAACTGAACAGAGAGCAATAGATTAAATTAATTGAGCTAGTAGGAAGGGTGTTTCTTTCTTTTATCAGCTTTAGAAATATCACACTGCACCTAGGCACACTGCAGAACAGTGTGCATACGGAAAATGGAAAAGAAGGTGGTATGAGGCCTACTTAACTCAGACATTTGAACAAGTGGAGAAGTGTTTTTGTGGAGAGGATCTCTAAATGTTCTGGATACTGCACAAAGATGCAAAGCACAGTATTCAAACCAGACATCAATTCTAGTTTCATGACCACAGAGATAAGTTACTTAACAATACTGCATTATTTGCAAGCTAATGTTTATTTCATAGAAATTAATTTTCAAGCCAAAATGAGGAGAAACCCTTCACCTGCACATACAGTAAAACATGTAGTTGAAAGTTACATTATCAGTGATGTCAAGCATGTATAATTCTCAATTGTTGGGCTAAAAAAAAAAAAAACAGAAATCTCTAGTGAATTAGTTTTAAGTAGGACTAAATCTTTCAATGCCTGGATGTACTGACAGTTTCTCATAAGATAGCCCCATCTAGTGTAAGAAGGACAACATACCTCAAAATTAAATTAAGGATATAGTGCAACTTCTCTGTATTGCTCATTCCACATTATGAAATTTTTTCATATACTATTACATCCTTAAATCTTGCAGATGTGCACTTAGACAGCTGCAGAAACCACAGATGTGTAGTTGTTGTTCTACTACTATTTTTTAGCGTGATTGGAGGACACATGAACACATACATACTACTGCCCATGTAGTCCAGGGACTTCTGCATCTCAAAAGAGTAAAAGCAGTTTAAGCTTTGGCCTGATAGCTATATAACTGTATCCTTGCTGACTGATTACAAATGCTACACAATGACTGCAAATTTATTCCAAGTTCGTCAATATTAAAACAGAGACGGCAGTCAAATTTGGTCTTAGATGAATAAAATCTTTGACAAATTTTAACAAGTGACCCTGACAGTCAGAACAGAATATCAGCTGACAGAAGATGCCAACAGCAAGACAGACCACTGTGGAAAGATGAGGCCTGAATGCAAAATGGAGCAAATGATTGCTGCTGTCTTGAAATGCAGCAGTGTCACTCAGGCAGAGCTACCAGAAGATCAGTGAAAAAATAGAGGCTTAGATAACGACCGGCTTTATGGCCTCAGAGCAATTCTTTCTATGTTGTGGGCACACAGCTGTGTTCTTCCTTTACCAGTATTTTTAAATTCATTCAGTTTTTAATCCCAGCTCTGTCACTGAGCTACACATGCATGGCTGGAACTACGCTACTGTGCTGTGCCTACAGCAACATACGGACATCTTTCCCCGACAAGTTTCAGTATTATGTAAGTGCTTTTATAGAAATAGTAGCAGTATAGGTCCAGTTAAACTGAAGCTGTGATTTTCTGTTTGATATTCAAATGACTCAGAAAATTTAAATTGAATTGAAGAACTGATCCAATCAGCAGAATTGCCTATTAAATTCTGGTGGACACCAGCACATCACACATTCAGTACTATAGTCGGTGCAAGATTCAGTCAGTATGATGTGCAGCAGTTTGCAGGTGCGGCTGTAACTATATATTATGGAACCTTTTTTTCTGAATACAGAAAATGAACATTGACATTTGTTCTACTTCTCCACTTCATCTTGTGGTTCTAAACCTGTCAAATGTATAACAATGTTTATGTAAATGCCATGAGATGAGACACTCAGTAAAGCATTAAATTTGGTGTCAATCACATGCTGCTGTCAAGACACATTTCCCACATCAAGAAGCTGCATGCTTCCTTCACAGACAATGACAGTTGAACTTAATTTCCTATGTAGTAATATCAGAGAAATCATAAAGGAGAGTCACCATTTGGAGAAACCTGAACAGAAATTCATGGAAAAATTCTATAGCACCATAGATGACACATGTCCTGTCCAATCATCTGGTTTATAAAGGCAGAATTGAGGAACATTCAGCCTCGAAACCTACAAAAACCTTAGGTTTAGGAAAAATTAAAGAATTTTTCAAGTGATTTCTTCATCAGATTTTACAGATTATTTTATAGATGCAGTCCCAGCAGGCATTAAAATTGGTGTTTTGGCTCATTTAAATAGGCACATTGCTTTGTTAGCCTCAGTAAATGTCCAGAGGTGTAACCAAGATGGCTGGCAAGTGACAAGACTTGACTATCAGGACTTTGCTAATAAGCACTATTCATTTTATTGCTTATAGTTTCTGTTTAGAGCCCAGCTGGATAAATCTCATCGGGAAAAGTCAGTAAAACACACACATTAATACAGCACAACATAAATGTAAAACACCATTTGTTAAAGTTTTCTTTGGCAGGAAACATAACACGAACTCCCTCAGAGGCAGTTAACAGGATAAAACTGCCCTGGACAGCTCAGAGGTCTCGAGTGTGAAGCTGAATGGTACTGACAAAGAACAAATATGTTTAGTCAACCTGTCTAAAAATTCTCATTTCATTTTATGAAGACAAATGCATGAAGACAGCTGGCAAAGGGAACTACTGTGAGCAGAAAAAGGGAATAGGGAAAAGAAAAAATGCAGGATATCAGCCGCATGGAATCAGATCCTTAGACTCATGTCTCTGACTTCCTGAAGCATTACATCCACAGGCAGCGAATTCCCCGCTCACTCAGCCGGTTGCTGTAGTGAGCTCATACGGAAGTCGACTTTTTCCCATCTATTACCATCGTCGCTGACTGTGCACAGAGAGGCTATAGACCGATTCGGTCTCTCAAACAGGATGAAGTCGGTGCTCAGTGCAGGATACATTATGAAAAGGATGCTCTCGTAATTGGTGAGGAAAGAACGTGTCATCCAAGAGACTCAAGTGGGGGGAGGCAGTGATATGACAAAGCAAAAAGAAGATGGAAAAAATTGCGAGAGGAAAAATTGTCCCTCAGGCTTTTCATGCAAGCAGACTCCATCTTTTCCTCATTCAGAAGAGGGTCTGTCACAGTGAATTCCACCGAGACCACCCTGCCACACTCTGAATCAAAAGCCCTGCATGTCTGTTCTCCAGGGTTTTACACATACACTCACAACTACACACAACCACAACCACAAGCAGCATGATTGCTGCTCACTTATATCGTAATGTAAGACGTCATGGTGATATTTTCCTCTGTGTGCAATGTTTTTCTGATTCAGTTTAAATCTTTTCATGCCCATTTACATTTTCTTTGCAGTATCATTACACACATTCTATCTACTTAGTGGGATTTTGACAAATACATCTCCAGTGGTGAGAGAGAGTTAATTCAATCCATAATTTATCCATCACTTGAAAGATATACTCAAATGTGACATTCTAACTGGCAGAGTGCAATAAGAGTATTGGATATAATGACCAAAATTAAAGTTACATTCCTGCCGGGAAAATGATACTTAAAATTTTCATATTTTAATTATCTCCAATATAATTTCAACTCAAGCTTGATTTGTGAGCCACGACTCATCTCCTAAATTAAGCTATTAGTTTCCCTATCTTTATTAAAATAAGTAAATAATATTTAGACAGGAAATCTGTCTGAACTCAAAATGATTAAGGGAGGTCCATTAAAGTTTCAACTAAAGTTTTAGAGTCCTTCAGTTTATTAACTTTATACATTTCTATTTGAATTGCACATAAAGAACATGAAAACAAGACAGTACTTTTGTAAACAATAACTGTAACACTACCTATGTGAACCAAGACTTGCCCCTTTGGTATTAATATTCCAGCTCCTGTTGACTCTAATCTGGTCTGTCTGGTTCACTTTAATGTAAAATTTAAAGTCTGTGCTTGATGGCTAACAGATCATGATTTATGATCCAGCTGACGATGCAAATTATTGTGTAAATGAGAAAAGAGATGATGGTGGATTTAAATGGATCAATGTCTCCATCTACTGGTGGTCTAGGAGGGGTTTGGGCGATAAGATTTCAACAGTAAAGGTTTAATATTTTCAATTAATTTGGCAAAATTATTTTCAGTATTTGCATAGAAACAGGCTTTATCAGGGTTACAGGGCAATACATCATCTGATCTATGTTACCTAAACTTTTAGATAGAGTCCGTAAGTTATCCATGGCTCTCCATTTCTTTTGTGTGCTCAACAACGATTTGGAGACAAATACCAAGTATATTTTAATGGAGTAACCTAATTGCAAAAATAAAAGCACAACAAAATAGGTGAGGCCAGAATTCCTGATTTAACAGTCTGACCTCCAAAACCTGCTGGTAGGTCAAAGTTACACAACATATCAGAGCTAGATATTATTAACAAGGAGAACTGGCAGATTTCGGTGACATTTCATCGAAATAATACTTTTCTGTACGTCTCATTTAAGATCTAGCCAAAACATTTGCTCTAACCAGATTCTGTAATGCTCCTTGGTGCAGCTACAACAATCACAAAAGTTCAAGAACTTCGCAGCTCAACTTGGCTGAACTGCAGAGTGTGTTTACACAGAGAAGATATGAGACAATAAACTATTGTATATTGAGCTAAATAATAGATGTGCAGCATGTGGTGGGAAAAAACGCAAAGAAATATTCTGAGCAGCATTTCTACGATATGTAGTTTGCAATGTCTGATTAAAGCATTATTGTGAGAAGAGGTCTAAACACCAAAGTTTGCCTGCAATATTCATTTATATCTCCTAAAACGAAATATGGACCAATACAATGTTTATAATTCTACATGTAGACAAAGGGGGTACAATAAGTTAGCAACAAAAATAAAGAACTTAAATACAATTTTAACCACATATTCACATGAAGAGGTCAAACAACTGCTCTCTGAGGGGAAAAACTACCAGCAGAGTGACACTTTCCTTCTTCGTAGGTCACCAACATCACATCACTCCCCCTCAAGATGTGCAGAGTTTAGATCAAAAGATTCCATTTCTATCTTTGTCTCTCTGTCTGTACTGCTTAACAAGCTCTGTCAAATATTTTAAATACTATTCGCTCAGGTCCAAGTCCAAAAATGAGAATTCACCCTTATTCCCTGATGAGGGCAGCATAGTCTAGATAAAACTGTTCTTTTCAGTGACACATCTCCTCTTTTTCATATGTATTTGAGGTTGTTTTTATGGATTTGTCTGGCTCAATTATTATTTTATAGTCAGTAGAAGTCAGTAATGACAGGCTGATGAACCCACTGGTTTGGCCCTGGCAAACAGAAAACAAATTCTTGACATACTTTAGAATAGTGAAACCAGCAGCTTTACAAGTAAAATATGTACTCTGGCAAGTCATGTGTAAGAATCTATGTTTGCATCTATTGGATTTGGATAGATAGTGTTAATGCAGCCATAATAATAATTTTTAAAAAGTCCTATATGCACACCTCATATGGTTAGGATTCATTTAATATATTGTTGTATGTATGCTAGTAGAATGTCTGTGTTTCATCCAACAGCCTATTTATTCACACTTACCACTCAAATGAACCACATAAAGGGAAGCAAGACATTTTGAAATAACTGTATGTCATTAAATAAAATTAATTGGTGCCATTTTTCGTGACAGCAAAATATTGCAAGTGTGGCCACTTGAAACATTTCAAATCCACATAAAATATTCTTCTCACAAAAGGACATGCGTATTTAAGCAAATGCTGGTTTTAACAGTTTGGCTAAAAATAGAGCTCATTCTGAGTTTCTCCTTTATAGAATTAATCATTTACCATTGGCATGTTAGTTTAGTCATGAATAAGAGATTAAACATGGAACAAGGGACTAGATTGCTCCAATGAGCCAACAGATAACCAAGCTAAATAAAGCATACCACACGCTCTCCATCTCTGAGAGACGCTGTGAAATCTACAGTGCATCTGAGATATAAACTGCTCCTTGTCTGTTTCACTGACCTAGAAATATCCTACTGACTCAGTGAACTCAGATCTAATGTGAAGCTTACTCCATATGTGTCAGAAGGGACTTGTGTTTGCGCTTCATTCTGGGGAATGTGGGGCGGGTGCCTACTCAAATGCATTAGTCAGGTTTTGGAAAGAAACATATTCCAGAGTGACAGCCAGGATGCTACTAGAGAGGTGCAGTAGATGGGACAGCTCACTTATACTGTATAGTATACTAACAACAAGTAACAGAAGAGGTTATGGACTACTGCTGCTGCTGCTAGAAGTCACATATGTTTCTGAACTGCTGTCTTAGATTTGTGCTCTGAAATTCCTTTTCTTTGCTCAGTGTGTAAATGGGGGAACCAAGGTGTTTTTCCCCCCACTTTTGCATGAAAAAAAGAATATAGATCATGAAATCATTCTTCTTCGTGAAGAGAGAAATGCAAATTCTACTGACACATTAAAGAAATGTTGGTTAGTTTTGCATCTTCAAACAGAATTGTAATTTACCTTTCCAGGTATATATCACATGTAATAAATGAATACCATGGCTCTAAAAGCTACCTTAAATAACTTCTTAAGCATACAAAGTTTGGTATTAACTTCTAATGACCTGGAAGACTCAACATTATGTAATGTATAAATGTGAGCATTCAATACAAGTCCAGCACAGAGTGAAAACCTTTGAAATGTTTCATAACTGTGTGATATTAATGTCTGATGAGGATACAAATATCAGAACAGGAGGTTTCTTTGGTTGCTCTGACGGTCCTGAAATACTTTAAAAGTGTAAGGAGAACTTGATAATTATGCATAATCATTCAAAATTAAACAGAAATACATCCATTCTCAAGCTAATCACTGGTGTGATAGAAGCAACTAATCCCCACCCACCATTACTGAGATGCAAATTTATGTATTCTTTGATGTGAAGTTGATAAAAGTAGAGAGGTTTGTAAATCTGTGATCTGTGAAGTCATACTGGATTTGTCCTTGCCAGGTGGAAACAGTGCTTGCTAAATTAAATGCAAATTGAACTGGCAAATTGGTGCAAATTGTTCTCTTCCACCTTTTTTTAAGCAAAAACATTTTTATTACACATTAAACTGGGGAAAAAATGGACTTACTGAAGGCTTTTACAGTGTGAATTCAAAATGAGTTGTGTTTCTGTGCAAGCTCTGCGATGGACTGATGTATAAAGATGTTAGCTGCCTTTGTACCCATAACATTTAAGAACAGACCAACTGCTTTTCTGACTGGGATGGACCACAGGCAGGAAACATGCTTTTCATGATTGATGTGTGTCCCGTCTGTTTACAGAGGCATTGATTCATTATCTTACATACCGTACAAGTCTTAGTGCCTTAGCAGATTGATACTAGAACAGTGATTAAAAATTGTAACAACTTGCAATAACTACATTACTTTTAAGTTAAACAGTAGATTACTTGCACTCATGTGTAAATTAAATTAAATAATAATAAAACCAGATTAGGATTTATGTATTTGCTCTAGTACAGCCCCATGTTATCCAGACCCCAGCTCTATTAAAACTATGTTTTTACTGTAATAGTTCTCACTAAGTGCACATCTATAAGCTTGACCCTATGAGTCGAACAAATTTATCTTGGTCACATCTGATCAAAGAACGTGCTCCCAATATTCAGGAGGCATATTTATTATTTCATTGTTCTTTAGCAAGATCATTTCTTGCAGTTTCATGTCAAAGGGTTTTACTTTTGTCTTAGATGTTATCCATAGAGGTTGACTTTATGCACTGTGCTCTACACTGTCTGAGCTGTCACACAAACTATGACTTCCCCTGAATAACCCCTGTGCAAAGTCTAAAGCACTTGCCCGTTGTCTGTTTGTCAAGAGCTAGATACTGAAAAGTGTCCGTGGTGTCATTCAAGGATAACGACTACCATGACTCTTATATGTGGTACTTTGGTTTTTTTCTTCATCTCCTGATTGCTGCTGCAAATGTGTTTCAGTAGGTTTTCAGTTGGTCCTGATCTCCCTGCATCCTTTTTCATATATATGAATTCTCACAATCAAATTTGGAAGTTCCTTTGGCAGTTCTTTTCCAAATGGAGCCATGATGCAGACAGGCACAGCCCGTAGGTCCAAAGTAGAGCAAGTTCTGTTGTTCAAAGGTCATTTCATAACCATGCTAATGCAATGGGATTTTTCTAACATTTGTGCCAGTTATTACAAATATACTCACTTTTTTGCATTGAATTGCTACTCTGGGGCTTGTATTTTCAACCCTGTCTTTATGAAGAATTTGTTATTAATTGTTCATATGAGGAAATACTCCACTAAGAGTAATGCACTTCTTGAGAGGTGATGCACTTTTGAATCATCTGACATTTAAGTGATATTGTACAGCAGTGAACATACTTCTGCTGTATATGCTGCACTATCTACACAGTAGCTTTAATAATCTGGTTGGCTAGTGCATTCTATTGAATGTCTTCGTTACTCTTAATTTCTAATTAATTATAACCCATTTGCATATCAGCTTTCTACTAATTCCAAAGGACCATAGGGTGTTTGTCAGAAAGCAGTGATAATGGAAAGGAAATACAGGTCACCAGTCCATTCTTCAAATCACTTTAAGTCTAAACATTTTCAGTTACACTGCCATCAGTCTAAAAAAAATTCAGCGTCATTAATTATCTATTGCATTAAAATTCTTTCAGTCTTTAATTGCCAGTGAATTAGCATGAGCTCCCCACTTTCATTTGTAGCTGGCCCATGCCAAACAATAGTGGCCCTGAGAGGAGATGTGCTTTGGGATTTCAGCACAATGTGGATAGATTGATATGTGGCCTTACGCTTTGTTGAAGTCCACATTGCATATCACGTATCCCTATAGGCAGCAGTTTTGGCAGCTGTCACAGTCACTAGGCAGTGAGCCAGTTTGGACCTGAACCAGCAGAAACCGTCAGACAGGCACAGCACAGTTACTGTTCCATCTTCCAACCAGAAGGGAACCTAGTTGTTACACACATTTATCAATACATCCACTGGGACTCATGGAATATAAACAAAGCACATATGTGTTGTTTAACTATCAAACCACTTCTTTATCCAGTAGCATATTTCATTCATATGATCAAGAACATCAGACATTTCCTTCCTCGTGGAGATGTGGTAATACTGTGAGCAGCATGGACTCCACGAGCAACTGTGTTCAAAACACTCTACAGAGGACTAACATGATAGTCAAAGAAATACTGCATACTCTCCGTTAAAGAAACATAACCCAACTATTCTCTACTTTAAGACATTTTCACCTTGTGCTTCATCATACCAACAAAACTTTGAACTATAACAAAATAATTTCATTTGACTTGGTCATTCAGGTAACTGATTTAAACTTTGGAGGACTTTCCAAAAAACCTAAACAGTGTTCACCTTTAGGAAAAGGAATAAATCAAGGTTTTTCAAAATGGAGAAAGCTTTCAAATTAAAGGTGCACTGTGTAGGATTTAGTAGCAGTGAGGTTGCAGATTGCAACCACCTGAAAACTCCTTACCTCATTATGAAAAGTAGGAATTTATAGTTCTGTTCTGCCAACAGATCAACACCTGGACTGAAACTTTAAGCTCTGCTGTACCATCCAAATAAATTTGATGAAAAGCTTTGTATGAGAAATGAGGAAAGGAGCGGCTTGTACAAATATGTTTCCAAGAATGAACCGTGTTAAATTAGTGTCTGCTTAGAGAAAGTGAACCGTTTAACAAAGACTTGACATAAATATTGCTGTGACCCTTTTTTAGTGTAGCTGTTGCACTCAGACTACAACCATTTTACTATACTGTCAAATATAATGATTGTCATATTGACATATGACTTAAAGAAAAGTTTTGTAAGTGTAACAGCATTACATTAATACTTATTTGTCAAAGATTGTAAAAATATGTGTTATACAGGAGTATGTAGACCATCTACTGCCTCGATCTCCCATTTCTAATTCCTGCTCCATTTCTCCCTGATGCTCATCCAGTCATGAATATTTCTCCCCCTCTTTCACCCTCTCTCTGTGTCCTAAGGCAAGGAGATGTAGAAAGCACTGAATAAGCTTTAATGTGTATCCAGACACAGCTTGTCAGCTTTGAACTATACTTGTCTGACCATCTTTTCCATGCCTATCAGCCAGCACTAGAGAACTCTTATCCTAAATTGATTCTGTACACCAACGAACTATGAAGAAGGCCCTATACAACAAAGCAGGGACTGACAGCGGACTTGAGAAGTACTTAGGGCATGTGAAAAGAGGCTAGAGAAGGGTGGGAGATAAAAATGGGTGAGATATGACAGTGATGTCTTGTTTAGCTGCAGGGCAGGGGTTCACCTCATATATTTCCATGTGTCTTTGCACCTAACCGGGTGTGGAGGCAGTGCTTACGCTGATGTGTGCCTGTCTCCTGATCGTGTTGCTGAAAAGGGAAGTGATGACTCTGCTTTGGTTGAAACCTGTGACTGAAAGCTCTCAGGTTTAATCATGACTTCCACTAATGTGATTTGGCAAGTTCCTTGGGCAATACACCGACCTGTTACCTCTTAAAACACTGTACTAGCAGTGTCAGGTGAAATGCAAAAAAATGTAAATTCGGAACTTTAAGATTTTACGAGCGAGTGCTTCAGCAACACACTCATATCAGATTGTCTATGGAAAAATGTTTCACTATGATTTTTGTCTTCGATGTGCTATTTTTTGTAGTTCCTGTATATAGCTGCAGGAACAGATAGTGACGCACAGTATGCTGGCTGTCCTTGAAACCGCAGTGTAAAGGGGATTGACACACACACAGACACACACACACACCAGATATTTGGCTTCTGCAACACTGCTGTCTCAAGATCACAGACATTAGTTTTAATGTCATAATAATCCACACTTGGCTTCAGTTATCCCAGCATTAGCTAATGTGTTTCCCTGGATTTCTGCTAATCAATAAGTCTCTATTCAAAAGCAGCTTACACGGATTTCTGTCTAGAGAGAGATTGAGATGATAGCAGCCACGTAAAACACCCACAAACACAGAGAATAAAGCATCATCTGAACTATTAAAGTGAAAGGAAACGGTTTCACTTGCAGAAACCATACCCTGTTGGCTGGTGGGCTGGCTGCATTATAGATCAATACTAGACATCACATTAATGTAATCATGAATATTTGCTGGATAAAAGGTACAATGCCATGTATTTTTATGATAGATACACAAAATATCACAGGTCTATTAACCACAATCTCTTGCTCAAGCTTTGAATTTAGGTATACAGGTCACATGCATATAAAAAAAGCTATGGTGGACATACATGCAAAGTCATAAACACGCTTCAGCAGTACTTCACATTTATCAGAGACTTGGCTGCTCTCCAGATGTTGGTATATAAGTCAGTAGTGACATAGAAGGTGCCAGTATGTTACTGATAGCATTTTATCTATCCAGGCTAAGTGCACATGGCCTACATGCACACACAGAGAGAGTCAATGCAAAGAACTAGGGAAGTCCAGATCAAGGTGGCTTTGCTCCTGATGCATTTATGGGAGTTTAGCAACATATTTCCTGAAATTTACTGACCTCAGACCAGCACACAAGTGTTTAAATAAGCTGAGATAAAGTAGGACAATTACTGTATGCATCAGTAGAATAAGTAAAAGAATAAGTAAAAATTGTTTTGGCTGCTGTGAGTCACATTTCTATGTGACAACAGACATTAAAAAAAGAATCGAGCATAGATTCAAGCTGATACTGATGAGGTGAAAAGTGTTGCAATGGGCCCCGACATTCCTACAAAGAACCATGCCAAAGTATGAACTACCGTTTTACACTGGGTCCTATTAAATTTGAACAAAACATCAGAATACTCGTCGGTACAGTGGAACAGGTGTAGCATGGAATGCATCAAATCTTAAAATTCCCCATCCTCCTCACAGACATGACAGCTCTGCGGGGTAAAGAAGTAATTAACAGGGAAAATGATTAGACAGATTGAAGCTAGAGAGAGGCAGAGCACGTCAGAGATAGGAGGAATAAAACTTCTGACAATGACTTTGTGACACACACTTTGCACACACACTCACAAGGGACTGATTTCCCTCAGAGCCTTTGGGCCTGGACCATTGCTGCCTTTAGAGATAAACCACCCTGCTATCACTTAGAGATTCGTTTTCTTATAAGTTCGATGAAAGCTGCCGCATGGGTTTTTTGAAGTCAGCATGCCTAAAGTGTGCCTTACTTCACTTGCATGCTTGAATCTATCTTGGTAGTTCATAGAATTCATTCTTACTCTCTGGAATAACCAATTTGCTGCTTTTCTTGAACGTTTTCTGCAAGATTTTCAATCATCGTGCACATACACTATCATTCAAAAATTTGGACACACCTTCTCATTTAATGTTTTTTCTTTATTTTCATGACTATTTACATGGTAGATTCCACTGGAGGTATCAAAACTAGGAATTAACACATATGGAATTATGTAGTAAACAAAAAGTGTGAAATAAGTCAAAACATGTTTTATATTTTAGATTCTTCAAAATAGCCACTCTTTTCTTTCATTACTGCTTTGCACACTCTTGGCATTCTCTCGATGAGCTTCATCAGGTAGTCACTTGAAATAGTTTTCCAACAGTCTTGAAGGAGTTCCCACAGATGCTGAACACTTGTTGGCCCTTTTACCTTCACTCTGCGGTCTATCTCATCCAAACCTATCTCGTAGCGCTTGATGGTGTTTGCAACTGAACTTGGGGATACATTCAAAGTTTTTGCAATTTTCCGGACTGACTGACCTTCAGTTCTTAAAGTAATGATGGACTGTCGTTTCTCTTTACTTAGCTGATTGGTTCTTGCCATAATATGGATTCTAACAGTTGTCAAATAGGACTGTCAATTGTGTACCACCCTGTCTTCTGTACGACACAAATGATGGTCCCAAGCCCATTAAGAAGGCAAGAAATTCCACACATTAACCATGACGAGGCACACCTGTGAAGTGAAAACCATTTCAGGTGACCTCATGAAGCTCAATGAGAAGGCCAAGGGTTTGCAAAGCTGTCATCAAAGCAAAGCGTGGCTACTTTGAGGAATCTAAAATATAAAACATATTTAGAGTTACTTCACAATTGTTAGTTTACTACATAATCCCATATATCTTGCTTCATAGCTTTGATGTCTTCGGTATGTATCTACAATGTAGAAAGTAGTAAAAATAAAGAAAAAACACTGAATGACAAGGTGTGTCCAAACTTTTGACTGCTAGTGTTATAAGTGTGTCAAAAGTGTTATATGTGTGCAATAATACGCGTGCAACACTGTGAAATATGGATTGATATGGATTGATTTGCCTGCCTCCTACATTTCTCAGCCTTGAGCTACACTGCTTAGCTGACAGTATCCAACCTGGTATGGTGACAGCCCATTTATTCTGGTGGCACACAGGTAGTTTTCAGATAGTGAATATAGCAGACATTTTAGACTGCACCCTGGGTGAGAGAACATACCTTAACAGACTTGATCAGCAAGAAAGTGTTTGTGCTGATTGTGTGATTGTGTGATTGTGTGATTGTGTGATTGTGTGTGTGTGTGTGTGTGTGTGTGTGTGTGTGTGTGTGTGTGTGTGTGTGTGTGTGTGTGTGTGTGTGTGTGTACACTTGTGGTGCAAGTGATATTTCAGTAACGTATAATTCTCTGCACTGGAAATGGAAATATTAACAGTACAATCATCATAGGTGTTAATGTAGCAACCATGCTGTGTTATTATCAGATACACTACCATTCAAAAGTTTGGGGTCACCCAGACAATTTCATGTTTTCCATGAAAACTCACCCCTTTATTAATGTGCTAACATAATTGCATAAGGGTTTTCTAACCATCAGTTAGCCTTTCAACACCATTAGCTAACACAATGTAGCATTAGAACACAGGAGTGATGGTTGCTGGAAATGATCCTCTGTACCCCTATGGAGATGTTCCATTAAAAATCAGCTGTTTCCAGCTATAATAGTCATTTCATTGAAAAAAAATTGCTTTTCTTTCAAAAATAAAGACATTTCTAAGTGACCCCAAACTTTTGAACAGTTGTGTATATAGTCATATTCCATTTCATACAATAAATACCTTAAGTATCTATACACTTTATTCTTTTTTTGCTTTGGACATACCTGCATTATTTTAGGCATGAAATGCAATGTGTTGTGTGTCAATTGTTATGCACATGGTTTTATCCTTGTGAATTGTAACAAGTCTCTTCACTACATGTTGACCAAATCAAAAACATACACAAGCTAAGATACACAGAAATTTATGGGGGAAAAAGGCAGTTTGGCCTTGTAAATGTTCCCCCTGCAGTGATATTTACTGGGGATCCACATTCAAAGCAAGATGTGAGTGGTGTGTACCTGCTACTGAAGCATGTGATCCGTTCAGTCAACACACACTTTGACCTCCTTTTGGTGTCTCTGTCCACAGAACCAGCTGTCTGTCTGTCAGCATTTCTTAAGGGGCTGAAAGAAGAGCAGCCAAACAAAGTCCATTTAACAAGGCAACTGACGGTAGAAATTTAGGGGATTTGAAAGATAAAAAATATACTAAGAAGAAAATAGACAAAAAAAGCAAGAATCTTCTTCTATAAATACTGGCATTGTGTATTGGCCTTTACAGGATAACTCGCCATGCTTTGTCCAAACTGATGGAGACAAACATGTGGGTTATATCTGGATAAACAGAGTGTGAGTTTTTGTATCAGTAAAATATAATTGCATAACTGGTATATGATATACATCTTAGCAAGGTAAGACACATTTAACCCGTGAATTAGTTAATCAATACATTTTACAAAGTTATTGTGCATCATTACGTTTTTGTAAGAGTTTGTAGGCAAGTTTTGTAAACAAGTCCAGCTTAGAAAATTTATAACAATAATACAATAACATATTTGCTAGATCTTCCTTTCTATGTAACAGTTGCTAGTGTATAGTAATTATATCACATGAAATAGACACATTTATAATTGACAAATGGAATCTACATAGGCGCACTTATGACTAAACCAGTATTTTGTTGTTGGTCACCATATTATAAAGTGAAACACTCTAAACCAGTTGTTTTATAATATAACAGAGTTTTTCATCTGTTGGTTCACTGAATCCTACAAAGACTGTCTCAGTTGGGATATACAGACAGATGACAAATGAAAGGAAAAACCAACACAGTCTTAGCAAAAGTTGAGCCACGATATGCTGTCGGAACAACGTCAGTTCAACTTAGCACTGATTCTCTGAGTGTCTGAAACTCTAATGGAGGGATGGAGCAACATTTTTCTAAAAGATATTCCCTCATTTGGCCTTCACCCTGAAAAAACAACACTTCCATTAGAAGAGAAATGTTTTATCAGAAAATAAAAATCATCCAGAAGAGGCTAAGATCTAAAGCATGTGGGTAAAATGCCCCCCAATACAACAGAGCCAGTGGGTCCCCTCACTCTACGGGTTAAGGGTTCAGGTTTTAACTTTGATTACCTGTCTGTACACAACTTTTGGTTCAAACCTACTTTTCTAGTGCTATCTGGTTCTGTGAAGATCACACCTTTGTTTGTCTTGAAAAAGACAGTCTGTGAAATGAGACGGAGCATGTCGGCCCCAGGTTATTTGGTCCCATCTGGTCTTTTCCCCCCCTCTTCACTTGAGGATATCCACATGTTCCATCACTCTAACCCTCATCTACCATTTGATCCTTGATGTCCTAATGAGAAAGACAAGGCATTACACAACTCTGGCTAAAAATAATATCCACCCCTTCTCGCACAATTTCAAAGTAGCAGTCATGTTTGTCCTTATGTAATCAGGCACAACATATTGTATGTAGGGCTGGGCGATATGGCCTAAAAAAAAAATCTCCGATTTTTTCACAAAAAATCCCGATTCACGATTTATCTGATTTTTTTTTTTTTTTTACCCCCTACCTAATCTCTGCACGGGAGTCCAGTCTACTTTATGCAAATGAGCTGCAGCCCTCTCCAGGTAAACACACCGGATCGCAGCTGGAAGTGCGCTGCATGTGGCATGCTGGTCCAGTTGCGGTGCGTTTCCAGCTGTGATCCGGTGTGTTTACCTGGACAGGGCTGCAGCTCATTTGCATAAAGGAGACTGACTTCTACTTTATGCACATTGGATGCGGCGTGCGGAGATTCCACGCATCGTGAAACTCTTCAAACTTCTAAACTAGGCGTCGGTGACATTTAACGAGGACAGATTCAGCTGCTGCAGATTATTTCTCACCTCAAATGCTTTCAGAAATACTTTTCGCTGACGTGTTTTTTGAAATAAAAGGGAAAGTTTGCGGCCGAGCCGCTGTGTTTATCCGACTTGTCTGCTGCTGTTGCTCAGTGCTGTCATGTGACCATGTTGTGGTCCGCTCGTGACCGCCGTCCGTGTGATTTTCAGATGCGGTGCGTTGCCGTGCGGGAAACTCGCATCTAGTTGACACGCGCCTTTAGATCTGCGCCGCTCGCCGCCATGTTGTTTGTGTATCAAGCGCGGGGGGGAGGGGGGCGCGCACTCTGAACTACGGGGGCCCAGCAGGCAGGCGCTGGTGGCGGATGTTGATGACAAAATCGATTTTCGTAAAAACAAATCGACATTAAGTACAAACTCAAATTAATCGATAAAATCGATTTATCGCCCAGCCCTAATTGTATGTTTTTGATGCTTGTAAACAGAAGAATTATCACAAAACCTGGTGTACGGTGAAGTGACACTGAACAGTTTATTAGCTCTTACTTCTTACTAAAAGAATGTATAACATTGCTATATTGAATTGTATTGTTGTTACTCAAAGTGTTCAGCATGTATGTCAGAATCTTCCTTGTGTA
This sequence comes from Amphiprion ocellaris, assembly GCF_022539595.1. NCBI lineage: Eukaryota > Metazoa > Chordata > Actinopteri > Pomacentridae > Amphiprion > Amphiprion ocellaris. The sequence goes on from NC_072780.1 coordinate 7,940,819, forward strand.
GTACATGTAACATATTTAGAACTAAGCACTGTTTATAGCAAACAAAAGTAGTTCAGTGGGGCAGATGTTAACATCATGTATCTAAAGAAGCCCCAAATGAGTTCAGTATGGATATAGGCACACAAACATGGGCACCAAGGAACAAGTAAAAGCATATGCATGTGCTGTGGATGTGATATGTGCTCTGAGAACCCACAGACTTATATGAGTATCTTAGCATCACAGTTCAGAACAGTCTTGTCCTTGTGACTCTCTCACATGTGACCTATTACAGGCTTTAATATGGCCAGTTAGTCCTAAGGCCATAAATTCAGCTAGAAAACTCCTCTACAAAGATAGAAACATGTGCATACTGAAGATCTGAACACTTTCTGAAGTGACTCTTCAGATGCCTCCTCTTTCACCTTGTCAACAGTTTACAGTACCTGATGATGTGTCTGAGTGTGCTTTCTGTGAGGAAAAGATACTATAGTGAGAACATGGCTGACAACTAAATCACTGCAAGGGTTGCTATGACAGCAAATTTTCATTTGATTAGCTCTAGCTGGAAGACCTGCATGTGTTCATCTCACTGTTATTCTGTCCAGCAAATACATAGATAGCAGTGAAACATTACAACACGGTCCTTATCACGTCTGACTATTTATCGCATTTTTCCAAAGGGCAGTAACGTCTGGCACTATACGTCCCCTTCAAAATGTGCAATATCACAAGGCTGATTTTTCACTAGAGCTGCTTGTGCAACTAGAATCCATCTAGAGGCATATCTGAGAAAAGAGCAGCCACTGTAAATGATCCCAATCCATTTGAAAAAAACTACTAAACAGAATTGATTATCATGTTTTGACTCCTGAACAATGAACCATAAAATAAGATTCCTAAAATTATTTTGTAACTTTTAAATTAATCATGGCTGACTTTGTTTAGCTTTTGTTACATCATAGGTTTTCTTTAAAATACAGTACTGTTCCTGAAAGAGCCAAAGAAAACATTAATAATTAATTCTTATCTTCAACTGAAGGATGACACCCTGTATATAAAACGGATACTGTACACAAAAAAAATCCATGAATCTTGCCATACTGCACACTGAAAGCATGTGTAATCTCTTTAAAATGTAGCCAGAAAACCAATTACGTATTTATCATACTGTTTGCCCACATAGTCTTAACTGATGCCCTGTAATCACAGACTTGGGGTATTTAAGTCTGATTTTCTCATAGCTCGGGCTTCCAGCTCTTTATGGTGACATTACGAATTATTACAACTACTTAAGTATGGATTCCAGTGACTTTTTACACTTTGAAACTGAGACAATCATCTACAGGTGTCTCACAGGTTTAGTTTATGCAGTAGCAATTTACACAGCATGAAAAGTCTCATTTTAAATCCATACTGACAGCCATTATCTATTACTACAACATCCAGTTTACCCTGTATATAGTGGATGGTTAAATACCAACTACTCTATTAGGAATGCAAATTTTTTCTTGTGTCACACCCGTTCTTGTGGAAAATCGCAAGTCTAATCGCTGAATTTTTAGTTCTAATGAATACAGTGAATTCTTAAGCAACTACAAAGTCATTCATTTCAGATTAAAAGATAAAATTAATCTTTTTGTAACAGTGCTGACCAGCTATACAAGCAGTGAGACAGGTATTAAACAGGTTTCATTCAACCAGTGTAACTCAATTATTTCAAATTAAAAATTAAACCAGTCTTTATCATCTAGGCCATGGAGCATATCAAAACCAATAAAAAATGTTTTATTAGTTCTGATGAGGAAAGTATGATGAAGCCTTGCAGAGGAGACAAGAAATTTCTGACTGTACAGCAAACCCAGTTGCCTCGGGCTAACTGGATTTTCTGAACTAGAATGGAGGAAGAGTATTATCACTGGGAATTATTAGTAGAAATTAGTCATGCCCATCCTTCTCTCAGCAGCAATGTCCGGTATGGCTTTGAGGAATATAATCCCCCTGCTGAGGTTGATTTCTAAAAATGTGAATAAAGTTCTGGTGATGACTGCAGCCCGGTAATATTAACCGCCCAACAAAGACTATGCATCTTCCAATGTTATAAAGGAAAGCTGAAAAATATCCTCTACACCACTGTCAGTGCCTCTGTGCAGTCTACTCTGCTAGCATGGTGTCACAGCAGAGTGTGTGTATATGTGCAGCTGATAGCAGGAGGTAATACTGAGCAATCTCATGATAGCGATCTATCATATAGTCAGCCAGCCCTGTGCTGTAGCATAATGCCACTTTGGTATTCCATACACATGCATGTGCACACACACACACACACACACACACACACACACACACACACACACACACACACACACACACACACACACACACACACACACACACACACACCAAACACTTCTCACTAGAATCCCAAACAGCCAGAGATGTCACCAGAGCACTTCTGGTCATCTGCAAAGCCTGTGTGCATGTGTGTGCCCACAGCTGACTAATCTTCATCCCAAATGCCCTGCTGGAATCATCCATCACACTCTTCTTTGTCCTCCACAGACACCCACCACACAGGTAAACACACACACACACACACACACACACCACCATGTTCCAACCACAATTCATCATCCTGAGTCAAGTGTTCAGTTTGCAAGTGTCCCTTAGGCCCCCCGTGCCACTATTGGTATTGTTTTACTTCAGCAAGTTCACATCTGAGGCTGAGTCATAGCTACATTTTTTTTTGTATCACAGGCAGCACCTAGACAAGCACAACACTAGGATACATCTATAATAGATAAAGGAAGCAGAGTGAGCTGGAATGAAGTGGATTAACCTCGCTTTACCTCGGTTAAAGATTTACACTCAGGTGCAAATAAGGATTTATCTACTGACTTTGCACCAAGCTAAACCTATACAAATCAACCTGCATAGTCTATGCAAGCATTGCAATACACGGCATGTGAAAAAGTGTACATGTACACATATTTGTTGTTTTCCCAATTCAAATGTGTTAATTTTGACTACATCCTCATGTTATGCACAACTTGGCATTTTTTTTTGTTTCGTTCCTTCTTTAAGGCTATTAACATTGTATGAGCTGTAAATGTAAACCTCATAGTGCTCATTTCAAGGAAAACTACAAAAATGTGTACAAAAGCAGTTGCTATTGACAGCTCTTGTCTGTGATTGGCAACATTTTTGTTATTTGTAATGACAGTATTCTTTTTATTCTAGTTTTATTTTAGTCCAGTTTATAAAGAATGGTCAAAGAGAAAACAACCTGAGTGACACGTCTCCAGTCCATCTGACTAGTATGTCTGGGAGGAACAGCAAATCCATATGAACACAAACCCAGTACAGAGCTAACAGAGGCTGGAAATTCAACTTTGAGGTGACAGTGCCAGCTGCTGAGTCACAATCATTGCCTCCACAATATAGAGCAATACAATCTGATTTTTGAGGACTGACAAAAGGAACAGAGGTCCTCCTTTTTAACTCTACATTCCCAAAGAAGTTAGGATTTCAACAGTCCCAGACAAATATTTACAACATGCACGTGAGACAGTTTAGTTTTTACTTTTCGTATCCATTTCATGCATTGATTTAATATGCATTTTGAGATCAACATTTTGGCCTTTGATAATCTTCAACAGCCTTAGTGCAGTAGCAAAGCAGCAATGGTGTTACATTTGGGAGTGAAGCAAAAGGGCTTTTTGACAAAACTTTACATCTATTAGAACATAACTAAAAGGCTGCAGAGATAAAGCAATTATTGGCTGGCTGGCTTCCTAAGACCGCAAAATTCCATGAAGTCACATTTGTCCTTAGGCGGCTGGAACGTGTGTCCTCTGCTGGGATTTGCAGTCCATCACAGTTATGTAACTATCTTTGAGGACCATTCCTTCCAGCACAGTTTACAAACACACTTATATGTGTGTGAAAATGAACCGGGAAAGAGGGACTCTGTGTTCTGCACTTTGTCTCACTTTTGAAGACAGACGAGCAGCTCTTCATCACTCAAGCTTGAGTCATTACAATGTTGAATGCCTTCTGCCTGCAGAGGTCAGGTTGTTGATAGTTACTGGAATAGCCGTGACAATGACAGACTAGATGGGGAGCAGTTGGTAAGTGCCAGCATAGAAAACATTATTCTGACACTTTCAAAATCTGCTCTGCTTATGTACAGATCATGTCACACTGTACAGCAAACAATCTGCTCGATGGAGATGTTACACAATCATAAAGTCACTTACTTTGATTGTGAAGTAAAACCTGCACAGTATTTAGTTTAGTCATAACTGACAGTAGTGATCAAATATAGAATGTAAATAAAACACACGTCTCTTGGACTTTTGCAGCCCACTCAAATCATAAAGACAAACAACTTTTAAATCTAATTTCATTACCTAATTCATTTAGGATGCTTTACAGCATAATGTCCTACAGTAAGAAGTTTAAATTATTTTAACTTGTTACATTTGTAGGGATATGGTGATTCATAGCAAAACTAAACCTATACTAAAGGCTTACATTTTCCTCCTATGTTATCAGAAAGACTAAGACTTCTCCAAGGGACTAAAAGTATAACTTAAACTGTATATAATACCAAGTGAATTCCCTAGAAGTGATGGATTTGGGAAACATAAAAGTAAGAAAACAACTACCAAAATTAATGCACATACAGTTTATCAAATGTTTAATTGGCACAAAACATAGTTATCTAGCAACTTCAAAAAGAAGCTAATTAGTTTGTTTTTGTCGTGGTTACTTATCAGTCTTCTGGTTGCTATTTTTCCTCTTTCATCTCCATATGACTTAGAGAGTCACTGGAAGAGTCACGTTAAATTCTGCATTTAATCCTACTTTACCCAAGAGGAATCGAGTTATCATTGAATACTCACTACTAGACTCTGTCATCATCTGCAGCACATGTCATTTGCCTAATGAGGCAGTCATTACTGATGGGTTTCCAGTTATATGACTTCAGGGATGAAACTTCTGCTTCACAACAGATGAGACATTTTTTTCATTTTTTCCATCCTTTTCACATATGCATATATCGCCTTTAGAGACTTTTTTTCTCCATTCCCCTACTTATGTTTTTTTTTTTTTTTTTTTTAATAAATAAAAACTCACAACAGAGTGCAATTTCAGTAGAAATAACTGAACATATTTTAGAAATGTGCTGATCTCCATGCTTTGGTTTACAGATGCATAAATGCAGGTGTCCTTTCCATGGACTAAATAGGTTTTCTATAAACACGTGACTCAAAGAGGTAGTGAAGAATAAGCTAAATTTGCACTTTGAACAGAATACGCACAGTGATGGTGTTTGGTGGGTCCTAATGCATAATACATAAAATATACATTCCACACATGGCAAAACATGCAATCAGGGTTGACTAGCTGGCTGCTCTCAAATAGGCCAGTGCATTTGAACTTCCATCTCCTATGTGGATATATTTATCCCCAGTCTGTTTACCCAGCACTCCTCCTTAAAGTGATGAGGGTAACTGGCACTGGCAGTCGCTGCCAAGTAACCATCACACACCATGCCAGCTCCTCAATTCAAATATGCTCTGAGTCACGAATATCAGTCACAAGAATGAGAGAACAGAAGAAGTGATCCAGCAATAGAGTTATTTGTTTTAGGCCACATATTGTAAGCTGTCATTTGCATGATGTACTGCCAGCATTAACAGTGTATATATATAAAAAAAGAATGTAAAGTAAGTAAAACTGAAACAGGGCAAGAAAGGGATTCAATTTGATGAATGACAGAGAGGCTATAGGCCTAAAAGTCTCAGAAAATAAAAAGCAAAATGTACATACAATCCTACATTCTTGTCTATAGCAGCTAAGTGAAATGAGATACAACGACACTGTGCACATGCTATATATAGCCCTATTCATAACCTTTGTCAAAGCACATCACTGTTAATTAAAAAGGGTTAAGCCATGTGCATGCACTTTGAAAATAGCTGCCATTTATGCACAGAAACACCCTCTGCTCTAGAAAAGCAGCAATATTAGCATAGCCACACATTTTCACACCGCATGTGATGGCTTTGAGAAATGTAGTTTGACAGTCAGAATTTGAGGGAGATTGCATAATTCCATTTCTTTTGTCTCATAATGTTGTAATGGAAGCTTTGATAAACCCCTCGCTCTCTAATTCTCTTCAGCTGAGAGCCTGGTGAAAAGCACTTTGGGAATGAGGTTACTCAGTAAGACATCTTGAACTAAATTTAAATAATTCCCATCCTGTTCTTACTTCTTACTCATGCAACTAAGACATCAAAGACATTAAGCTCATTTCAGGAGACCTTTAAAATACAAATCAATTAAAACTTCTGTGGTATTTACTAAAGACTGTTGGCACATACTGACCTTGAAAACTGCATTTGGGTTTAGGCTATAATCTGTGCTGAATTTTGTTGGTATATTTATACAGACATATTGCTTTACTATTACTATTCTGATCTAAATTTTAAGTCCTATTTTTAAAATCTTAGCATGACTAACAATTTACTGTGTTTTCATTAGACATCATTAACATGTATTTAAAACAGAGTAATCAAAAATAAAATCCATATTACAAGAAGGCTTTTATTCATAAATGCACAACATATTCTATTAGATCTCTCTTCCCTCCCACACATGGAGCCAGCCATGTGTAAAATGTTCTCCGAGAGACCCAGAAAGGTGGAAAAATAAACATTAACACTAACTGTGCAGTGCTGTGTTTCTGAAAATAGCTACAGTCACTGCATTTGTATCAGCACACAGTGGTTTACACAGTCATCATGCAAAACCAATCTTGCTGATTATTCACTAATATCTTCTAATCAGTAGTCACATCACAGTTTAAATTATTATAATGGCAAACCTACTGATGCTTGCAACAGCCAGTCTAACTTGATGGGTGTGTGGTAAAAAGCCTAACCCATCCAAGGCAACCAAAACCTCTAATTTAACAGGTCAATCCATCTTTGTTTGGCTTCGAGAGAGCCACACTCCCTCTGCCAGTTCCTTAGTTCTCTCTGACAACTTCCATTCTGCCCGGTACCGTAAATCATCCCTCTCCTCGCCTGAGTCCACCAGTTCAATCCTCAGAAACATTTCTTTCTCCAGTATCATTGAAGCTAACACAGAATCAGTAATTTGTCTGGTTCTTGGTAATCTCGGGGAGGAACAAGAAACCCCTCGACGAGTGAGCGGACGACTTTTAACCCCTTTGCTTCTGACTTTGTCTTCCTCATGTTTCACCAGTGACGCATCTTTATCTTCTGAGGTAGATGTGCTTGAAGAGCTGTCATTGGTTGAGTCGGAGCTGCTAGACGACTGAGTGTCCCCTGATTGGTCAAGATCCACTTGGTAGGCTAATTTCCTGTTACTTTGTCTGTTAATGGATAGACAGGGAGGCCATCGGATAGACAGACATCGCGTCATTGCCAGCCATAACTCCTGAGGCCTGAATAAACCTGACCTTGGTTGATTTGTGTCACAAAAGGTGTCCTTTTTCTCCATTCGCATGTACTCTGCTGCTAATTCTGCCTCCACCACCTCCGTGACGGACACTCCATTAGAGTTCTTTGGTGACAGTTCTTCTTCTTCTTCTATGCCCTCATTATTTGACTGTAGCTGCTCATCTTCCCCAAAGCTGAAGGAGCTGCTGAATCTCTGACTCCTCTTCATCGCGCTGTCTGCCTCCACATCTGAAACTGACAGAGAATCTTCATCTGACGAGCATCCGCTGAGCGACGACAGCTCTTTTGAATCCATTGACCACAGCCGTTGATTCTCTTCAGACTCAGAGGAGCTACTCGCCCTCTGGCCTCTCCTCATACTTTGCCAAACAATTCCACTCCTTTTCCTTAATCTGTCAGCTGCCCAGCGCTGCTCTCCTCTCAGCTCGACACCGATAGGTTGGAATAAATGAAGGGATGTGATCAAGGCTATCAAAACAACAACAGCCGCAGCAGCTCTGCTAGCATGGCACTTTCTGACATAATCTCTGCTTCACACAGCTTTGGCTATGGAGTTGGGCAGTGATGACGCCGTGATGTCACATGCCCACATGCGCACACACACACACACACACACTCACAGTCGCACACACAGGAACCTCTGCATGGCTATGTGTTTACGCTCCAGTCGAGTGAGCGGTGACTTGCCTCAGAGGGAAGTGATGTCACATTGCACGATGTCATAGCTAGCCGAAAACCACGGGTCTGCAAATGGTCTGTGTTTGTGCAGCAGCCCAGATGGCAAAAAAAGCGATGCCCTTCTCTCAGAATTGACCTAGATGTGCAAAATAGGAGCCAAACTAAATGTTCTCTCCCATATTCATTCCATTTTGTGTTCCTGTGGTATTGATATGCATTCAAAATAGTGTCTATTTGCTATTTTGTGCAAATAATGTTTTATTTATTAGTATCACAATGCACCAAGTACAATGTGCAAACCCCTAAATCTATACGAACAAGAAACATATCAAGAAACAGCTGTGTTTCTGGCATCGATCTCAAATTTCTGAGCTAATAAAGTAAATAAGTAGTAATAAACGGAAGAATATGGTGACTAAAACCACTGTCAGCTGCAGTAGATGCTTTTCAGCTTGCCATAAATACATAATTATCTGCCTGAATGCTTTAACTTGCATGCATTTTATTTTGAAGGGCTACAGTACAGAAAAAGAAAGTTTGAAAGACAAAACCCCTGAAAGACTCACACTGACTCCACGCTGTGTACCTGCTGGTGTTTCATATGCAGTGATATGAGTGGACGTCTGTGTGTGTGGACTGCCCAGTGTGCACCTCAAATCCCACGTCGACAGTAGATGTTATGTCACTCACTATCTTGCTTGCTTGCTTTTCCATTTATGGTTGCGGTGCTTGCTCAGACTTCATGTCTCATTCATTGCACACTTTCTTACATCACTGCAGGGCAAATGGACAGTGGGCAGTGTCCTCTCCAGGCTGTCTGACCTTATCACACACACACACACACACACACACACACACACACACACACACACACACACACACACACACACACACACACACACACACACGCACACACACACACACGTGTTACAAAGGTGTGTAGGAAGCTGCATATCTATGAGGCGGAGAGATAGTGAGTCATCTCTGATATGAGAATACAGTCATATTTCAAATACCGATACTAGAAGTGAGCTACAATTTCACACACAACCCAGCTTTTACACGATAATCCAAAAAATTCGACTACAGTACAACTGGAACACTTAGTCAGTTCACTGATTTGTCATTCAGTGTAACACTGTACTCTTCATAGCTCTTCAAGTAAAATATCATAATATAACACAGGTTTTCTCTTTATAACTTTTCAAGTGCAGAAGCAAGTTATCTTGATAACTTTTATGCACAGTTCTACACACATGGGCCCTAGAATTTGGGTTCAGTTTTCCATCATGTAATTTCTGTACATGTGAAATGAGTAGACAGTCTATTATTATCCCTTTTTTGAATCTCTAATTCTATTTTCGTATTTTTTGTAGTGTTGTTTACTTTGCTTCATTGTTTTCTAGCTGCTCTAACCTGTGAATTTCTCCAGTGGAGGCTCAGTGAAGTTGATCCTATTTTAAATTCATCTTCAACTGTTTCGATAATCACTGAATTAGTTTGAGTAATTTTCTAATTCCAGTAATTTTCTAATTCCAGCTCCTTAAATTAGAATATTTTCTGGTTTATTCACTCCTGTATAAACTTAATATGTGTGGGTTGTGGACAAAACATGATATTTGTCACTTTGGTCTTTGGCAAACACTGATGGACATTTTTTTAAGGTTTTTTTAAAGTTTTTTTTTGCTTTATTTGACACGTTAGTGAAGAGGCAGACAGGGAAGTAGGGAGAAGAACGGGGGGTAGACCTGCAGCAAAGGGCCATAAGGTGGAATTGAACCCAGGCCGCTGCATCAGGGACTGCTCATGGGTCGCCTGCTTAACCTGTTGAGCTATCTGGGTGCCCCCTGACAGCCATTTTTCTAACATGTTATAGACTAAATGACCTATCAATGTTAAAGAAAATATTGGACAAATTAATCGACAATGAAAATAATTTAATGAGATCAACATCAGTGATGTTCTTGAGATTCTGATGTCATGAACTGAATGAATGCATGATCCTCAGTGGACAAATCTGCATGAACTTGATTTATATGGATGACATTTAATATAACAAACACCAAACAACTGCACACAAACTCAAATCTGTCTGGAAATGGCTTATAGCTCTTATCAACATTCTTTTTTTTTTCTAAATCAGGGGGAAAAACATATAAAGAGGGAAGCGGGTGCACACAATATGCATCATCCCGTAAAACTGAATCTTACTGTCACATCCATTGCAAGTAAATGCTCTATTACTACGTCTATTGCTACATAAGCTGCTGTAACAATGTGAATTTCCCCTGGCGTGGAGAGAAATAAAGGACTTATCTTAACTGGACAATGGAGTGAATGTGTGCTTCTCCTGGATCTCTTCCAGCTGTATCTGAGTCACTGATGCTACATCAGAAATACAGTCGTGGAAGAGAACAATAACAGTGAGAGGCATGCTGATTCTACTGAAATGTCCCCTGGCAGACAAACATGGAGCTTGGCCCAACATCATGCATCCCTAATTTGAGTGGAAGCTGCAGTTACCTTTCTGCAGTGTCTTTTTGGTCTGAGCCCACTGTGGAAATCACACTTTGCTGCTGAATAATATATCACAAAGTAGTAGGTGTTGTGAAAGTGATGAGGCAGAATAAATTTTGAATTATTAAGCCTCTCTGGGTGGGTGAAGAGGTCGCAGAGAGAAATAGCTTCAACCAGCAAGTTCAGACTGTAGCTGTATAAATTTTATATACAGTCTATGCTAGCAAGGCAGGAAACGCCATTAGGCTGCAGCAAGGTGTTCCTTCACGTGCCTGTGTAAAAACATTGTAAGGAATGTTCTAGAAATGCGCCTGTAGCTCCCCACTTTGATATGAGATACCTCAGCTCTTTAAAAAGTTTATTATTGTCGAGAAACAACTCGTTTAAACTCTTACACAGGCAACATTGTTATACTTCGCAAACAGTGGAAGTGAATTGGAAATAACGAAGCTCCTCAAGATGAAAAATTCATGAAAGCTTTGGACAGCAGCAGCAACCTAGCGAGGCGGAATGTTTCCCCGTTATACCAGCTATTTTTGGACTATTCCCATACATTATTCACCCAAAAAAAAAACCTTATACAAGCCATTAAACTCACCCTGAGATGTTCTGGGGTTGGAAATGTCTAATTCATTAGGACCAGGTGAGTAAAAAGCCACTTTTTTTCCGTGCGTGCAACAGGCGAGCCAGACGAGGGCGCAGCGGACTTCTCACACTTCACGGCACGGGGGAAGAGCTGGAGCAAGACCAGCGCGCGCATGTAACGCGACTTGTGATTGGTTGAGAAATCGCTGCCGGGATATTAAAGCTGCTCTGATTGGTGGGCTGCAGATAGGCGGTGCTGTGCATGGCATTTCATTGATATACGCTACAGCTGGTGGCTACAGATCAGCCACACGGAGTGAAAGGAGGGTAAGAAAGTGATGAAGGTTTGATGTTAGAGTGTTTTTTTTTTTCTATCCCAAGAAGGCTCGAGAACTGTTTGGTTGTATTAGAGAGTGGCACACCAAAGATTCACAGCAGCCAAAATGCTCTGCCACGTTACTCGTCCGGATTCGGTGGTGATGGAAGTGGAAGTTGATGCGAAGGCGAACGGTGAAGACTGTCTCAATAAGGTAGGATCAGCGCACGTCATGTTTAATTATTGTTCTTCAAAACGCAGCGAGAAACTTTACAATGTCTTGATCGGATCGGATATTCCGGTAACCAAAAAGCTAGTTTAGTTACATTTTATCAAGTGACGCTTGATGTGAGACTCTTTGGTAAGCAGCGGCAACTAAAGTATCATTTTACAGTTTCGCGTAAAAACTGAAGAAACAAAATATTTTGTGCGACGGGCAGAACAACAACAACAAAAACAGATCCATGTGGGGATTCACAGCCGGATTAGATATTCGTGCAGTTTGGCGGAAAACTGCCGACGGCCGCATCTACCTGCACAGATCAGTGAGAGGCAGATGGCTTTGTCCGGGTTACTAGAGTTCATTCTGGTGCGCTCAACGGGCCGCTCCACGCAAAGTGAAACTTCACGCTAAACTAAGTTGTGATCCCTTTATCTCCCACACCAGCACGCACATGGCAGTAGAGGAAGTTTTTTTCTTTTAAAATGTAAAGCTAATTCGTATGCATTGCATATATTCCCGACTTGCCGCGGCTATGAATGAGTTTTATCTCAGCCTCCGGGCTCCCTGCAGACCAGCGGTTATGTAAGAACCCATGGCCGCTGAGGGGGCGTGGGATTGAGGGGTTTGATGAGCCCCCTTTTTACCCCGGGAGAGCCTCCAAGTTCACTTCCAAGCAATCGTGAGCTTTAGAATATTAATGGCTTTTATGTGCGTGGAAGGAGCAGCAGGAGTAGCCAGTCTCTCTTTTATCACTATAAGAAAACAAGACAATAAAGTCTCTCTAGTAGGGCTGTGATGTAGCAGTCACATGGCAGGGAGTGTAATGTGAGTTAAGTCAACACATCCTGCTGCAAAAACTTGCATCCTTCTCATTTTTCACGACTAATCTGCAACAGAAGTCTGATGGAACACAATGTACTCACTTTAAAGGTTCTTGGATAGACTTTTTGTTTTGTTTTTTGTACAAAGCAGAGTTTGTTGATATGCAGGATCCACACGCGCTCAGAACATTGAGTAATGTACTGGAGAGAAACTCCTGAAAAAGGAAGATCGGATTGCAAAAAGAAAGCCAGCAACCTTTGTATGGAGATATTCTGGCTACAGACATTGACAAAAACAGCTACTGTCTTCCAGTTGTCTCCAGCACATGACTAATTTGTTTGCCCATTTAAATCAGCACCACAAAGCTCTGTGTGCGTGCAAAGCCAAATCTGAATGTTATCCCAAACAAAAAGCCTTTTTGGTTGTCTTTGCCACCATATGAGAAAACTTTCAGTTAGATTGTTTTTTAAATGTTTTGAACTCTATTCAAAAGCACTCCTCTCCGAAATCATCCCAGTCATTCAAGATTGATTAATTCTTTCCAAATAGAGTAACTCAATTCATCTGGTGCAAATTCTTGTTTTTTTTTCTCATATTGTACTCAGAAAAATGAAATATGGCAATGTCAGTTCTTTCCCTAGTACTGTGCAGCACTACTCAGGCTAGTGCCAGTTAATAAACACAAGAGCACAACAGAAAGGTGGAAAAATCTAATAAAATCACCAAAACCCTACTATGTTGTCTATGTAAAAACACATCAATAAACATTACACACACAATGTTAAACAATTATCATGTACCTCTCTTGGATCATGTGCAAAAAGAGGTTATTTTGGGGCCTTATGTCTGACTCATAATGTCATTACTAAGTTACTACCTAAACTCTGGTCATGTCACCTGGTACACTTTACATTCAAATAAAACATAAAAGAACATTGCTTTAAATCAAAATCATTTTTAACGTGGGATTTTTTAGACTTTTTTTTAAAATCAGCGTTACCCCTTTTTGTATTTATTGAATTTCTAATCACTTCTAATGGCTTTATGAACTTATAATCATGAATTTATGACAGCAACCTAAAATAAACATCTCTATTAAAGATATCTCTGAAGCTGTTAAAACTGTGATAAAAGCACTTTGCAAAAAGTCTTGTGAAACCTTCCTGTTGGCAAATGCTGCTGATTCATGCCACATTCCACTGAAAATAATAAGCTACTGCGGTTTCCCTTATTCAAGCATGTCTTTGCCTGCTGTCACCTACATTTGGCCTTTCTTACTGCTTTAAAAAGTCACATTTTGCAGGCAGCTTTTCTAATAACGGCGATCCTCCTGTCCAAATGATTTGATACGTCTCTTAATGCGCTTTTCCGCACGGTTAGTTTAGGATCCTCTCTGACTTCCTTTGTATAGATTCCTCTTTTGACTGGTGACCCATTTCTTTCATCTCTCTCCAGGTTTGCAGAAAGTTGGGCGTAATTGAAGTGGACTACTTTGGGCTGCAGTTCACAGGCAGCAAAGGAGAGAACCTGTGGCTGAATCTGAGGAATCGCATCTGCCAGCAGATGGATAATGTGGCGCCCTGTCGGCTGAGGCTGCGGGTCAAGTTCTTCGTGGAGCCCCATCTCATTCTGCAGGAACAGACGAGGTGCGTTTACCTGCTCACATGCTGCACAGACAATGATGTTTGTGAGGTTTGGCCACGTGAATAGATATAATTATATGTAAGCATGTCCTGTATGACACCTTCTATCTTGAAGCAGCAAATTAGCTTGGCACCCTCTCAGCAAAATACTATCTAGTGCATTAAAATATACTTTGAAAATATCTTTCCTTATGACTCCATGTGACCAGCGATGAGGGACATGTGCTGGAAAGAAGCCATCAGTAATGAGTTCCCAGATCATAATCTGATCACTTTGTTTCCAACCCAGTCAAAATGCCCGATAGTAACCTCTTCCCCAAGCCCTTCCGGGGTTACTACAGGTCGTTTTGGTGGAGCTCCAGGCAGGAAATGTGATCCAGCAGCTCTGGGGCTATGTGTTGCTGTGCGCCTGCCCCCACGGACCCTCTGTGCGACAGCCAGGACCTCTTGTCACTGCTCCCATTCAGCTGAAAATAACTTTTTGTTCCAATTGTTTGTGGCCATTTTTGTTTGAACAAAAGCCCCGCGTTTGACATTTCTGCAGATGCGGTATGGAAACGGGCCAGTGCAGGGTGTTCTCCTCGCAGGTTTTTGTTTCCACAGAAATACAGCATCACTGAGTCAAAGTTGCAGCTGTATCGTGGCAGTGTTTGTGACAGTCTCTCAGTATGGATTTCATGTGCAATTTTTGCGTATCTGAAATATGATGGCTACATTTTAATTTTAGATGCACAGCAGCAAACAAAAAAACCTGCCACAGTGAATAACATATTGGATTCCCATCTCACCCAGCTATCTGTCCACGCTGTCAGATTCACTGAAACCAGACTCGTAGTCCGAACAAAGCAGCAAGCCCTGACAAGTCTAGATCCTGACTCAGTATTCCCCTGCCCCAATTCTGTTTGAACTTATAGATAGAAAGTGCATTTGCGGCACTTGGAACCAGTCCCAAAAACTTGTTTCAGACAATCCCGTGGATGTGATATTCACCTCAGGCGGTGTCTCGATTGTTTAATACTGCAGGACTGGAAGCATAGATGTGGATCAAGGGCGCACTTGAGAGGGAAAACCTGTCTGGTGTCTTTTTAAAGATCCACCATGCTGCTCTCACCATCGCTCGCACACGTGCAGCACATAACTAGAGGTGTAAATTAAACTCACATGTATTTGTCTTGGCCAAATTTTCTGTATCCTCTCAGCTGCCACCCACTGCCCCCTCCACTCGGCTCCATCCAGCATGAAGATATCAACGTTACTCTTTTGTTGTCTGTTAGATATAAACTGTGCCTGCTCACACTTCCTCTCTGTCTCTCTCTCACCCTCCGCCTCCCTCTTTTCCGCCTCCCCCGACTGTGGCCCATATTTGGTGGCAACCTTTGAAGAGGAAAGCGAAAGCAAAGTGGGGGTAGTGGGAGAGACGACATGGAGGACACTTGGCTGCCTGCGCTCTGACCTCCACTTAATTAGCAAGGGTTATCAGCAGATGGCTGGCGTCGGGTGTGTGGAAGGTGGGGGGCCACAGGGTTGTGGCGGAGGAAAAAAGTTGAGATAAAGATGTACGATGGCAGGCGAGGGTACGTGGGGTTGCTGGTAACACTCACACCGCTGTGCTGTCAAGTTATGTGTTTAATTTTGGCCCATCCATCTGCTCAGATGTGATATAATTTAAGCGGTGAGGGTGCAAACGCCAGCATCAACTCGGCAACAAAGACATTCCTACATCAAGAGTCATGGCATTACTTTGAATTACTAGAATGTGTAGTTTTTATGACTAAATGTGGTAGTAAAGAGGTTTTTAAACTTGAATTTAAAGCACCTACTTTGACTTTAAAGGAATATACTCATAATTTAAGTAAATTAGTCATTTGAAGACTTGATAGGGTTCAATTCCTGTCATTTCTCATGCTGTCGCCTTTGACCTAGTTAAGCCAACACGGCCTCCATGCTCTACTGCAGATACAGACCAGCAAGCAGACATGCCTCATCATGTCTCAAAACCAGCTTCTATTGCACATTTCTATCATTCACCTATCTGAAAGCCACTTTACTAATAATTCCGAGGAATATATGTGGTCCAGTTCTGCAGAAAATTCACTCCCTTTCTTCATTTGTTCCATAACTCCATACATAGCAAGTGCACATGTGAGCTGGAGTAAATGTTCTGTGAAACGTTTGGATTTTTTCGGATGAGCCGAGGGGCTGGCTCCTGCCTCTACGCCCCTTCTTATAGGCCTTATTACATAACCTGCTGAACCCGCACAGAGCTGCTTAAATAAGCCGCTGTGTACTCTGCTGCCACGTAAAGCCTTGCAGGTCACTCCAATGTTCATGCTCACATGCAGCTGACTCTTTGGGTGCATTACTATGGTCTTCTTGTGCTGGAAAGGGTGATACACAGACTGAAAACCACATTTTCATAGTATTTAAACCAAAGCATCGACTGCTCATGTACAGCTGTAGCACATAGTACAGTTGTATGGTATGCATTTTTTTTAGAATTATATAACCTTTTGGACGGGTTCCTTTTATGCTCCCAACCAAAAGGGCAGCCATATCTATTTGAGCTGCAAGGCTTAAGTTTAGCTTGCATCTGTAGCAAAAACAAACATTTAATCTCATTGCTTTGAGATTTTCCATTTGCCCTTCTCTCACAGGCTTGTTTTTTTTGTTTGTTTTTTTTTTTTTAATAAATCTGGTTTTTCCCAGCTTGCCTAGGACACTTTTTTTTTTGCAAATGCATAAAATTGGCTTTGAGGATAGCTTTCTCTCCTCTGTCAGCTTTTGTTTTTTGAGCAGCACACTGCTTTGAAGGTCCAACAAGCCTGCAAGACTGAAGCAGAGCTTTTCAAACCTTTCTGTGGTTTCAGATAGTTTTGCACTGCGAGGTGCTTCCAATAATTTTCTTGTTGCTCATAAACCATCTGACATATCAAGTCATGTTTTTTTTTTATTGCTTTACTACCAAATAACAGTGTTTTTATTGGTTAAGGGCATACTGACCCAAGAGCGCCAACAACAGCATGTATTATCTGCATCATTAAACACCACTTGCTTGGGGGTGTTTCTGGTTTAAATATGTGAATGTTTCCCCTTCATTAGCCCTCGTATTTAACATTCTGATCAGGAAAACGCTGGATACCCTCAAAGGGCACAGCTATTAGCACAGGCTGTCTCAGAGACCCTGATTGTCAACCTGTTTACCTCTTTGGGGTTAAGTTTATCTTTAACTTAATTCCAAATGAGATTTAACTAAAGCAGAGTCATTTCAATCATTACACCTGCTAATGTCAGCAGTTTCCACCGGACAACATATTTCCATAACCATTGCGATTATGTATTAAAGAATGGCTAACACTTGGAGACGGTGACAAAAGAAAGACCGACACTCGAAGACAAACATGGCAGACTTTTGCTAAACAGTCTGTTCCGTGATGAAACGCAGCACTTGAAACAATTGCAGACTAAAAATATTGCTGTCTAACCTTAAGGACTGTGCTCTATTGATTGCTCTCACAGGACAGTGCTCCTTCTTTCTTATATAATCCCATTGATTATGTAACACTCCATCGATCCAGGATGTTTCCTTGTCTCAACCCTATTGCATGGTCTTGTAGGTTCAACTCTATGCAGTATGGATCAACTGAGAGGGGAAAAAATGGCAAAACAAACTTGACTTTGCACGAATGTACTCATGTTCTCTCCATTAATTAGTACTGATTTTTATTAGCGCTTTTATTTTCTGCACAATTCAACTTTGTGTTTTTTCCACAACATGAAACTGCAGCAGTAGTTCTCCCATGGAAACTAGAAAGAGGGCATCATCTCTGATAAAAGTCATGCGCTTCCTCGCCAACTGAATGTGCTACAAAAACAATTTGAGGTAATTTATTCAGGTCACACACCAAGTTCTCATTTTCAGCTCGCTGTGTGTGGCAAAGTACACAGATGATCAAACCCAAGATCACATAAGATGCCCGTGGGTCTCCTAGTGTTCAAAAACACAGATAAGTTTTTATCGGTGTGCACCACCATTGGTAATTATTCACTTTTAGCTTCCCTGTGAGTTTTTATATCCTCTGTTGTGCACTTGAGTAACCTGGGCCTGGTTTGTCTTGGGTGAAGTCATAACATTAGCCTTTTGTCCAAGAATGACAGAGTTGTTGTATTTGTTTGGCGTCAGAACTGAGGATTGATACTGGGCCGTAATCACCAGTTTACCATCCAGTGCAGAGCGCCAGTCTGCAGCCCAAGGAACTACACACACAAACATCTTCTTTGTTTTGTTGCTGTATAGCTTTCAGTGCAACTTGCCACAGTGCAAAAGGCACATGTGTTATATTTAGTGCAATCGCTCTGTGACTTTGTCCCAAACAAAACAATTGCATCTGTTCTCTTCATTCAGCAGACGACGTGGGAGAAGATGTTGAGCAAAGTTAACTACAGTTCATTGACAGATAGTAACCTCGCAGCACATGGCTTCTGGCAGTGTGTTATTTGACTAGCTTACAAACCGCATTGTTGAGAGTCCAACCGATGAGGTCTGAAACTCTACTGATGATTGGCTGCGTGAGGCGCAGTCTCTAGGCAGAGGTGTTAAGTTTCAGTTTGTGGGAACGTTTTGTTCCGCTGTGTACTGAACCGGCTGACATTCTGGATGCTGCTGAAATGGACACTGGGTTGGGGCAGAAAACATTAAAATGAGACAATGGTTTTTATAGCTGGGTGGAACAGACTGGAGGGGAGTTTAGTTGACTTGGTAATGAGTCTCTTACTTCAAAAAGCATGCCTGTTTTTTCTCTGTAGCACCAGAGTACATTTAAAAGTTCATTTTAAATTCCCATACAAATGCTTCATTTTGGGATATTTTAGTTATATTTAAATGGTTCACAGACTGGGCAGAAGAAATCTTCTAAAAAGCATGAATTATTTCATCCCTTTAGCTCAGCTCTGTACCCAGTGACCTATTTTTAAGCATTGTGTCTCAGGGTTCAGGCCTGCTTTAATTGAATTATTCCAGCCAGGCAATCAAGTACTCAAACATTCCTGCAGCCCCCCACATGACCTCTTCCCTTCTCCACGGCTGCTGTTTTGGATAGCAGTTTATTTCACCTGCGCATTCACAGCAGTGTTATGACGGTAAATAAGTAAGCCTCTTAAGACTTTGATTATGGGTGATCACCATGAAGGACAAAGCAACGTGGTGTATAGTGTATTACAGAAGAAGTATGCCAGGAGACTTTGGTCTCAGCACAGACTTCCTGGTATTCAGTCTGTGTGTTGGACTGTTAATAAAGGTCAGTTGAGAGTACATACAAAGCTGTGACAGAAGCGTACTACTCTCTGCCCTGATGATGTTGCACATATGTCTGAATAGGATCATGTGGCTGTCCTTTTATATGGTCAATCAAAAGGACTGAGTCATATAGAGAAGAGGCTTGGCAGCTGAAAAACAGTTTAATGAGTCTGCTGTATGGCATCCTCACACCCCAGCAAGAGACAGATTTAAGTCCCATGATTCAGTGTAGCCGAGGCACCGTCAGAAAAAGTCACAGTGACTCAATTTCTGTATCATCTGCCTGGAAACCCATTTACTTGAGCATGAGGCTCATTTATTCATCCCGTTGTATCCCGTCGCCTTGGTTACTGGTGTGCAAACGTGATGGGTTTGTAAAAAGATCTTTTTCAAGATGTATCTTAACACTGTTGATTAATGGACCCTTGCTACTCCACCACTCTGCGTATAGGATGGACCTTGACAGGTGCTGAGGCAGCACTGCAGCCTGATCCTGGCACAGCGATCTGAAAAGCTATCTGCTTAATGTAAAGGTCAGACAAGTAGAAGTGTAGGTGTTTTGTAATTAATTGGAGCAAATGTGACGGACCATGTTTTGTACAATCTGAACAAAGCATTTGTTATCATGGCAGGAGTTTTCATTTTTGCCAAGCTGGTGTTTTAAGACTCAGGAGGGGCTCAGGAGCAGGGGGAAGTTTTCATACCATCTGCACGTGAAGCGGCTGCATGTTGTTGTTTGTCTCGGGTTGTTTTGGTGGTAGCCGAGGGTGCATCTGATACCTCTCATCCCCGGAGCAGTCAGACAGGAAAAGCTACTGTTGATCTATAGTTACCTCTGTCAAAGAGCCTGTTAACCTGTTCTACTGTACGGCTTGTAATAAATGTTTTCTTCTCAATTTTATAATTGCAATTTTGGTTTGAGCTCAGCAAAGCAGGCACACCTGTTTACAACATGTGGGTGACTACAACAAGGGAAATGCCGCAGTGTGATCTCTTGCTCAGCAGATCAGAGACCAATAGCACATACCATGGCCCACGTTGTCACAGATGTCACAGACAAAGCGGAGGTTAAACTCGGTATGTTTCTTTTTTTGTCATCATCAAACCAACAGCACGCCGGGACTTGTGCTCCAGGAAGCTCTGAAGATATGAGATGCATCTCAGTCTGACTGATACATGACCGATCTTAACCTCTTGCCAATCCCCGCCTGAACTACAGTAACCTCCGCGGCTTGCCCTATAATAACCCTTTGTCGGCAACCTGTAGTAACCTCCCAGTCAAGTCGGCCCTATTGTTTGCGTCAGGCAGGTAGCTAACTAGCAGCGCTCCATCACATGATGCCTGCTGGGCCTGACACAATGGAGCGCAGTGTTTGTGTGTGTGTTGGAGGGAATGGGATGTTTAACACCATATCAAAGCACTGTTTGTTATGCCTGAGGCTAGTCAGCTATGGGGCTCCGTTGTTACAGTCTGGCGTTATCAGGGGCGGTGTAGACTGACTTTGTTTGTGTGCCACACAGCTGCTTTTACCGTTGTTGATACTCCTTGGAAGAAGTGTGCGTTTCGGATGAGGTGTGTCGGTGTTGTTGCGATCCGAAGCAGCTGTAATACACGTGTGTGATTGTGTTCTGTCACCTTGTGGGGGGGCTGGCTTTGTTTTTATTCAGTCCCATAGGATGACACAGGAAACGTCACCTCCAGATCATTCCCGTGTAGCTCCCATGAGGCACCTCAGCAAGACGCATTTTCTGCATAAACAAAACACAAAGGATTCATATAGTTAAAAGCGTGGTGCGTGCTGTCTTTCTTCTCCACTCAAAGTGTCCCTCTAAACCCTCTCAAATATCCTCAAGTCACGGTATGACCTGATTTGCACAGATGAAAATGTCTCTCTTAGCCTCATGCTTCAAAGAGAACTGTAGCCCAAGGGAGATTTCCTTTAGTTTAAATAACAAGCAGCTTCAGGAGCAGTGTGCTTTTAGCCTAGCACATCATGCAGATGGCAAGAAGTATTTGGTGAGAGGAAAGAAAATGAAGTTGCTTTAAATGTGGAGGGACATGTGGTAAGCAAAGTGACACGTAGCCAAATAAAAGACAGCAGAAGAAAGCTGCCTGACTGGTTTGTGGTCAACCAGGTGACTTGAAGCAGGCTGGTTTACAATCTTCTTAAGGTTATTGTGCCATAGGTCACCTCAAGGAAGGCTCCATATGGGTTACTATAGTTCAACGTTCTCCATGATGTAAGGATTGCCTCAGTCAGGGTGTTACTGCTGTTGACGTCTTGTGTCCCGCTGCGAGAAGGAAAGAATTCCTCACATCTTCTGGTCAAAACAATGGAAAGACCTGCCACGGCTTATTTTTTGGGAGAATTTAGCTGTTTTTCTTGGACACACCAGAACTCCATGTTCTCTTTTTAATCATGCAGCCCAAACAATAACAATTGTTGTTTATAACCGCCATTAATCTTTTGAACCGTTTTCCCGACTGTCACTTCATAAACCCGCCTCAGTCTGAGCAGGAACGGTTCATATCAGGCAAAAGAAAATCAGTATTGCCTTGTCTCTATACGGCCACGGTGTATTCATGTCAATAAGCCACATATAGAGACACATGGAGCGGTCACTCGTACTGTTTGCCCAGCAGTCGGCCAATGAGTCACAGGTGAAAAGTCCAAGTACATTATACCCCGGAGAAAGCTGTCATTCAATCCTTTCATGTCTTTCCCTTCCTCTATTTCCACTCACAGAGTGTCCGGTGAAATCATTTAAAGGAAGTTCTAATAGTAGGTTTTGCGGAAGAGGCTGAAATAGAGAAAGAGAGTCATTGTAGCTACAGAACAAATGTCAGTTGCTTTGCCTTCTGCTGCACACACGCACGCACGCACGCACGCACGCACGCACACACACACACACACACACACACACACCAACACCTGCTGTCTGTGGTGACATTCAAGCTTTGCAATGACCACCTGCTGTAGATCTGGACTCCTTAACCATCACACATAGAAGTTAGTTCTACCACAAAAGTCTCTAATTTGTCCCTTTTTTTCTCAGGGGACAAATGTGAAGAAAAACATTGTCTGGGTTTGTTAATTCAGCTACAGTGCACTCAGATCAAAATGTCAGAAATAAGATTTTCATTCTGTTTCTCCTCTTGTTTCCAACAGACATATCTTCTTCATGCATGTGAAGGAGGACCTCCATAACGGTCACCTGCGTATGGGCTCGGAACAAGCAGAGGAGCTGAGCGCACTCCTGGCACAGGCAGAGTTTGGTGACTACAACCAAAACACAGCCCAGTACTGGTATTCAGAGCTGTGTGGGGAAGAACCCAGCACTGCCACCATCAACAGGTACAACACTCGCTCAAGAGCTTTAAATCAAAACGTTGGAGTCTTTGGGAACATTTAGTCACTGCTTTGCCTTTCATAAGTAGCAGGCATTACTCCCACCTGAAAGTATCGCTATGGATGTTACGAAAATTGGAATTTAAGTAGATTTAAACATACAAATTATCACACAACGTCTGATTAGACAGTCTCTGAAACCTACTGACCTTTCTCTGGCTCGGCGCTCCTGAACCTCTGCCGTCGCACTATTTCTGAGGGAGATAAGAGTCCATCCCTAAAAAGACATGATAAAAAATAAATAATGAGTCGTGGCAATGAGCCAAGGGTGAAAGGGTGATGTAATGTAGCAGCTGGTGTTCCAGGGAAATTAAAAAAAAAAAAAAAAAAAAGAATTTCAGGACCTCAAAATGCTGTTTTAAGAAATAGCAGTTGAACTACATGTTGTCTTTTATATTTTACAGCATCTTTCTTCTCAGTTAGAGTAACATTTTTTTCTTAATCTGAGGTGAAAGACTTTAGATAAGAATACATTACACACAGCCAAACAGCAGTGAGAGCTAATACACCCACACACTCATCAGGAGATCAGATAGCTTGTGTTTGCAGAGTTCTTCTGACAGAACCTCTCACTGTACATCATGAAACCAGAGTGACAGAGTTTTACTACTACAGCATTTTAGAGGCTGCAACCCGTGGCATTACCATATATCTGACAGTTTGACAAGCTTTTTTTTTTTTGTTCACACTTCTCTTTTCATTCATACACCCTTCCTTCTGTTGCATCAAGTCTTTAAAGTTGCTACTGGAATGAGTTGTTGCGCTCATGGAACTGTATCCTACCTGCTCAGACATTTTATACATTATCAAGCCCCGTCTCCCAAACGTGCTACAATAAACTCTGTTCATAGCTACACAAACACTCAATCCAAGCCTGTTATTTTTGCAAATGCATGCATTTCCTAACCGTTATTCTTTTTAAATTTCACAGAATGTCCATAAACTCTGAATCAGTGTGGTGTTCATGTGTCATTATGCATTCTGTAGAAGCGTTCCTGTATGCAGCCTAAGCATTGGTCTCATAAGGGAAGCTGTCAGAAAAGCTTTGTGCCTGAGGGTGTGTTCAGCTTTGACAGATAAAACACACTCTAGTCTTGCTTGTATAATACACCCGTCAATGTAGGTGGTTCTTGATGTGTGATCATCTGCTTGATAACCTCTGTGTCGTTTCCAGTCTGAGCCTGAAAGCTCATTAAACTACAGCTGTCTTCCTCTCCATTTCTTCTACAGTATCATTTCTAGGCACAGAGCTCTGGAGGGTTTGAGCCAGGGCTCGGTGGAGTATCAGGCCCTGCAGCTGGTATCTTCTTTGGAGCACTATGGCGTGGAGTGGCACTGGGCTCGCGACGCTAACGGTCAGCGGTTGGCTATCGGAGTTGGACCGGAGGGGATCGCCATTTGTAAGGAGGACTTCAGTTTAGTCAACAGGTACACCCCACCTAGATGCAACTTCTTGCAATTTTGTTGCTTTGAAAACTGCCTGTGTTTCTTGTATGTAGTCCATATGCAACAATTTCCTGTCATTCCTTTTTTTAGGATAAGCTACCCCATCATCCAGATTGCCACCCAGTCGGGGAAGAGCGTCTACCTGACAGTTACCAAGGACACAAATGACAGCGTGGTGCTTTTGTTCAAGCTTATCAGTAACCGGGCAGCCAATGGTCTGTACCGGGCCATCACAGAGACCCACGCTTTCTACAGGTGAGTGCTAAAGATGGTTTTTAATCCCGGCTCAGTGGCTCACATAAAGCACCACTCTGAGGCTATACACTGCAGCTGTGTAATCACATTTTAATAGAAGAGACTTCAGGCTTTCTGATAACTTTTGCACCGTTCCACAAAGTGAATACCTCTAAATCATTAGAGGCAGGCAGCAGACTAAAGACTGTAGCTCACCTCATGTGGTGAGCCAAGATAAGTTAAAATTAATTTTAAGCACTGCTGCACAGAGTTCTGCGTTTCTATATGGATGTCTGTCAGTGGTCTTGGCGAGAGCTCTTCAAGGTTTTTCCAGAGTCAGATTAGGTTTTTAGGGGGTAACTTTGCACCAAGGTAACTGTGATCGCCACATGTATAATAAAAGCAAGAAGTCTGTGTTTTAATCTGCTCATTTTCCTTTTAATTCTGACTGTACAATAAACAAAAGCTCCCAATTAACTTTCTTATTTTTTCCTCTTATTCTCAGTTCTTTTGGTGTTGTTAGCTAAAATCTCTTTACAGGAAAAAACTTGTCTGCTAGTCATTCATTAGTCTGACCTGATTCTGAATGCATCTCCTAACCTCTTAGGCTTGTTGGAGTAATATAATACAGTTTATTGTTCACTGTCCTTCACCTAACACTACGAGAGAGGTGGAGGAAAGCCTGATCTAAAATGTGCTCTGTAAAAACATGTTTTGCTCTATTTAGTCATTGCTGACAGGGTATGCAACCTCTCACACTCGTACACATTAACTAAGTGTTCATCGGTTACTTTTTAGCCGTTTTCATGGTGTAAATACATGCATTGTGGGGGACACAGTCACAGAAAAGCACGTCCTTGACCTGAATGAACGTTGATGGAAATATAGATTGCTCGGGACAATCTTTCATTGGTTCAAAAAAGTGTTTTCTTTTCCCATAGACGATATGTGTGCACGCTCAAAAAAAATTTGCAGTGAGCGGGGACAATTCAAATGGCTGAGCTATGAAATTGTTCTCAATCACAATAGTACAAAGGTACAAAAGACAGCCCTGTGCTTTTGTTTCAGGGATGGGTTTTAGCTCAGAGTCTGCAGATTTTTGCAGCAGGCATGTCTTCATCATGCTCAGTCAGAAGCAAGTGTACAGTGTTTATCTTACAGTGGTGAATGTGGCTTTGGAGCACAATGAACTTAATAAATACACAGTGCAAAGGGGATATTAAATAAACACACACATGCCCAGAGTACTGTTACTGCAGAAATCATTACTTACACAGATGCTTGGATCAGTAGTAGATAGTTTACAGGTTAAATGTTCTTTTTATTTACATTAGTAATCAAGTCTCACTTTCATTTCCAGGTGTGACACAGTTACCAACGCAGTGATGATGCAGTACAGCAGAGACTTTAAGGGCCACCTGGCTTCACTCTTCCTCAATGAAAACATCAACCTGGGCAAGAAATATGTGTTTGACATCCGACGTACCTCCAAGGAAGTGTACGACCACGCTCGCCGCGCGCTCTACAACTCCGGCGTCGTGGACCTGGTGTCGCCCTCCGAAAGCGGCGAGCGCTCGTCTCCTTCACGCTCCCCAAACAGGGACGAGCAGCAGGACGAGGGGCTGGACTGTGGCAGCTGCCAGCAGAGCCGGGCCCTGCAGGAGCGGCTGCAGAAGCTCCGAGAGGCTCTGCTGTGCATGCTGTGCTGCGAGGAGGAGATAGACGCTGCCTTCTGCCCCTGCGGCCATATGGTGTGCTGCCAGACCTGCGCAAATCAGCTTCAGGTGAGACTCTTCTCCACAGACTTATGCACGAAAGACAAATGAGTTTGTTTATTAGCCACAGCAGGTGGGCTTTTCATTAGTATGGTAAGCATTTGCTAAGTCATATATCCACTGCAAATGCTTGGATCAGCGCTGCTCTATTAGAAGTACTTCATAAAAATGAATTAGACACCAAATCAAAAGCTTGAAAATCAAAGTTTAGTTTTGTTTGGTCCTCAACTCAAAGAACCTCATCTTACTTTGAGTCTGCAGTTTTACTGAAAGCTCTTTAATTACACTTTAGTTCCAACTTCCCATCCTTTTATGGTCCTTTAAACAACGTCCAAAGCCTTGCTTACACTCTGCTGACCTGATTGTCCTCGCACTTAATCAGCTAAATGTTGCCCATCTTGTGGAAGCAGATGGTGTGTGTGTGAGTTTGTCTTATGAAGGGATTATAGCAGCCAGGCAAATCTCCCTTCCATTAACTCGACTAGGAAACGTGACCCAGCTAATAGACGTGTGAATGACTCAGTAGAAACTTGAGGAAAGGAAGGAAAGCTTGCTGCGTTCAGAAAGGAAAAATTCTCCAATGTGAGAGCTGTTTCTATAATCTGACTGAGTTTGTGTCGCTCTTTTCTAGAAGATATTTGTCGCAGTGTCTGTTTTAACGCTGATGGGAGATGACGTGAGTTCTAACTGCCAGATAATTGCCTGAACAGAACATTCTGTGTGGCTCTGTGTTGGATGATTGCGATCATGTTTTCTCTTAGCTTGCACTTGTCTTTCCTGGCTTAGACACCTCCTGCTTTTATGTCCTGTCTAGGTGCTGTTAGCAGTGTGCTTAGCAATGCATCTAGTTATGAGTCTTTGGGAATCATTATTATATTATCTATGATAACTCAACTTGTCATAAAGTACACGGATTTTGCATTTGCAAGCTTGTTTTTTTCATTTCTAAAGTGAGATGTAGATTCTCAGCTATTCAGGTCATGGTAATTAAAACTTCAGTAGAAAGCAAATGGACTTGTGCTTGTTCTTAATTATGTTTCCCATCTCATTCAAGAGGGTCTTCAGTTCTAAATGATGAGCAGTCTCAGATATTTACTGTCACCCCCAAATCACATGGTTAATGACATGTTAATGACTCGCATGCCTCAAGGTATAACTGGCTGTGAATCTGCCAAGTCGAGGGATGACTCAAGGTGTTAATGATGGTGAAATTTTCTAGAAGGGATCTGAAGATTCTTGTATAAATACTTAAACAAGTGTGTCAGCTCCCCACTCACAATTAGGTGATTTCAAATTATCTTTGATTTCTTTTGAAATGGTTTGTTTATTACCTTTTTAATGACAATTGAGAAACTAGGACAAAAGTATTGAAAAAGTCTTTTAAAAAGATACAAAATAGCATGGTCTTTACTTTTATCCTCATTCATATTTCAACTTTACATTAAAAATAATCCCAACTAGGGCACCTGGATAGCTCAGCTGGTTGAGTGGGCGACCTACTCAACTAGTTAGCTTCAAACTATTGAAGCTAACTACCTAGCTAGTGCTACAGCAAGCTAATATAGCATAACCTCATTAGCTTAACATAAATACAGCTTGTTAGCCTTTTTTGACACTTAATAATGCTTTTTATTTGCTGCTGGTTAGCTATAATGTTACTCTATTAGAGAATATTGTACATAATTTATCAGAAATCCAACTTTAGCAAGGCTGGAGCTTCAAAAATCATTATTAACACTCGTGTCATCCTGCGGGTCAAAATTGACCTGTTTTAAAGTTTGAAAATGTGGAGAAAAAAATATTTTCACAGTGAAACTTCTGATGTCCACAT
This sequence comes from Amphiprion ocellaris, assembly GCF_022539595.1. Classification (NCBI taxonomy): domain Eukaryota; kingdom Metazoa; phylum Chordata; class Actinopteri; family Pomacentridae; genus Amphiprion; species Amphiprion ocellaris. The sequence goes on from NC_072780.1 coordinate 7,969,067, forward strand.
TTTCAACATTTTTAAACATTTTTTGGTGGAAAAAAAGAAATGTTAAATGTTTCTTAAGAACATTCACAAAAAATCAACCAAAATCCAGCAAATTTTGCTGGATTTTGATTGATTTTTTTGTGAATGTTCTTAAAGGAAATATTACAAGTTTTACTGATATATATGTAATCACTTTAGATATTTTTAGGATTTTTTTGGAAGATTTTTACTATTTTTTTTGAAAATATTTACAAGAATTTTCTTGCCAAATTTTGGATTTTTTTTTTTTTTTTTTAAATAAAACTTTTAAGTGAAACTTTTAAGGAGTTATTGGAATTTTCTTCTTGAAGGTTTTGCACATTTTCAGAAATTTGTGGAATTTTTTTGCTGGATTTTTTTTTCCAGACAAGGAAACAATATTTTTTGGGGCCTGTAAATGAAGACAACAGGAGGGTTAACTCTATGTCAGAAGTCTCACATTTTCACGTATTACACAAGAAGTTTATACAGTTTTTTTTTTCTTTTTTTGCTGTTGTTCAAACTAGAACTTGGTGCTAAATACTTGTCTTTCTTTCCCCCCAGTTGTGTCCTGTGTGCCGGTCAGAGGTGGAACATGTGCAGCACGTCTACCTGCCGACATGCACCAGCCTGCTGAGCCTGACGCTGTCCGACAACCACCATCAACGCAGCAGCATTCCCGCCCCCATCCACAGAGACATGGCGTCTCCTCACACCTGCTCCACCACCGAGTACGAACACAAGCTCTACCACACATAAAGACGCCTCTGGTCCACCTACCAAACTCCACTATGAACACTTTAAACCTAAACCAGCCAGATTTCACGTGTTTTCTGCCTGGACTTCACCAACCTACCAAACATGTAGAAACTCCTGAGCATAATCAAAGACACTCAGCTTTTGTGTGTTTTTATTGTTCGCTTTTGGACTGTCAGTTTGTCTGATTTGGTTCTTAGTATTGTTGTTGTTTATGTATTATTCTGTTCAGGTTGTCTTTGTTTGAAACACCTTCTCCCCACCACAATGTCGTTTTAGATTAGGATCTCATTGTCCTTGTTAATTAAGTTATTGCATCAGTTGACCTGATACAGAATTATGCTTTTGAATTTATATTTTGGTTGTTTGCTCCATATCAGGCTCGTAGCCCCACAACCTGAACCACATGATGAACCTGTGTGTTTTAGAATAGCTAAACACTGTACATAATTTTCATTTTTAAAACTTCCTTACATTTTAAAACCTATGTTTTGATTTGAGAATTGAATTTCATGGTGTAATGGAGTGAAATGCATTTTTTTTTTTTTTTTTTTTAAAATATTTTATTGTTTTTCATGTTTTCCATGCCAATGATGGGGTTTTTAGAGGCTCAGCAGTACTGCTCCTGAATATACTGCATACTCATTAGACACAACAGGAAACAAGACTCTTCTTCTGGTAGTTTTGAAGTCACACTAGAGTCTTGAAGGGTCTTTTAGTCCTTTAGAACTGTATGTTGCTCACACTCCCTCAACCTCTGAACCTCAGAAAAGGGCTTGATGACTAATTGCCATTTCTAAAACAACAGGCCCGGTTTCATAAACTGCTCCACTTCCACATATTTATCTTCATCCAAACAGAAAATATTAATACTACAAGGACTAAAAGGCTCTTCTTAGTAAACACACAACCACAATTCTCTCCAAAAATAGGAATTTGTCCAACAGCAGCTGCTTCCTCTGAACACCCCAGCTATAAATTTCTTCTCTGGGGTGTACTAGTGAGCTCTTTTTTGATATTTTAAAGGGTACTAGGAGATCTGTACGTGCAATACTTGCTTGCTTTTTTGCCAAGCTTTTCAGTTTTATTTAATTTCAAAGACTGTATTTAAATTTTTTAAAAAAGCGACATTGTCACTTTACCAAGGAAGTTTTCCACACGTCTGTAGGGGGTTTTGGCCTTAATGTAGCAGCAACACGTTTTTATTTCTACAAGCTTTCCACAGACTCTTTTTGTTTTCTGGTAAGAAAAGGAAAAAAAACTTGTTTCTTTAATGCTGACACAGTTATGCTCAGTCACTGCAGGGGAAGTACTTTTATTTTTCACTTTGTACAAAGTAGCGATTTGTTTCTGTTTTCTGAAGCAAATGCCACTATCCTCTGTTAAATAACTCTTAATTAAGTCATTTTTATATATTCTGCTTTTAACAGAAGAGAAAGTATTAATAAAGTTGTTTTTAAAAAAAACAGTGTCGTCATGGAGCATCTGTTTCAGTTTTGTGGTCATCTCCAAACACTTGAGGGTAGAACAAGCAGAACGCCACTGAAACCGAGAGTAATATTATGATAATTGTAGCGTGTTAAATTATTAAAGGAGACACTGTTTGGGTGAACCAGTGCTTTCCCTGAGTATTAGGATGCAGGAACCACTATGCCAGACGTTCCCCCTGACAGTTGATACCTCCATAAAAAGTTGCAAAATTAATCTAAGTGGTCACCACAGAAAATGGAAAAAAGTTTTTGTTCTATTATTGAAATCTTTGCCTTTTTCTTCCAAATTTAAGATGCATTTACCTCTTCGGGAATCAAACAGTGCTAATACCATTTTTTTAAAAAAAGAGGAAAATGTCCTCTTTCTTTGGTTGAACTAGTTACAAATCATGTCAACTAAGGTCATAATCTTTTGGTGAAGCGGCTATAAGAAGGAACCAACCCCAATAAAGCGGGAAAACACTACATTCAGACGTTTGGAGCTTTAAGGAGGCAGATTTACTGATAACTGAAGGGAATAATTAGCATGATAAAACCATGTGGAAGTTCTTTAAATCAGACAGACTGGTTTTGTTAACCCTCGTGTCGTCCTGCAGGTCAAAATTGACCCGTTTTAAAATTTAAAAATGTGGGGAAAAAATATTTTCACAGTGAAACTTCTGATGTCCACATTTTCAACATTTTTGGGAAATCTTTGAACTTTTTTTGGTGGGAAAAAAGGAATGTTAAAAATGTTCTTAAAGAAAATATTAAAAGTTTTACTAATATATATATAATCACTTAAGATATGTTTAGGATTTTTTGGGAAGATTTTTACTCATTTTTTGAAAATATTTACAAAAATTTTCTTGCCAAATTTGGGGATTTTTAAAAAAAAATAATACTTTTGGGTGCCCGTATAGCTCAACGCGTTGAGTGGGTGACCCATGTACAGGGCTGGTCCCTGACGCAGCTGGTCCGGGTTTGATTCCCGCTCGCGGCCCTTTGCTGCATGTCTTCCCCCGACTCTTCTCCCCTGTTTCCTGTCTCTCTCTCTCACTGCGCCTATCTAATAAAGCCCACAAAAAGGCCAAAAAAATAACTTAAAAAAAAAAATAATAATAATAATACTTTTAAGGGAAATTTTTAAGGAATTATTGGAATTTTCTTCCTGAAGGTTTTGCAAATTTCCAGAAATTTAGAGAATTTTTTTGCTGATTTTTTGGTGCCCGTAAATGAAGACAACAGGAGGGCTAAGACCAGTAAGGCTATTCTGAGTACCTACCATGACTTTCCTCCTCACTTCTCCCACTTGTTTTGTACACTGAAAGGTCAACCCATCACTGGGAGGCTGTGGAAGAGAGCTGAAAGTTGTCTTAGCAGCCGCTGGGAGAAAGAGGCGCTCTGCTTTTATTCGAACTGACAGGCACCACTGGACCTTGATTACAAAGTTTGGAAGGAAGAGCTAAAAGTACAGAAGTTATTGATTAGCCTCACCTACCTCTCTGAAGCCTTCAGTCCGTCCATGTTTTTCTGCATGAGAACACTTCTGGCTTTTCTTTCCCCTTTTTAAAGCTTGTTTTTTGTGTGTTCGGTCCAAGGACACTGAAGAGAGCAGGGAGGGAGAGACATATAAGGAAGAGTGCTGTGGTTCCTTATTCATCAGTCCTTAAAAATACAGCAACACAGTCAGTAGAATCACGTTTTTTTTCACACTGTTTTCAACTAAAAGATCCCCTCCAGGTATGCTGGATATAGTATTAAAACAAACTCTACTGCTATGAATAGTAATTTGCCTCTAATATGGATTGTCCATGAAAACCTTTTATTTCTTGGCAAGAATCCTTCACTGATTCTGCTCATGGGTATATAGTTTGAACTGAATGAATTTATAAGGAGTATTCTAGCCAGAAATTCTCTCTCTCGCTCTGTTTTTTTTTCAAAGCACCTCAAATATTTTAAAACTAAAATCTGTAAATGGGACAAGAAGGCAAACAGCTACACGTGGCTCTGGTGACGTCCAAATCACCACTTTTTTGCTCATTCATGTTACAAATTAACCTGCATGTGAAAGTGTTGCCACAAACGGAGCCAAACCTGCAAAGTTGCATTTGCTTGACCTGACCCAGTGACACGTAGCTACTGAACAGAAGCTGTGTCAGAACAGGAAATCCACTGTGGCTGGTAAAAGGTGTGTAAGCTTGTTGTAATATATTTCTAGAAGAAAAAGCACTGAATAACTGCAAAGACGTTAAGCTCTGAAAAGTGAAAATGGGAGAATCTATTCTTTTGTCACACTAATACCACACACAGCTGCATTAATCTCTTGTTGAGGAATTTCCCTCAAAATATGGATTTTGAAAGACGAATACTCAAATGGCTTAGTGGTTCATTGAAGACTTTGGAGCCTGGATTTGCCTAATCTGCTGCATATTTATGCTCTGCTCCAACTGTGTTTCAATAAAAGGCTTTTGGTATGTTGAGCATCAAAACCTATATACATAACAAAGAACTTGCAGTAGATAGATAGATAGATAGATAGATAGACAGATAGACAGATAGATAGATAGATACTTTATGAATCCTGAGAGAAATTCAAGCAGTAGATAAAAACATACCTGCTACTGTTTAACCATTCTTTCTAGTGGCCCAGGTTTTATTTACCTTATTGAAAAAAATGTCTAAGTGTAGACAAGCCAACAAAAAGAGATGAAGGTGTGGACTGTGACCTATTTCTTTATCAGTGGGATTTATAGACTTGTCTGCCTAAACTACACCATGAACTACTGTGTGTTTTGTAGCTGGTGAATAAAAAGCTGCCGTGTCCCAAAACCAAAATTGTTATTAAGCTCGTGGCTAGAATTCATAAAGTATGATTTGTAGCTGGGAGAAGAATGTAGAGCTGATGCAGGCGTTTACTTCCTGTAAATACATTTCCCCTTGTAAATGTTATAATTTATGAAACCTATTCTTGGTGTCATAACAGATCCTTATCTATCAGTTTAGCCCTGCTGGACCTCTGTGTGTGTTTATTGGCTTGTGCTGTACTTTTCCTCTGCATGCAGTGTCAGAGATGTTTTCCAGCGGCCTGCGCTGCTGCCATCAGTGTTAAATTACTTCGCAGTCGCAGGCTGGAACAGCAAATGTCACGTCGCTGTGTACTTCTCACGGAAACATCTGCTGCGCTAATGACTGACTTGGCTACTTGGTCGGTATTTGTGCCTGAACCCAGTGACAAAAAAAACGACCGGTGACTGATTTGACCAATGTGAAGAATTTGGTGACACAGACCGACAACACTATCTGCAGGATTGTTAAGGTTGGGAGTCTGTTCATGACTTATGAAAGACTCTTTTGCATTAGATTAAGAATGTCCAGTTGTGTAATATTTAATTCAATAGATAAGATAATGCTGCAATTACGAGACACACAGGAGAGAAGTCGATGTAGGAATGCAGCAGCACAAATAAACAAGCTCTCAGTTCCTCTTCATGTCTAACTATAACTCTGATGAATTATCCTGCTTTCATGTTCACCCAGCCTTTGACATGTCTTTCTGAAGTTCCAGCTTGTTACTGTTACTTTTTCTCACCAATTCATGTGCAAAGCATGTAGAAAACCAGAGGGGAGGGAAATCACACACTCAGCAGCACACGATGACCTGGATTCAAATTCTAGTTCATCACTTTGAATCCCACAAACACAAAGCTGCAGGTCTTCCCTCATGGTAAAGATTCATCCTCGTTACCTGAGCCGCTCACGTGGAAAACAAATGGAATTTTTAAGTTCCGATCATTTCATGTCATGCCTGGAAAAGAACATCAAAGATCTTCACCCTCCCACTGACATGTGGTTTGCCCATCTGCTCGGCCCAGTGACACACTGCCGAGGGAAGCACAACTTGTCTGAATGCGATTCAGGTACGTCACCTCTGAGCAAACACAGCCCACGTCTTGGTGGCATCGTCAGCTGTAACAGAGCACAAGGAGAGACATTCAGGCCTCTGTGTACATGTATGCATGAGTGCATGCTCTCTCAGAAGTTGTAGACGGGTGTAAACAGAATGCCAGACAAGTGCCAGGCTACACAGTGTTCTCAATGCAGGGAATCTGCACGTCATCATTAGCATGTCCACTTCAGTATATTATAGTGAAGTCTGGTGGTAACGTAAACTGCAAACGTGCCACATTAATTATTTATATGCATACCTAAGACATGTTACCATATTAAGATGAGGTATTTCAACAATGATATTGCTTCTTTCTAAGTTTTAAAACAAAAAAACAGCTTGTAGAAAGCTGCTACAGGGTCAATATATAATTGTGGGACTTTTTGGAACATAGTTGACAGGTATAATAGTTGACACTTTGCTGTTTTCAGGCCTAAAATCAACATGGCTGCCTATAACCAAACACTACATGGCATTTTTACAGAAAGATTCTTCTAAATATTATATATACAATTGAGTAAAATTGAAATTTAAAGTTATTCATAAAGATATTATAGTAAATCTGTTGATATGCCATAAATCCACACTGGACTCACACACTATATTAAATAACTCAGAAAGTCTTGGAGTCTTGCCAGTCTTTTCTTCAGGAGGAAATGACATCATGTGGAGCAGGTCATGTGATCTGGAATTAACACACTTCCTTGAGAGGTGTTTTTATAATGGGGAACTTAGTTTAAAGTCATTTCTCAGACACAGATACAATTCGTTAGTTTCCATATAAAATTTGATATATTGCAAAAAAAAAATATCTGTCATGATCACTGTTCCCTCTAAGCTGCGCGCGTGCGCAATTGCGCACTGCTGACACGGTCTCCGCGCACAGTAAATCTGCGTTGCGCGCGCACACACACACACACACACACACACACACACACACACACACACACACACACACACACACACACACACACACACACACACACACACACAAAATCCAACCGAAATTTTAAATAAAATAAACACGTAACAATTCATTCTGTGCTATTTTTCAGTGTGAGTCAGTGAGTGACCGGTGACTGGCTGCTGCAGCCAATGATGCGATTCACATACGTATTTACCATAGACTGTATATAATGGTATTTACGCAGCTAACCAACGTCACGCATCCTTATGTGCAGCTACCGTTGTTGTCATAGATATGAATGAGTAGATAGGACACTCCCCTTTGAGCTGCGTGCTACAGCGAGGCTAAGCTAGTGGGAGCAAAGTTTCAGTGCATTCCGTTGATGTAAACGGCGTGAAAACGGAAACAAGAAGTATGCCGGCTCACTGTGCTGCATACAATTACACACTGCGTCGTACGATTGAGACAAGGAAACTAGGAATGACTTTTCATAGGTAAGAATAGTTTTTGGCTCTTTTTTCCTGTATTAAATCTTGTTGAGAGCTTCCAGTCTATGAGAGCTAACTAGTTAGCCACTAGCAAAACACTAAGGCGAGCTAACAGCTTGACAAGCAAATACCAGACGATTAATAGTAGCTGTAGTATAGTTGTACAAGCAGTAGTAGTAATACTAAAAGTACAAGCAGCAGTAGTAGTATAAAATAGCTGTTAGAGTCGTAGAAGTAGTATCAGCATTTGTAATAGTATTACAAGTTGTAGTAGCAGTGCCAGTATCAGCAGCAGTAGTGAGTACTACCACTACTACTAGTAGTAGTCACATTACTATTACTACCACCAATACTACCAATAGTAGTTATAAAGCCTAACTCATATATATCCAGATTACCATCTATGTTCTTCCTCCAAACCCATTTTATGATTCGGATCACAGGAAGTTCTTTAGGACTGCTCTCAAATAATTGAAATGTTACTAAACAAGGTTATACTTATCAAATTAAATAGCTCTGGTCTCCAGTATATTGGCGAATTCGGTTATTTGTACTTAATTTATTAGCATGATTTTTTTTAAATATGTTGTGTACAGACTTACTTACTTCTCTGTCTACTTTTCTTACTCCATGTAGGTTTCCCAGAGACTATGGGTTGAGGAGGAATTGGAAGTTTGTCGGCTTAGACCTGGTGTCATTCCATCAGTGTTTAACTTCCCGGCTCATCTTGGAAGAGTACGTGCCAGAAAGACCACAACCAAGCAGCCTTGAGATCTTAGACAGCATCTCCCTCAGGTGGGTGTCGACGGTGTTCACAGTCAGGTCTGTGGTAATCCCGTCAAAAAACAAAACAGAAAAAAAATCTAGATTATAAATCAACATGTAACCAAAGCACTCTGTGTATAACGCCATAGTATAGGATGTAGATCAGAAAATGTCAAAGTTTAGTATGCTTTACTCAAGAATAACATAGTATGGCCTGTAGTTCATAGTACAGCATGTTGGCAAGAAAAAAAAACAAAACATAGATTATTATGTGGTTCAAAAAGTGCAAAATGATGGGATGTTGCCTAAAATTGTCATGTATGATATGTGGTTCAAAAAATGTCATAGTGCAGTATATTGTCAAAATAGTATGTTATTCAAGAAAACATCAGAGTATAATATGTCGTCTAAAAAATGCCATAGAATAATAATTTCATTGCACAAGTAAAAGTATAGTAAGTTTTAAAACTGTTCAAATGCTTATAATATGTTGCTAAAAAACAACAAAAAAAACTAAAACAAAAAACAGGTCAGTAATATGTTAATTAAAAAAGCCTATAGTATAGTGTGTCGCCCAACAAACATCACAGTATAGCATGTCGCTCTAAAAACGTCTAGCCTTATATATATATATATATATAGTATAGCCTTTAGCCCACAGCTGTCAGTAGGTGAGGAGCAACACAAAAACAGTCCAAACGCTGGTTTCCAGAGGGTTAGATGAGTATTTATTTGAAAGAGTAAGTTTACAACAACACAACATGTGAGGGGGTTAAAAACAAATGGGTGTTAGTAAAATAAAAATAAATAAACAGAACTAAAAGTGAACTTCATGTTGACATTGATGGGCATTCCAACCAGGAACAAAGTAAAAGATAATCAATATGAAAAAAAACTCTTCCTGTTCACCTCTTAAAACCCAAAAACACACCGCAGTAGCACCCTAAACTAAAACTACCAATAGGTTCCCTGTTTTCCTTTGTGAACAATTCAAAGGTCCCTCTCTATCTCCCCACACATCCACCAACCACTGGAACACATCTCCAAAGTTCTGCCGGGCCAGCTCAGCTTCCCCTCAGAAGAAGTGCTGCCACCTGCCAGATGAAGGAGCCTTTTGAGAGGCAGCTGGCATCGTGATTGGACTGTACTTTGGTCTGTTCCAATCCAGCTTCAGCTCCAGAGACGGCAGGCGGGACGAGTCAACGGAGGCCTGGTGGACGAAGGCATGCAGCTGAGTACAATCCAGAAAACAACAGAGGAGGAGTGCAGGGCCAGAACAAACAGAGTAGCATCGTATTTCTCTTAGAAAACATCATAGTATAGCCTTTGGGATGAAAAAACGGCATAATATACATCGTATATTGTACAAATAACAAGTCAAAGGAAAGAGACATCAACTGTAGAATTGTAGTAATTGTGGGCTGACTGATTTACTGATTATCAGTATTTTATTTTTTACTGATTTACGGTAATAAATACATTTAAAAATGGCGCTACTTTGGCTCTGAACCTTTATCTACCTGTGGTCGCTCTGTCTTCTGGAGTGATTTGATTGGTTATACGTCACGAATAAAACTCCTTTAGCATCTGTAAACAAAACAAAAACCTATCAACAAACTTTTCTGTTAGAGTTTGTGTTCTTCTAAGTTTAACTCCAAGATTTTAAATACTTTCATTTACTGCAAATGAATATCTACTCCAGACTTCTCACTAATAATCATTATCAGCCTTAAAAACCCACAAAACACCCCTCTATACTCGACCAAACTTAGTACAGTCCGGTTCCCCCTTCTATAAATCTGCTTGGAATCTTCCACTTCCTGTTTGTCAAAGTGGCCTTCTACCTGGACAGGTTTTGTTGGAGCTCATGCAACAAACATTTTGGGTAACTGCACTTTAATATGGATGGATGACACTGAATTAGAGACTGTTTTAATGAGACTGAGTTGAGATGTGTAGCTCTGTCGTTAAATAGGAAATTATTTCTCAGAATTCACAGAGAAAAGTCTGAAATGTTTGCTAGGTTAGCGTCCCACATGTTCTTTGGCTCAGCTAAAGCTAACTCTCTCCAACTTCTGGATCTCTTGAGTTGTTTGTTGTTAAAATATCTTGCTAGAGGTGCTGAAGCTCAGAAAGTCTGAGATGTTTGTTCAAAATAAGCTCATTCTCAAGTCGTATCTGAACTGTCCTCTTTTGTTTGAACTTTCCCTAAACTTAGGAGTTAATGACAGAGTAGCACATCCAGACTCAGTCTCATTTATGTAGAGATTAAATTTCAGTGTCATTCATTGATGTTAAAGTGCAGTTTTTCAAATGTTTGTTGCACATGCTCCAGACCAAACCAGTCCAGGTGGAAGACGATGTGAAGAGAAAGCTCCAGAGGATGAATATCACACATTTACATTAGAAATAAATGTCCTTTAATTAGACATTGTCATGCAAAAGTTGGATTTCCCTTTAATGATGTTCAAATCTTTGTTGAGTGTTTTGTTGATGTTGGTTTCTAAATGTTTTCTGACACTCGGCCCCAAAGATTAAAACCTTCTACGGCTCACAAGCTGCAACAATTCACACATTATCAACTATCTTTCTGACTAAACTAAGATAAAAAGTGAAAAACTGCCTGATTCCTGCATCATGAATGTAAATCTTTTTGGTTTTTATGACAGTAAACTGAATATATTTGGGTTTGACATTTTATAAACCAAAACAAGAAATGAATTACTGCAGAAAACAATCAACAGATTAATTGAAAAAAAACAATTTCCAACATATATGGCTGAATTGCTCCAACATTACAACATACATACAATCTTAATTCAATTTTATTTATATAAAGCCAATTACAGGTCAAATTGTCTCAAGACTTTATTTTTATTTTTTTTTGTCATATTTAAAATATGACAAAGTAAGACATTTAAACCTCTTGACTAATCCAATTTATTATTTGGTTTTTAAGAGACTAATCGACAATTAAAACAATTTTCTCCACTAAAACTAATAAACATGAGGTCAAATAGAAGGAAGAGTTTTAAATACTGCAGTCCCACAACAAGAATAAAGTTTGTCAACAAAAAGTAAATCTGCTGGTGGATTCCATTAAAGTCCTAATAAATGATAATAAAGTGTGATACTAAAGGTTTGTGGTGCTAAAAATGTCAAAGTAAAGATATCAGGTTGAACATCTGGATGGAGGTTGATAAAAGTTTCTCTCCCTTCATTTCTCTGGAGAGAGTCCATGGATTTTATGGATGGTGGTTAAAGACCTGCTCTTCTAGTGGTCTAGTCGCTGTAAAAAGTCAGTCCATCCTGGCTGACTTCAACACCTCTTCATGACAAGTTGTTCTGCCTCCGACCTCGTGGAAACTCCAGAAACTCGGGAAAACCTGTCAAGACTCGAAGAACTCGTGGAGACTCGAAGAACTCGTCGGGTGGGGGAAGGTGTGGTGGGTGGTGGGGGGAGGTGGGGGAGTAGAGGGGGGAGGCCGCCACCCACCTCCCCGCCCACTCTCCGCCCTGACTCCACCCAGACTCCGCCTTGGCTCCGCCCATGTGGTCACTTCAGGAACTACGATGTCAAAGGGACGACGAAATCATTTCTTTTCATCTGATCTGTAGCTCAGTGAGTTAAGGATTTGCCTATGGAGCTGCAGGTCGCTGGTTCAAGACCAGACACTGGTTAAGTTTTATCAAAATTCTGACAAAGACAAACAAAGAAAAAAGGCCAGTGGCAGGTCTTGAACCAGCGACCTTCCAGTCACTAGTCCATCTTCTTATCCCCTGAGCTATCTGCTCAGATACTAATTCTTCTTTTTTTTGCGCATTTATCATCTATTTTTTGTCGTTTTCGAGTTTTTTTTTAACTCGAGTCTCGACTCGACCGTTTTTCTCAGGAGGCTGGACTTCAGCCTTTGTGCTGGAGGGTTGAACCCTCAGTTCCAAGACTTTCCAAGCCTCCACACCTCCCGAGTCCTCAGTACCTGAGCTTTCACACAGTCTGAGGGCTGAAATTTTCTAAGTCCCACAGTAGATCTCTGTTAGTTTGAACCTTCAGACAGTCTGAGGACTGAAATCTTAAAGGTTTCTCAGTACTTCTCTGTTAGTTTGAACCTTCAGACAGTCTGAGGGCTGAAATTTTAAAAGTTTCTCAGTACTTCTCTGTTAGTTTGAACTTTCTGGTTAACAGAAGCCTTAAAACTTGTGACCATGAGTCTTGATTTCACATTTAGATCATCCATCTGAGTTCTTCTCAGACCTTCACCTGTGGGTTTTTTAGAAATCCTCAACAAACTTTGATTCTCTTCACTGAACAGTAAAGTTTGTGGAGATCCGAAGGTAACATTAGTTTGATCAATGCCTTCAACTACTAGTAGACTTTATCTGGAAAGCAGTTTTCTGAAATTAGCACTTAGTAAATCTGTCTACAATCAAACCAAGAACATAGAAAGAGGAAATGTTTGAAGAAACAACTTGATGTTTTCATTTCAGACTAGAAAACGCTTTTAGATCTTTATCTGTTTTTGCTCTTTTTGATTGTTTTGTTGTCTCTTCTGTTTAATTTGATCTTCTAAAGTCTAACTGGTGTCTTTTCAAATGTTTTGTCTTTAGTTTGATTCTTCTTAAATGTTTAGTTTTGCTATTTTCTCACCTTTGATTCTGTTCTAATGTCTGATCTGATTTCGAAATGTTTTGTCTTTTTAATGTTTAATTGTTGTTTTTTGAAATGTTTTATCGTCTTGTTTGAAAAATTTCCTTTTCTTTCCCAATGTTTAATTTTTTGATTAAATCTTTGTTAAGGTTTGTCTTTTTAAATGTTTTACCACTTTTTAATGTTTAATTTTCTTTTTTAATGCTTCATTGTATTTTCTGTTTAATTCCTATTTAAAGTTTTATTGTCTTTAAGAATTAATTTTCAAATTAAACATTTAATTTTTTAATTAAATGTTTTGACTTTTAAAGGTTTAATAATCTAATTAAATGTTTTATATTTTTCTAAATGTGTAATATTCTTGTTTAATTGTATTTTTTAAATGTTTAATTATCTAAAATATTTCATCTTTAATGTTTAATATTTTTGTTTAAAAAATTTGTTTAATTTCATAATTACATGCTTTGTATCTTCTGTTTAATTATCTAATTAAATATTTTGTATAATATAATTTAATTGTATTTAATGTTTAATTTTCTTTTTAAAAGTTTTATATTAAATGTTTTTTTCCTTTGATTTAATTGCTTTTTTGCTGTAGTTTATTTCTTTAATCTTTTTTTTCTGTCAAGATTTTAACCCCAACCTTAAAAATGAAACAAACCCTTAAACCCCCATGAAAATACTTCTGTTGTCACAATCATGAGTTAGTCAATTATTCAGTTTATCAATTCAACTTTATTTGTTTAGCACCTTTCACACAGATGACAAAACTAAACAAGCAAAGAGAAAAAAAACTATGCTAAAACTATGATTAAAACTAAAAAAAACAAAAAAATACAAAACGTTTAACATGGTAATAAAATATGTTGTGTCCAGGGGATGGAGGGAGTTTATTGAAGTCTTCTTGGGCTCACATGGGAAATCATTTAAAATATAAACTTGACATTCAATCTAAGGAAACTGCAGAGCGACAGAAGAACCAACAATATCTCCTGTTTTCTCCTTTAATGAGTCGACTCTTCTTGTGCTTTCAGACCAAAGAACTACAGACTCTTAACAACCTGCTCAAACTCTTGGTACAGGACCTCACCACACGGGTCAAGAAGGTTTCCGTCTCATTTCTACTCTGAAGCTCACCTTCTCCTGCTCAAACTGCTGACAAATGTTTCTGCTGCTCTAAAGTCTGCTCTCCAGAACTTCCTAAAAACTCTCAAAGTCTCTTCTGCTGCAGGTTGCTTTGTAGAACTGTTGCAGAAAATCTCACTAAACCACATGGAGGGGCCTCAAGATAGTCGTCCAAATGAAACCGTACAAAAACCAAACTAGCACAACCCAAATGCTAAAGTCTCCTGCAGCCTACCAGAGAACCTCTTTAAACAGAGAATCAGGACAGGAACTCTTACCTTCTGGACAACCAACGCTGGTTCACAAACAAGACTACAGAATGTGTCTGACCAAAAACCTCTAAAGACTCACTACAGCCAAGATAAAGACACAACTCAGCTGCACCAAATCCACTAATCACTGCACACATTAGCACCATGTGCTCACTGTGGCTAAAGAACCACATTTACCAAGACAACTATCCAATACAAAGCCCTAAAACACACCAAGAAACACATTAAAGACTATTTTACTGCTGGAAGCTGCAAGCCAACGCCTAAAGAACAAACGAAAGCAACAGAACCAAACCCGGTTCACTGGTGAAGAGAAGCAGAGGAAATGTTTGTCTGCAGCTAAATAAAGCAGGAAGACACTGAGCTGCTCAGGTGTTCCTGATAACACCAAGCAGCCACCTGGACAGCCAATAGGAACATAGCTTCCTGGAAGTCCAGAGGGCTGGGTTAGTGAAGGAAATTTAATTTAAACTTGAAGCAGAAAGTTAACAAAGAAAGTTGAAAACCGCCTTCTGATACCTGAAATCTCTGAGTTTTCACACAAAGAACACCTGAACATGTCAAACTGGTTCCATAGTAGAACCATCATTGTAAAAACGTCATAGTATGGTGTGTTGCTCAAAAAACATTAGGACCCGGCTGTCAGGGGACAAACATGTAAGAAACATGAGAACAGAGAGAACCCAACCAGTAGGTCACAGTTTATCATCCCCCAGTCATCTCCTGAAGTCCATATGGTGAGAGACATCAGTATCTGGTTGTTCATTTACCAGAGGATGCTTATAATCATGCTGATGTGGTCTGTACTCTACAGTATTTTAGTGACTCAATAAATGCCTAAGTTGTTTTTTTTAAAAAACATTTAACAGCCTATATGTAATCAATAAATGGCCTTTGTCTATCTTAAGAAAAATTCACTCAGAACTCTGATATGTTAACAGTACTAAATAAGTCAATAAATACATGCATACACACATAAATAAGTTAATACATTAACTGTGTTAAGATAAGATTTAGATTTTTAAAAAAGTTGTTTATGTTTTTGCAGAATCCAGTATTGCTCACTGGTTGGTCATTACATTTTGTTAGTTTGATTTCACTGTTTAAAATGATGCCACCTCTTTTCAGACAGAACCTGTGATAATAAAACAATACAAAATTTTTAGTTCCGTGTTAATAAAGCACTTAAAGCTTTAAGTATGGCTAAATGCTTTTTTCAAAATTAAATATATCACTCCTTAGGTGGTAGTGGCCCCAAGTTCAGTAAAGTTGGAAAGATATTCACAGATTGGGACTTCCAGCATCAATAACTCATTAGATATAGGTTGTCAAAACATAAACGATGCCTCTTTCCCATTGTTGCAAGGCAGACAATGTGCTACAAGCCCAGTTTTATCAAAAGTAGCTGTCTTTCAAGCTACAGGAATAACATTGGTGTCTATGGAGTGAACAGGGTCCGTCTGCAATTTGCAAAACCGCTGCAACAGTAAAGAGAGACAAATATTCAATAACTTCACTCTTATACATTGTAGTGTCACTAAAATCACTGCAGCCTTCAACTGGCTCCTGTTGACAAAGTGTTTTAACAGAAATGTAAATGCTGTAATTTGATTCTTTTAATGAACCATGTAACTTGAATGGATGTGATGCTGGTGTGACCACAGTGCACACGTCTGATGTTGCTCACAGTGGTCCAAGGGACGCTCAGGGAGTTTGTGTGTTTGCTCACACTCATGAAAAATTAGAGGGAACATTGGTCATGATTATCTCAAGTTATTAAAAAGAACACAATCAAAACAATTTTTGAATATGTTCATTTTATTATTATTTAGCTAATTAGAAGGTGGTTTTTATTAAATTCAGATGTTTATTTAGTTGGCATTTTAGTGATATCCAGTCATTTTTTATTAATAAGTGACTGTTTCCATAATAAGTAATTATGGAATTTGTAAAAACATGATCATAATGAACATAAACATTTTTTTGTACTTTTAATAAAAATGTATGCAGGATATATCCCATGGACTTCAAAAGTCCCTCAATTATATATTGACCCTACAGCAATAAAGAGTAGCACTGAAAAGACTATCTATGGCTAAAGTATTCATATTTACTATGTCCTATATCAAAGTGCCTAACCTGTTTTTTGATACAGGTCCCACAAGAAGTATGAGTTTTCTTCTTTTATGGCTTTTTAACACTGAATCATGGTCAATATAATTGGGCTTTTTTTAAACAAGAATTTACCAAAAAAGACTCTTTCAAGTCAAAGGGAAAACAGATTTCTGCAACATAGTGTCAATTAATTAAAAAACATAAAGTGTAAAAATAAGTATAATGTATAACTATTCATCCTCTTTAAGTCAGGATTTAATAGATGCACCTTTGGCCACAACTACAGCGTGGAGTCTGTGTTTATTGGTCTCATTGTTGAAAAGTAATAAAAAGTTAGAGATAAAAGCTTTTTATAAGCACTGCCAGTAGGAATGGGTTTATTGTCTCTGCCTGCCATCCAGCTCACAGTTTTTCAACATAAAAATTAAACATTACAGATACTGTATTGTATATTAGCTGAAATACAGGCAGTGATCCATGCCATATAAGCAGTAAAACCTGTGTGTACGTAGCCTACAGAGGTTGGCTGAACTTTCACCCACTTCCTACATCAGCCTATAGCTCAGATGAACACCTGGGAATCCAGCTGTGGCCATGACAAGTTGACACAGGAGACATGGAGTACACGGAGTTCAGCCAAAATGTTCTTTTCTTATCAGTTTTAACTATCATAAAAGGGGTTAACAGGGCTGACCGTATTCAGCACGTCTTATCAATAGAGTTCAGTGTGACGTGCACCAGGGGTTAAAGCGCAGTGGGTTTATAACCGCTGCTTTATCTCAGAGCTTCGGGTTATTAGGATCTTATCAGTTATGTAATAAATGTCGGTGTCTGTATGTCCAGCGTCACAATGTAATTATAGTAATAGGCTACATTATAAAAACTGTAGGCTCAAATTTGGTAAGCATGGTACAAAAAACAGAAAAAAACATTCAAAGCATTTTAATTGAAATCACTCTCAGTTTACTTCTATCCAATAGATTATTTCAGGTAAGTCAGCTTGTTTCCAATTAAATCTAATTAATATTACTTCACTTCATTCCTATATCTAAATTGATATGACTTTATGCTGAAACGTTGTGCTGAATGAGATCTATTCACTGCAGTCCGTTGTTAGAGGCTTCTAGAGCAGGAGTGTATCTTTGTGGGAAAAAAAAGTTAATTTTCACAATTTTTATGCTTTCAAGAATAGCAGCCTTCTGCATGCAGTGAAAATAAAGACTCCACGCTTTGAAACATCGTAACACTACTGTAAAAATAGAAGTCAATTCTGGTCACCTGTCAAAGGCATCTTTTACCAGCTGTAGCTAAGGAAATGTTCTAAGCACCGAACAATACATCAGTGTGTGGGAAAGGAAGAATAAGAAATTGGCAAACTAGCAAACATTGTTCTCTTTTTTTTATTTCATTGTATTGTTAATATTGTCAACTCAAGATGGATCATGATTATTTCAGTATGATGGTTTTGACCACAGAAAACAGCACCGGGCAACTCCATGACTGAGTTCACCACGCTGACACTAGTGACTGAGTCTATTCAATGGAAACATGTTTATTGAAGTAAAAGTCTAAAAGAAAAGTAGGGCAATTTTCTCTTTAACTTCTATACAATTGAACTGGTTTTTGCAACCAGAGAAGCTGCCCCCTGCTGGCTGTTAGTAAGAATGCAGGTTTAAGTTAGCATTAGTTTTGCATACTCGGACCATTTTCTACTGCTGACACAACAGTGTGCAGAATCTACACCTGAGTATCATTCTGTAATTGTAATTTTGCATGCAGGGAGGCACTGTCATTCAAAAACCTAACTGATTTACTGCATGATCTAAACCTTCTGCAGAACTTCCAGTTGCAGTGTGGCTGGCTGCTGCTCTGAGGTTTTTGCTGTTGTTTCCTGCGATCGAGAGGATGTCAAAAATGGTAACACGTTGATAGCAGAAGGGAAAGAAAAGGAAAGCCTCGTGAAATGAGCAGCTAATGACTGTTATATATCTGCAATCACAGTCAGACTATAATTGCATTGGCTTCACATTTTAGATGCTCCACACCCATATTTAACATACAGTCTGTATCAATAATTATGAACTAATAGCCTTTGAACCATCAGAAACAAAGCTGCTGGCTATTATCTGCATAAGTTTGAAATAAATTGCTTGTGAAGGTTGCAGTCTAAGTTTTTGTGTGCTGCCATCTCCACATTGCTCAGTAAACGCATCAAACCTTGCTTAACAGTCTGCTGCCTGTCTGCTCCCTTAAATGTTCCATTTTCTTCATGCTCAGCCTCCACTGAATGAGATGAGATTCAGAAGCTTCATCTGCATTTAGGTCTTTTTTGTGCCCATTTATTCACCGTGATGTGTCAAATAACTCAGAAGAAACATACTCAAGTAAGCATAAAATCCACACAAAACCTACTTCATTACAGTAATGAGAGTAGATTTGGTTCTTTAAATACTTTTCTCTGCTTACACTTTCCTACTGCTGCTCTACTGACATTTGGAATGCAGGCCATTTACTTGAAATCGAGCGTTGCTACACTGCTGCAGTGGTACTTTTACTTCAATGAAACCTCAGAGTACTTCTTCCAACACTGCACATAAATACCACAAAAGAAAGTCTTGTTGCCAGGAAACACTTTAACAAGGACTTTGACCCTGCTGCTTGTTTTTGCTCTTTATGTTGCTGCTGTTTTCTTGAACTGTGCTGACATCTACTGGTTGGACGCTCATAAGCAATACTCAGACAGCACAGTGTCAAATGGATGCATTTACTTGGATTTAGTATAAATGAAAAAAAAAATAAAATATATATATATATATATATATATATATATATATATATATAATGTGAATACACTGAACCTCAGTAAATTCAGAGATTCACTGATGAGATTCAGGGACGTGGTTGCACAGCAATTGCCCTCCATTGTCATTACAATGATTTTTTGGGGAAGCTCTCTTTATTACAGTTTGCATTGAATACAAACAATATTGCATTTGGTTTATTTTTTAAATGTCACATTAATATTTAGGCCCATTGCTGTTATGCTATGTTGTTATGCTATGTCACGTTGTGTTTTATTATGCTGTGTTATACTATGCTATGTTATTTTATGTTGTGTTGTGCTATATTATATTATGTTGTGTTATGTTATACCATGTTATACCATATCATGCCATGTTATGTTATGTTATGCTATCCTATACTATGCTATGTTATGTTTAATTATATTGTGTTTTATTATGTTGTGTTGTGTTATGTTATGCTATGTTAAGTTATGCTAGGTTATGTTATGTTATACTGTGCTGTTATGCTATGTCATGTTGCGTTTTATTACAATGTGTTATGCTATGCTATGTTAAGTTATGCTAGGTTATGTTATGTTGTGAACGTTACGCTATGTTACATTACGCTACGTTATGTTCTGTCATGTCATGCTATGTCGTGTCGTGCTATGCTGTGCTATACTATGTTATGCTATATTATTTTCTGGTATGTTGTTATGTTATGCTACTCTATACTATGCTATGTTAATTTATGCTAGGTTATGTTATACTCTGCTGTTATGCTATGTCATGTTGTTATGCTATGTCATGTTGTGTTTTATTACTTTGTGTTATGCTATGCTATGTAATATTATGTTGTGTTATGTTATATTACATTATGTTGTGTTTTGTTCTGTTATGTTATGCTATGTTATGCTATATTATGTTGTGCTGTGTTGTGTTATGCTATGCTATGTTATATTTTGTTGTGTTACCTTACGTTATGTTATGCTATGCTATTTTATGTTATATTTTGTTGTGTTACCTTACGTTATGTTATGCTATGCTATTTTATGTTATATTTTGTTGTGTTACCTTACGTTATGTTATGCTATGCTATGTCATCTTCTCTTATCTTATCTAAAAGACGGTTTCAAAGGATCAATCTATGAACTGGACTGGAACATTATTTGAAGACCAGTGGACAAAGTATTAAACCAGAAGAAAGGCACATCACCAGAAGCACCAACAACGGAAAAGAAACATGAAGAAAGAGCCGAACAAAAGAAACAGAAAAATCCAGAAATCTATGTACAAAGAAACAACAAAACATTATGTTTCTGGATCCACACGACCTTCTTCCTCTGTCAGTGCACAACCTCTTTTTCATGTGTAGTCTGTCTTTCTGTGTTTCCATCTATCTCTTTGTCTCTCTTTCTTTCTTTCTTACATGTTGTCAGTCTCTTTGCCTCTCCTACTGTCCCGTCTGCCAACAGTGAAGGCAGCGATGCCCCGACTGGACAGCAGGTGTGCTCTGTAGCACTGCAGCACACAAGCCTCTGCAGTGCTTCCGTGTGTGTGTGTGTGTGTGTGTGTGTGGATGCGTCAGCAGATGGGACAGCCTGCCAGCTCAGCCACTGCTGCTGCTGCCACTCTGCTGAAGGAGAGGGGGGAGAGAGAGACCAGGCTGGAGGAGAGGAGGGAGAAAGAGAGAGAGAGAGAGAGGGAGGGAGAGTCCAGGCCCAAATAAAGTCATGGGGGCCAGGGCTGGGCTGGGCACCCTTTTCATATAAATACGCTGGCCGCCTGGAGGTTCGGGTTTGGTGGTTGGGGTTTGGGACCGGCGACCACCACTGCTGCTGCAATCTTCCTCAGGGGAGTCTCATCCGCACACTCACCATCCTCATCCTGGTCATCACTGTTCTGGACATCCAAGATGCCTCGAGTGGACGCAGACCTCAAGCTGGACTTTAAGGATGTCCTGTTCAGACCCAAGAGGAGCAGCCTGAAGAGCCGCTCAGAGGTCGGTGCCTTTAATTACTTAGATTCTTGTAATTCAACTGTTTCATCCACAGTTGAATCAGAGCAGGACAATTCTCAGCAGCAGTGTGTTCAGTGTATGTTGCATTCAGGAAGTGTGCTTATGCCTCTGTGGTTGGTGACGTAACAGAATAATGTTAACTATTTATACTTGGGGGGCCCTCCGAGTCTGTTTGCTACACTTTTATCATCAAGATTAAAGCTGACGAATGGAAGTAATTTACCTGTGCAGCAGCAGCAGAAGCAATGACATTCATTAACCCAATAATCTTGAAAGAATGTCTCGTCTCACTGTAGCTGAAAAGTGCACATTCAGGGTAATTCTAGATTTCTGCTTCCACTCATTGCCTGGTTTTACGTCATCCATCAGGTGTACACTGCCTTTGTACCTCAGTGAACTAAAAAAACTCACCCAAAGGTCCATGTAACAGTGCAGTGACCTTCTTAAAGGTGACAGAAAACAAGACTAGCCAGCCAGACAGAAGCAGCAAGCAATACCTGACCGTGACCGAAGAAAATAACATACTATATAGTAGAGGTATAAAAGAAGATTCTGATCATTTTGGGCCTGATCTGGATAATTATTATCATTTAAAGTGGGTTAAACAGGTTACTATGTGTCTACCGACCACTCATTTGACGCTCTGAGACAACACAACCCCGTGCTTCTTGCTTATAACTCCCTCTGATGTGTCACTAGATCCAGAACTGATACCGAGTCACGATCATGATACTGGTGTGGTGGCACCAGATGTAGAGAGGGAAGTGGAAGTGGGTGGAAGTCAGCCGCCGGGAGGTGGCGAGCAACATGAGATACAGGAGACTTCTCAGAAAAGCCGTTTAAAAATAGGACTGTGTGTGTTACAGGCAGCCAGAGCACATTCCATACGCCATAGTGATATCAGCGTAACATCACATGCATACATAAATACATGACCCTTAAAGCTGCAGATGTACAAGAGGGAAAGAAACGTGTCCTGTCAATCTAAAATTGCAAATCTTCCCAGCAAAACACCTGCAGCAAACAGAAGATGACAGTAAAGGTATTTAAATCCTTCAACCTCTGGTGTTACACATCTGCATGAGCGTAGCCAGATGTTTTGAGAATACAACCCTAAGCATATAAAACTGAGTTCATTACGAAACATCTCAGATTCTCGACTTTAATCCAGCCGAGTGGGATTTGTGCGTCGACACCTGATGAATGCCATTTGTTTTTTAGGGATTTTGTGGCTTCAGATGTTAAAATATAGCATAAATCTTAACAATATGTTCCAGCTGAGCTCACTGGATTCATGCTTTGTCACTAGTTAGAGGTGACTAGAGAAGAAATACACTCAAAACCCTGAGTCAGTTTACTGAACTGAAAAAGAAGAGGTGTTCTATGTATTTTCTACAGCAAGAAAATGGATATGCACCTCCCCTCTCATCTCTTTCACTGCTTTCCTTCACGTCACCATTATGAGTTACAGCCCAATTTTTCATTGAGGCTCTGCAATTGATTCCACTTGTCAAAGTCATGGTGTACTTTTTGCTGTTAGTCTGTTTCGTAGCTTTGCATAATAAATGTCTTGGCCCTAATCAGGAAAAGCATTCAGCACTAAGTGAAGGGAGTCATAGTACAATATGTTTCAAGCAGTTAACAAGTTTTTCTCCATTAGAGTCCTCTTTTCTACCATCTAATTCACCTTCTCGGTTGCAAACACTGGTTTCCAGATTGGCATAAGTTTCTAATTTGGCAAACTTAAAACATATTTTACTTTCAAATTATTTATATGTGTGACTGTTGCTGGATCAATATATAATTGAGAGACTTTTGAAGTCTATGGGATATATCTTGCATACATTTTTAATAAAAGTAAAAAAAAAAAACTAAGGCTTTTTATGTTCATTATGATTATGTCTTTACAAATTCATAATTATTTATTATGAAAACAATCACTTATTAAGAAAAAATGACTGGATATCATTTAATGTCAACTAAATTACCATCCGAATCCAGTAACAACCACCTTCTAATTAGCTAAACAATATTAAAATGAGCTTATTTAAAAATGGCTTTGATTGTGTTCTTTTTATTAAGTTGAGATAATCATGACAGATTTTTTTTGCAAAATATCAAATTTTACATAGAAAACAACAATTTGTATCTGTGTCTGAGAAATCAGTTTCATCTAAGTTCCCCATTACAAAAACACCTCTCAAGGAAGTGTGTTAATTCCAGATCACATGACCTGCTCCACATGATGTCATTTCTTCCTGAAGAAAAGCCTGGCAAGACTCCAAGGCTTTCTGAGATATTTAATATAAAGTAGTGTGTGAGTCAAGTGTGGATTCATGGCATGTCAACAGGTTTACTACAATATCTTTATAAATAACTTTCAATTTCAGTTTTACTCAATTGTGTAAATAATATTTAGAAGAATCTTTGTGTGAAAATGCCATGTGGTGTTTAGTTATAGGCGGCCATGTTGATTTTAGGCCTGAAAACAGCAAAAATGTCGACTATGATACCTGTCAACTATGTTACAAACAGTCCCACAATTATACATTGACCCAGCTGAAGTAGAAAATGTAAAACTAAACACAAAAAGTAGCGTTCATCTACACCAGAACAAGTAACCCTGTAGCTGCAGACATGCAGTGTACTGCATTGAAAAATGGTATGATTTATTGCTTATAAGTTCAGTATTTCATTTGTAAGAAGAGGATGCATTACTTTATTGAAATAACAGCTCCACTCTCTCATATACTGAGCAGCTAACAGTCTGGTGGTCAGAACTCACTACAATAAGATATATTTGCAATGTTGTCGACCTTCTCGAAAGAAATCATTCCTATGATTTCCACTGTGAGTTCAGACAAACACCTTCCTGTAAAGGGAGCAGCTTGTGTGCCACGAGGAGCTCTGCTTGTTTCATGTTGCTGATCACATTACAGGCAGCAGCACTAGAAGCTCCCCATTAGATCTAAATGATTCAGTGCATCCCCATTATGACTGCACAGACTCTGAACACGAGCCACATGAGCTGCTCCCATTTTCTAAGAAAATCTACAATGTCTCTCAGTCAGCTTTACAGAAAAAAAACAAACATCTTTTCTCCCTGTAGGTGGATCTTCAGAGGACCTTCACATTCCGCAACTCCAAACAGACCTACACTGGCATCCCCATCATCGCTGCCAACATGGACACCACAGGGACGTTTGAGATGGCACAAGTGCTCAGCAAAGTGAGTGAACAGAGGGAAAAAAGAAGCATCATTTAAAAAAAAAAAAAAAAATAGGCAAATCTTCCCTTTAACCCTTTGATGCACAACATGGGTCAAAAGACGCCCATATTCCATTGAATATGGCTCACTTTTGATCCATGTTGTGCATCAAAGGGTTAAAAATGTGTGAAACAAAGCTGGAGATGTGACCAAATCATGGGTTATTGGAATAATAAAGTGAAACATTCTGGCACTGAGTTGCTCATAGCATCTGAACAATCCCGTGCTCCCTCACCTTGTCTGTTTTGTCCTTGCCTGTTTCCCTCTTTAGCACACCCTCTTCACAGCTATTCATAAACACTACTCTGTAGAAGACTGGAAAAACTTTGCTGCTAGTCATCCAGAATGTTTAGAGGTGAGATTGCCACTGTTTCCATTGTTGCTCATGAGCATAATGGGAGCACAATTACACTCATTCTTGTCTCTTATTCCCTAAAATAAACTGTCATTTTTTTTCCACACAGCATGTAGCTGCTAGCTCAGGAAGCGGAAATGCAGATCTGGAGAAGCTGTGTGCCATCCTGGAAGCGGTCCCTCCCCTCAAGTACATCTGTCTGGACGTGGCCAACGGCTACTCCGAGTACTTTGTGGAGTTTGTCAAGACGGTCAGAGGAAAGTTCCCCAAACACACCATCATGGTAAGAAAGAGAGTGCAGCGTCTGGCCCCTGGTGGCTGATGGGATGTTGTGTGTCTGATGGAAATGCTGTCTGCCCTGCAGGCTGGTAACGTGGTAACGGGAGAGATGGTGGAAGAGCTCATCCTGTCTGGGGCTGACATCATCAAAGTGGGCATCGGGCCAGGTGGGTGGAACGAAGGTCCTGAGTGTCTGAATAGTGTGAGGAGTGTGTTCTCTGTAGGTCAACGCAAAACTGCATGGGCTTCATATACAGGAACAGAGAGAATAAAAGGCAATAAAGTAGCAATCAAGCAAAATCTGGCTGCTTTTTCACTTCATAGAGTCCAGTGATTGTTAAGGCAACAGCTATTGAGCCAAAATGTTTCTGGTGTTGCGAATGTGACTAACATGTTAATATTATTGCTAAAACACTACAGTTTTGTTCATGATGTGAATTTAAATGAGTTGTTTGAGTCTTTTGTAAAAAGAAAAAAAACTACATCTATTACATAAAGTGCAGATTCATCTGACTAAATAAAAGAGTAAAAGCAATAATTTAAAAGGTGAGCCTTTAATTTTGACTTGAAATTGCCAGAAATGGGACAAGATTTAATGCAGAATGGGAGACTGTTACAGAGAATGGGCACAATAACTGAGGAAGTCCTGTTGCTTTTGGTTTTGAGGCCTACATGGAACACTGAGAAGTGACCTGGGGAGAAGTTAACACTTTGGTAATATACTGTGGAGCTAAACTATAAAGGGCTTCATGAACAACTGATTATTTCTGTCTAGGGTGCACATGTACAGTATGTAGTGTACTATACATTATGCAGGATAATGTCTCTGCCCTCACTGCAGGATTCAAGTTACAACTCTCAGCCTGGCGTGGAAAAAGCAGAACATGGTTTTACTGGTGTAATCAATGAACCGAACAACAAACCTGAACTTAAAAGCCACTTATTGTATAGACTGCAAATGTTCTGATGCTGATGGTATTTGGGTATTTCTGTTAAACTGCTTGTTCTACATGATTCAGACGATACTTCACATCATCTGTTCCTGTTTACTGCCTCGTGTCTGTAGACCACATTCAAAAGTCTGCAGGTGCTTGTTGCTACAACAGCAGCTATTCCATCCAGATGGACGCCTCTCTGTGAACTGTCTGTTGCAGGTTCTGTGTGCACGACACGAATCAAGACGGGAGTGGGCTACCCACAGCTCAGCGCGGTTATAGAGTGTGCAGACTCAGCTCATGGACTCAAAGGACACATCATCTCTGTAAGCCCACAGCAGCGTACAGAAATAACTACATAAGAGGCGAAGGACAGTCAGAGTTACTATGTAGAGGATGTAAAAGCAGAATTACATGGCCATCAAAGCTATCGTCAACAAGTTAAAATGTGTATTAAAAGCCATTCTCAGTTTGGTGAGCAACAGTCTAAATAAACTGTGATCAAGGTAAGTGTGGGCAATTTTTAATAGATTAGCAAACTTTTGTGAAATATAATCCAAATATGCAAGATATTGAATTAAAAATGACAGACATAACATTGCAGTGATATTTGCCCTTAGTTATTTTGCATTTAAAGAGTACATTTGCTTTTAATACATATCTGTCCTACTGCAAAACTTCTTCTATGTTGTACACTGAAGGTTGTAGAGACGTGCTGATCACTGGAAGTGGACTTAAGAGAAGCAAAAAAGTGTAGCAATGTTTACAAGTGGTCTTGAAGAAGATCCCGGGGCAGAAATATCATAGATATAAAAGAGAGTGCCAAATGTTTAGAGAAATTTCTGCTCCACCATGTTGGATTTGTTTGAAATTTTTATAGCACGTAATAAATTAAATTATTTTAGATTCATGATGAAATACTTCCCGGATGAAAAAAAGCCCACCAACTTACTTTCAGCACGGTTTGTCCTTGTGTTTGAATGGCAATATCTCAGGAACTATTAAAGACAAAAGCCTGAAATTTTAGATTAAGTAGTCTCAAACTAGTCTGGAATTTCCCTCGGGATTAAGAAAGTGTCCGTCTGTCTGTCTCTAGTTAAAATTACACAGAATAATCTAATTTGAAAAGAAATGAAGCTGAAATGAAAAGTCCCATCTTTGAGCAAACATTGACAATAAAATAGATGATGCAGAAGTCAACTAGCAATTCTTTTCTGAACTATATGTAGCTGCATTTCACAATAGTACAAAACAAAACATACAGAATACTTTAACAGGAAATTATTTGCCACAAAAATGAAAAAGTTGTTTCTGTTAAACACTGATGACAGAGTTCTGGAGTTTCAAAGTGGTTCTCCAACGATAACTAAGATTTTTTTTTTATTTTTGGGTCTGTTTTTATGTTTTAGACCCACTGTATGATATGTGATGATAAAAGAAAAGAATTTCAAGCAAATCAGAGACGACTGAGCAGAAGAACCCTGATGATTTGCGACTGAAAAATCCATATACATGCATATCTATCCTACCACTGTCGAGGATAAGGTTTAACCAATAAACCAAGGACACTTACCTAATCCATGGTGGAGCTCAACATAATATCCTGAATCACTCAGAGGTTTGACGGATGGAGCTGAAATACAATGAAAACAGTTAGTGATGAAGATCAAGTGTATTTTTCATAGTAAACTCAACAGGAGTTGCAAGTTTCCCACAATAAAGGGAATAGCAGTAAAGGGCCAGTAGAGGGCGTCCTCAGTCTTTAAAGGCTGCTAGAATAAACACTGAAGAACCTTTACCTGCTTCTTCTGACTCAATCTGAGCTCATTGATTTATGCTGTTTTCTATTAAGGATGGTGGCTGCAGTTGCCCAGGAGATGTAGCCAAAGCCTTTGGTGAGTGATCAACCCACATTTTCTAATTATTTTTTGCCTCCTCATACCTGTCTGATGTCCCACACATCCAACCACTGAGCTTCCTCTGCCTTTCATTTTGCTCTTCAGGTGCTGGGGCTGACTTTGTAATGATGGGAGGGATGCTGGCGGGCCACGATCAGTGCTCTGGGGAGGTTATTGAGAAGAACGGGAAGAAATACAAGCTCTTCTACGGCATGAGCTCTGACACAGCCATGAAGAAGTACGTCGGTGGAGTTGCTGAGTACAGGTGAGAGATCCTGAGGTGGATAATAACTGTGAGTCATGGGAGGAGGCTCCAAACGTGCTTCAGGGATTCCTACACTTCTTGATATGACTAATACACACATAACTCACAGGTTCCTATTTTTTGTCTAATGCACCACATGATACTTCTGATGATTCACTACTAGGGCAAAAAGAACTGTACAAACGTTGTGTGTGTAGGATATCCATTTTGTACTCTCACACTGTGGTCCTACAGATTTTTTGCTTAATCTAAATAGGCAAAAGAGGTAAATAAGCAAGAATAATTCCTTCTTCTTTACCTTTTTTCGTGGCTCCTAGGGCATCTGAGGGGAGGACGGTGGAGGTTCCCTACAGAGGAGACGTGGAAAACACCATCCGTGACGTGTTGGGAGGACTCCGCTCCACCTGCACCTACGTCGGTGCTGCCAAACTCAAAGAGCTGAGCAGGAGAACCACCTTCATCCGAGTCACACAACAGTCCAGCCACATGTTCGCCTAGGAGGGAGAACAGCCATCGACACAGCAGGCACAGGATGTAGAATGTGTATTGTACTCTATGGTTCAAACCTCTGGGGTCACTTAGAAATGTACTTGATAACACTAAATGAATCAGAAATACAGTGTAGATGTTGCTAATGCAGTAAATGACTATTCTAGCTGCAAACAGCAGCTTTTTAACCCTCGTGTCGTCCTGCGGGTCAAAATTGACCCACTTTAAAGTTTGAAAATGTGGAAATATATATATATATTTTCACAGTGAAACTTCTGATGTCCACATTTTCAACATTTTTGGGAAATGTTTGAACATTTTTTGGTGGAAAAAAGAAATGTTAAAAATGTTTCTGAAGAACATTCACAAAAAAAATCAACCAAAATCCAGCGAATTTCACTGGATTTTGGTTGATTTTTTTTGTGAATGTTCTTAAAGAAAATATTAGAAGTTTTACTGATATATATGTAATCACTAGATTTTTTAGGATTTTTTTGGAAGATTTTTACTCATTTTTTGAAAATATTTACAAGAATTTTCTTGCCAAATTTGGGGGATTTTTATTTATTTATTTTTTTTAAATAAAACTTTTAAGGGAAACTTTTAAGGAATTATTGGAATTTTCTTCCTGAAGGGTTTGCAAAAAAATTGGGGAATTTTTTTGCAGAATTTTTGGATTTTTTTCAGACAAAGAAACAATATTTTTTGGTGCTCGTGAATGAAGACAACAGGAGGGTTAATGGAATATCTACATAGGAGTACAGAGGTCCATTTCCAGCAACCATCACTCCTGTGTTCTAATGCTACATTGTGTTAGCTAATGGTGTTGAAAGGCTCACTGATGATTAGAAAACCCTTGTGCAGTTATGTTAACACATGAATAAAAGTGTGAGCTGTCATGAAAAACATGAAATTGTCTGGGTGACCCCAAACGTTTGAGCGGCAGCGTACATGTTGTGTGCAATAAGTCGGACTGTGTTGTAACAGATACATACGTTCACTTCATGATCACCCAACCTGTTTCTCTCAGGATATCTGCTCTCACAAAGCTCCCAGACCCTGAAGGTTGCAATTAAGCAAAGTTCGACTTGAATTCTCCCAGAGGGATCGGAGCTCTCCATTCAACTTGTTCTGAAAATGAGTGCGTTTACATGCTTATACACACACACACCATAATGTGCTGCTGTAAAGATGTTCTGTTTTTGGATGAGGAATGTCAATTTATCACTTAATCCACAGCATATAAGAATGTGAACTCAGTGAGACGCAACACATGTAAACACACTCAGCACGAGGAAGCTGAAACTAGTGCTAAGATCATTATGGGGAAGCTAATCTACTGAGTTGTATTTTGAAATGAATGTGCAAATGCAATATGCAAGAACCAGAGACTCCTCCCTTTAAGTGTCACTGGAGAACTCGTGTCGCAATAAACTGCATGCAGAACCCTCTGCTGACTTCCTCACTGCTGTTGATCATTCTGTCAAGCTTCTCCAGAGTCTGCAGACCACATTCCCAAAGACTTACAGTGCTTAACAAAATTCATCAAACCAACTGTCATAAAAACGAAAAAAACAAATATTTTAGAAATCTGTCAAAAACTTGTTTCAAACTAAAAATTGTATTGTTATTTATTCAGCAAATAACAAACTGGAGCAACTAAATAGTCCTTATTCACACATTTTAGCCAAAAATCTTAGTATTCTGTATATGAGAAGTCATATTAAATGAAAATTTGTGTTCAGGAATGCAAGCAAATAACTAATTTGGCATCTCAATCAAAAAACAATAATGTGCATTACTGTATTTTTTCCTGCTTTTTCGGAAAACAGTACATTTAAAAAATTGTGGATAACAACAACAACAATAATTATATTTTAGCAGTAAAGATATCGTTTTGATCGAAGAGCTTGCACATACTGGTGGATTAGTCATTACAGAAACTTCACAAAACACTTTGGTAACCAGCAATAGTGTTAATTTAGAGCAGTGGTGGAAAACACCTTACATGAGTTATGATGAAGATAAAAACGTCTGGATGGCATATTAAAGTTAAACTGGATTTAAAATAGTCACATCTTCACTAATTCCACTTTGTCTGACATTTTAATTCAAGGACGTATGAATATTTCTGCTGCACTGAGGAGTTGCTCTCTCGAACTTTAAGCCAAAGATGTTGACGCAAAGTAATGATACGATAAACTCTATTAAAAACTCCAAACTTAAGTGCGTATGGGACTTTAAAGAGCAGTTTGTCTGTTTACAACAAGGAAGACAGAAAGAAGAAGCTAAATGTAGAGGGGTTGATCTGTTTCCTCTTTTCTGATAATAAACTGTGTCTGTTTGCTTTTTAGTGATTGAACTTTAATTTTACATCTAAATTGCTTAATCTCAGATTCAAACTGGTAACGACATAGAAAGACATCCAACTGTGAGAAGAGTACGACGTACAAACTTCTGGAACGTTTCTGATAGCCATGTTGGAACTGTTGCCGTTTCTCCTGGCGGCATGAGGTGATGAAGAACATACTGAAAGAGAATGAAACTTAAATTGCACAGAAAATACACACCGTTTCTACTGTGTCAAAATCAAAAATAGTCTCCTGTTCTTGTAGTGCAGTGACCCATAAGCTGAAACATATACCGTATACTTGTAAAAACCTGAAAACTTCATGTCCTCAGCGTCATATACAATATAATTTAACATATTTTCTCATAGCTTTGTTATTTCAGTAGCACGAGTTCAGACTAGAAAACGAAAGTCAAAGATTACTGAAGCATGGGAATGATTAGAAAGGCAACAGAATTTCCATCACATTCTAACTTTTCTTCCAAGAATTTCCTCTCTCCTAAATGCAGAGCAGCCTTGTCCTATATAATGCTGCCACTAGAGGGGGCTGTTATCAGCTCAATTCCACTGCTCAGTCAAGTCATCTATTCATCAGCAACACTCACTTTATCCTGTGGACTCTCCAGCGTAGAGGGTTGGAGGAGACCTATCCCAGGACACACTCTGGACCAGTCATCAGTCGATCACAGGGTAAACACACACAAATGGTGAATTCAGAAACAATAATAAACCCACCACAGACCAGAGACTGTGGGAGGAAGCTGGAGAACCCAGAGAAAACCCACAAAGGCACAGAGAGAACACGGAAACTCAACAGAGAAAGGCAGCAGGTCTCACTCAGAACCTTCAGTGAAAAAAACAAAAATAGAAGAAAACTGTCAAAGCTAATGCTAAATGTGGAATTCCATGCAGTATATGAATACTTAGCTGTGCATGGGGTTGTGTATTTGCGTGCTGCTGTTCAAATAAAGACACAAATTGTCATTTTATTCCAGATATGTCAAGGTTTCATTTTCTTTTTCAAAGAGGTGCATTTGTACAGATGTCAAATACATACACCAACAGGGTTTCTCTGTTGCTATAGAGGAAAGGGGTGGTGAGACACAGGGACTTGGTGAGTACGATATAGTACAAACAAGTTGGCTGGGAACTGCTGCCGCCCCCCGCCCCTGCAGGCCAGACTGTCTGTGCAGGTCTGTGCTGATGTCCAAGTTCTCTGCCACCGTCTCAGAGGCCAGTAAGTTTCAGTTTAGTTTAGCAGAGAAACACCCTGACAGACTGGCTGCGAGCCTCAGGGCTGAGCGTTCAGAGCAGGGGGGAGGAATGGACTGAACCACAGCTGACAGACGAAGCTCCACCTCCTCCGTGGCAGTGGGCGGGGTCAGAGGTCAGGAACCAAACAGCCTGTCCTCTGCTGAAAGTGTTTGTCGCTGTGCACAGAGAGGCAGACCAGAGACGTTCAGTACACTGAAGAGTAATCCAAGCCATCTCCAGCATAATACACAGAATATCATAATAATAGTTTATAGTTAATCATCAATAATGACATTTGTTAATCATCAATCAAATATCAAATTATATGTAATAAATTTACATATCTTATAACCCATATCAAACAGCCCACTATGCAAACTGATTTGGGGTGAAACTAAACTGTTAAGTGGGCCTCTACAAGTTTTTTTTTTCTTTCTGCCTGAGTTGGTTATCCAGCGCTATGGACATTGACGAGACATCATACAAAAAAAGAAAACAAAATTAATGGAAAAAAAAAACAAGTGGAATCCTGATCGAATTCTGTTCACTTTTAAAACACAACAAAGTGCCAAAAAACACATCCTTTTTGCAAAAACGAAAGTACAAACATCACGAAACAAAGAGCACACATGCCTTTTTTTCTGATCAAAAAGTCAAAGCTCACACACCAACATTCATTTTATTTGTCAAGTTGTGCAAGAAGCCAATTTAATAAAAAAAAGAAAAAAGTTGACATTAGCAGTGCTCCTCCAGCGAGGAAGCTTGTCATAAAAACTCAACAATGACACATTCTCTACATACTGTAGTTTTAAGTCCCCTGACATAATATTGAGTGCTACAAGGAGACTGAAAACAGAAAAAAAGCTCCTGCACCAAAGATAATGCAAACAAAGCAAAGGTTTGCCGTTTTCACACCTCACACCCAAACCGAGCCGTGCCGACTCCTGACAAACACATCGGCCTAATTACAACTCAAAATGTGACCATAACGAATTAACAGCACAGCCTGGTCAGTGTAGGGCGGAAAAGATTTCAAACAAACCTTAACACAACAAAAGTAGGGATGCTTTCCATGAGAAAGGTTTTTTTTTTTTCCCAGTAGAAAAGAACCAAGGAATCACCTAACACCTCGGCCCGTTGGACCCAAGAACGCGCCGGGCGCCAAGTGAGATGGAGCACAGACAGATAAACACAAGGTTACGGCAAGGTGATGTGCAAAAACTTGAGCCATCTTAGTCATCAATATTCACCCCTTATTTTCCCCCCATTCTCATTCTCTCTGTCTGTTTTTGAATGAATGTTACCCCCAGGACGGGCTTCAGTCTGAGACAGAGGGGTTAGACTGAGCCTGTCCTGGGATTAGAAAGTGCTGAAACATTATCAAGTCTTTTACATCTACTTACATGTGCATCTCTGTTGGTTGGTTGTCTTTTTATTTTTTTTTTACTCTTTTTTTTCTTTTGCTTTTTTACAAAAAAAAGTGGTCCCCACTAGCAATGAGGTTTTGTTTTTCCTGTGGGTCTCACCGTGAACCGTTGAGGGTCAGGGTTTATGATCTCACAGACAATTAGAGGAGAAAACACTCTGCTACACACACACACACACATCACACACATTTCACTTAAACCCTAACACACTCACACGCGTTTGAACACCAGGTGCACACAAGTACACACACGACACATGGTGCAGACTCACACGGTAAAATTTAGGAAGGCCGCAAGGACAAAAAAAAAAAGGGAAAGAGAGTTACAGGAAAACTCTTTGTTTCTCTTCACAAACATCCTGACTCTTGTTTTACAGATGTGACACACATCAGACAATAAAACACACAAGCCACTAACGAGGATGAGACGCTGGAGTCGGACTATGCTACATACACTTGGCACGCTGAAGGAGGGGAGGGGGACAAAGTGTATGTATTGCACATTGTGGTATGTTTCAAGGTGTGGTTGAACTTGGGATCATTTCTTGAAATCAAAATTACACTTAACCCTCGAAAAATACTGAAACCTTGCTGTGATTTGCTGCTCCCTCATTCTGCATGTAGAATGTGTCGATTGATTTGTGTCTGAATCTGTAATTAAGCTTGCATTTCCCACTAAAGTAGAATCAAAATGGCCTGCAGGGGTTAGTTTGTGAATAGGGGACTGACTGTCGAAAGACGACGCTACTGAGGGGAACAGGCAGCTAGAGGCCGGTTCTGTGATATCCAGGTCAGGCCACACTGAAAGGTAGCTAACGGTTGTTAAGGGTTAACTGACTGCTTCGCCTCAGGAGGAGGTGCTTGTGAGGCTGGCTGGCTATGATTGGGTACCTGACGCAAAGTTAACGAGGTCACTACGGGAGTCGTGGCAACGAGGCAGAGCTGGGCGGAGTCAGAACACCTGCTGGTCACTTCAGCGTAACAACAGAGTTCCTGACCGACCAGCCGGGGCAAAAGGAGGTTTTGTGGGGTTATCTTCAGTTACTGCATATATGAGATACTTCCCTGAAAAACTAGCAACTGGTGTTGCAACTGCATTTTCTACTGATTGAAATGTACTTCATGAGGGGAATAGTGTTAATAAAAGCAAGTTCAGGTATCTGAGCATTGAAAAACATTTTCCAGTAGATGACAGAATTGGATTTTCTCTATGGGCAGAAAGAGTTGTTTTGGTTGCAATGCTGGAGGATCATTATTAAATGTTTATTGCAGAGAATTTGAGTGGATTCACTCTGTGACTGAGTGTATGCCCCACTCAAACACTAGGAGAGTGCCTGAATATAGTTGTACTATTGCTTTTTACAGTAACCAAAGCAACAACAGCATCATTTGGCTTTGGCTGATTTTTTTTTTATTTTTTATTTTTTTGAATGTTCTACCTGATGAACAATAAAAGTTTGGATGGTTTGAGTGGCTGACAGGTCTGTTTGGATGTTGTGGTTCTGCTTTCTCATTTGTTGGTAAGGAGGCTGGACAAACACTTAAAAATGGACATGTACATACATGTAGAAAACACAGGCGCACACACACACACACACACACACACACACACACACACACACACACACACACACACACACACACAGACTGCAAAACATGCACACACTACTGCTGTTTCTACTACTGATGAACATGACGTTTCAATAGGGAAAGGAAGAAATAAAAATGCACTACTGTGGTGGCGTTGATCTGAGAACCCTGTTTTATTATAAAAAAAAAAAGTATTTTCAAATCTTGTTTGGGGTCTTTTCATTCACTCACAATCCTTATCTGCCCCCTTACTCAACCACCAATCTCTCATCCATCTCAGTACACATCCGTCCTGCCATCACCCTGTCACTGCCCCCCCCCACCTGCTCGTCAGATTTGAATCCCTGTGACTTTTTCCCCTTCCTGAAATTAAATTTAAGTTAAACTTGTGTTGCAGATGAGATGGGACTTCTAGACATGCTGAAGCCCGACCTGATGCACCGTATTGAGTCTTTAGGAATTCGCTCCAAACATAGCAGGAGCACCGGGAGCTGTGTATCGCTGCACAAGGCGACTACTTCAAAGGGAATAGTGGCCAAATTCAAATCATGCATGCTTTTTTTGCCAATTACAGTTGCACTCCTGGAACTTCTTGATCACATGTTGCATTTAGTACAATCAGTAGGTCTAAGGATCAACAGGTTGTACACACTACATCTAAATAGCCAAGCTCAGTAAAAGGACAGAACCTGGACTTTTATACATAAAGTTAGATCCTGTGAGGGTGAAATAACCTCCAACCCAGCTTCTTTAAAGATGTAAATGTCAGGCCAACCAAGCAAGCACATCTGTAGAGGTAACTGCTATATCTTAGTGATGTAGGGTTTTGGCTTGCTAAGCACAGGCCCCGTTCACTGGACACCCCGGTTTCAACAGCAGGGAGAGAGTCTCCTTGAACAACAACAGAAATGGTTCATCTTTAATTAAATTCAGTAGGCAGGCACGTGTTAAAATTCTGCTCTAAAGCTCAGCATGTGTTCATCGTAACTCAATGTAATTTGACCTTAACTGTGCTGATGTAGAAACGTTTCCTCTACAATGTGGTAAGTGCCTGTTGAGGAAGAAAAAAACCCTGCTCTCCTCCAGTGTGTTACGTGGTCTAGGGCTTGTTTCAGGACAGGGTGGTCAAAAGTCATGTCTCCAACTAACTCCCTCCTCCTCATGTGCAAATTGCAAGATTCTCTTAAGTAAAGACTCCAAGTAGAAACACTGGACATTTAGCATTGTCTATGTATCAAATGAGTATATCCTTTTTCCTATACACAGTACACATACACTCCTATACAAACTCCCGTCTATACACAAACACACCACAGAGCACTTTCTGTACACCTGTACTGTTAGCAGTGTGCATTAATCCAATGTGAATCCACTAGTGTCTTTGCAGTAGGGACAATATGCACCTAAATATTTGCATCTGCAGTCAACTAAATGCATATCGACAAATACAGTACATATTATAGGTCATTCTAGGGTTCATCTGTACAGTTTTGTGTCTGTGCAAGCATGTGTGTGTATATGGACAGACACAGACCACCATCACACACACAGACACACACATACACACATTACAAATATATGATGACCTTCACGATTCTGTGGCGTGAGCTTCTAATCATTGCTCTCAGTCTCAGTACAGAACATCACTGGGATATTTCAAAGCCCTTTTCTTGTTAGTCTTTATGCCAAA
This sequence comes from Amphiprion ocellaris, assembly GCF_022539595.1. Classification (NCBI taxonomy): domain Eukaryota; kingdom Metazoa; phylum Chordata; class Actinopteri; family Pomacentridae; genus Amphiprion; species Amphiprion ocellaris. The sequence goes on from NC_072780.1 coordinate 8,006,160, forward strand.
CTTTCCAAACACATTCCGACACTTTTCCCTACGTTTTGCATGGCTGACTGACGTCATGTAGTGCACGTGCTGAAAACCACCGTATTTCTAACTCATTTTTATCTCCATATTTATTTTCCCTTCACTATCTACTAACTGATTTTTTTCTCCAATACCTGTCACATTCATCCCTTGCTTTGTGATTCCATGGCACATCTGCTCCCACGTTACCAAACGACCCCTTCACTTTTTCAAAAAGCTTTCCAAAGTGCTGTTGCTACTTTCTACCATTGTCTAAAAAAAAAAAAAATCTTAAAACATACAGTACTGTGTAAATAAAGAGACAACAAAAAACTTGTTGGCTGTATGGTGAGTGTGACAGGTGTGTTAAGTGCTTTGAAACATCCTGACCCTCTCAGAGCTGACGTGCAGATTCTCTCGGTTCCTCTCACACAGCTTTTCTGGATAAAAAAAATATAAAGTAATTCATCAAAAATAATGAAGAGGATTGTATGCAACCTTCCGCTTGACATTTTCTTAAAGTGAAGTTCACCAACCCAGTGTGTCTGCACTTTACGTAATAGGTTAGGGTATCCCACATTTATACATCGACCCACCTAGGCTCAATTTAGGACTACATGACCTCTGATTAAGGTTCTTGACAATCAGTGAAAACAATTATCTGGTGAGCTAGGAGACAAGGGGTTAAAAAAAATGAAAATGCTAAAGATGAAAGTAAAGACTCCACTGTCATCAAACTGAGCAGAGTAAGTGTTGTTCCCTCTCTGTTGTGTGGCACACTGGCGCTACCTGATGACATCTGGTTCAGGTCCGGCACACACTGATGACATAGTGAATATCACATGATACAGTTGCATTAAAGACATGGACGTTTTTCCAACTCCTGCACTGAATTAATAAGGAAATATTTCATGATTTACTCACAAATCCTTCATGCTCAGGATCAGCTGACAATTATACCACTAGTGTTGCAAGTGGTGGTGGGAAAGTGTTGCTGTCCAGTAGCAGAAATCACTGTCAAGAGGCCAACCGGGAACTAATTCAGTTTGAAATTTATATATTGTGTAATGTGGCGGGCCAAGCAGAGCCATCAAGCATTGTGCCCATGTGCCACAGAGCCACCAAGAAACATTTAGCACACTTCACAAGTCGCTCACCATAAGTCATCTCATGAAAACCACCAAAACGGCACCGATTGCTCATGTGATATTAAATCCATCTATAAAAAATGTGTTATAAACTACTTAATGTAAGGTGATAGCATGTAGGGTAAGTTTACCTCTACAGTACAGTATTCAAGATAGAAAAAAAAACAGAAAACAAAACCAAGACAAATGAAACATTAATGTGGGCATTCATGTTTTTTTGGAGAATCCTTTTATGTATATTTTTAAAATCCCAAGGGTTATTAACAGTCCTGCTAGCCTTCACTTGCCAATATTTGACCTTCCCTCAATGCTGATTTTCACCTCTTGAGGGATGAAGGAAGGTTTGGGCAGGGTCAGAGGTGGCTCCTCCTCTGATTTTTCTACTTTTCGCCCCTCAGGCGCTGACCATCTTCGCTTCCTGCCTCCTGATGGTTTAACAGAGCCAGTGTCTTTGCCACTGGCACCCTGACCTTTAGAAACAGACCCTCTTTCCCCAAACATGACATCCCCGTTTTCTATGTTGGAGGCTCCTCCACTCCCATTCCCACTTTCACCGCTCCCTCGCTGGCTGACGCCATTCTCCCGCTCTCTGTGCCTGGAGCTTCCTCCACTGCAGCTCTGGGGAGCGTCTGAGACAGCTCTGGGGGGTTTGAGGTGCCCGTGGCCGGGGGGTGGGACAGACACATGGGTGGCTGGCTCCAAAGGTTGAGTCTTCTTCAGAGATCCATTCCTCAGGTTCTTGAGGGTGAGTGAAATACAAACGTCGCCCACAGAAAGCTTGGTGCAAGGCAGCTCCAGGAGCTGGGTGGTCCGATCCGGGCAGCATGAAGACCAGCCTTGGCCAAAGACGAAGAAGGGGTACTCCAACAAGACCTCCACACTCACCTGGATGAGAGGGAACCAAGGAAACAAAAAGACATTTAAACATTTTGTGTAACTTTGTCTGGCCAGGTTGTGTTTTAAAGGGGTGCCTAAAGCCTAATTAACCGTTACTACTCAGCCTGTATAAACAGTTGTACGTAATGGAAAGATATGAAATTGATAGAACTGAAAGCGCAACAGATTATACTTTCAGAAAATATGTTCAAGCAAAGAGAAAATCACTGCAGAGACATACAGAAAATTTTATCTGACAAGATCCCAGACCAGACTGGACACAGAAAAATCCTGATGACATTGTCATTGCCTTAAATTCCTTTCAGGAAAATGTTTGATTAAAAAAAAAAACAAAAAAAAAAAAACTTGTTAGCAGCAACCTTAAGCAAAAAAATAATGACAATGGCACAGACAAATCTCAAATTCTCTGGTATGTTAAAAGTACAACAAATAATTTAATCTTCAAAGTGATTTTGGGAGATCCTGCTGACTTATTGGTTTATAACATTAAATGGCCACAGTCAGAGTAAAAACCAGCAACTTTCTCATCATTTTTCTTGTTAAGACGATGTTAGCACCGTCCTGCTGTGCTGTCTGAAAAACATTATGGAGGCTTTTAGCATTTAATAGCAAAATGTTCACCTTGGAGTAGTGTCACAGCTTGAAACCCAAAACCCTTAAAACTCCTGAGAAGTCATTTGAAAATACTGTAAAATTCTCTCAGTAATAAATATAAAATCTTTGTAATTTTTTAATGTTTATCAAGTGAAAGTCTGGTCCACTATTTTAATATAACATGAAATAATATAATTATCATAGATACAGGTCAATGCACAAACAAGAACAAAGAGCTTCAGCTCATCATTTGTTAGACATTCTGCTGAAATAGGACCAGGAAAGGAACTTTTCCATATCTCCTATGCAAAACCAAAAGGATGAATACATTTATGCAAAGAGAGGGATTTTTTCCTCCACCTTCTGCATTACAAGCTTTACTTAAAGCACTGATTATAGGCTGCATTATCATTTGTATGTGAGACAGAAAGAAGATATGGCAGACAGAAGGAGGGGAGGTTTTCTGATATGATCGAAAGAGCGATGGGAAAAACTATGCCTGAGGAGAAAGAAGATGAAGTGAAGGAATATTTGCAATATTGCAGAGAGAATGAGGAGGTGGAAGTGGAGGAAGTTACAAAGATGGAGATGAAAAGCTGAGTTTACAAAGGGAGGGTAGGCTGAACAAGAAGAGCAGGGAGGACGTGAGTATGAAAAAGAACAATGTCAAGAACGATGCAAGTGTAAGATGTATCAAGCACCCTGTCAAAGCAAACGTCAGGCAATATTTTCCCTCCCGTATTATATAATTTTTGACTTCTCAGAGTAAGTTTTCTGAGTGTGGACTCAAAGCTGCTACCACCTCTCAAGAAAAAAAAAAGAAGTAAGAAGAGGGACTGAGGGAGTACAAGAGAGGAAGATAAGTCTTTGAAAGATGGTCAGCTTTTGTGGGGCACAGTATCAAAGAGCAGCCGCGGGTGGAAGAGATGGTTCGAGATGGTTCGAGATGCGCTGTGTGGGCGGACGAGTCACAGCATGGACAGATGAAATAGATTAACTGGCTTTAATGCAGACCCTCAAAGACACTGAGAAGGATGCATGTGCGTGCATGAGTGTATTTGAAGAAGCTGGAGAGACACTAAATTGGAAGATAAATTGTGGCTTAATTTTAGATGTTAAAAGATTACTGAGAGATCCAAGCTACAAAAGAGTGAGAATTCTGTATGACAGTAAAAAAATGTTATGTGGAAACATGTAAAGTAAGCGTACATGGGGAAAAATAAGTAAATCCCATGAAAATTATAAACTTTTTCTGAGCATATTTGAACAAAAAAAAAACTTTGATCCTCTTTCAAACGGCGCCTACAGATAAAGGTGATATTCTCAAACAAATGACACATTAAACTAATATCTTGTAGTCTTACGATTATCACACTGTCAAATACACATAGTTAGAATCAGGGGTTCCAGATTAGGTGTAAATGATTCCTTATGCTGTGTTAATTCATTTTGCTATTCAAATGAAAAGATCTAAAGAGCTCTCTAAGACCTTCAGAAAAACAAAGGTTGTTGATGCCTAAGAATGTGCCAAGGGTTCTAAAAGATGAACAACTTAAATGAGAAAATTTTAAGGAAAATCATCTGCAAGGGGTGTCGATTTCAAACGACTGCCAGTTTGTCCCGGAGTTTATCCAAGAGCACATGGTTAAGTGCAAAAATAAGTCCAATGAAGCCCAAAATTTCATCAAAGAGTCTGCTGTTAACTCTGTAAGTGCTGTGTGTACAATCCAAAGGAGATTGCACAAATACGACTTGCATGGGAGGCGTGCCAGGAAAAAGCCTTTGCTGTCCAAAAAGAACATTAGAGGGAAACTACAGTTTGCCAATGAACATACGGGCAAAGACCAGCAGGGCTTTTAGAATGTGCTCTGGACAGAGCAATTACAGATAAAGTAGTTTTGCCACAGTAACAGTAGACATGTTTGTTGAACACCAAAGTCAGCTTCATCACCAGCTTTGAAGAATGGAGGTGGAAATGTTCTGGTTTGGGCCTCAGGAACTGGGCAGCTTGTCATTGACTGAACATAAATTCTGGATCATATCAAAGACTGATTGAACATAATGTGACGGCATCTGTCTGAAAGTTGAAGTTAAACCAGAAGTTGACCTTTCAACCGGATGATGATCGAAGCATACTGGCAAATCCGCCCAGGAATCTCAAAAAGTAGAAATTGAGGGTTTTGGAATAGTCCAGTCCTCTTGAAATGGAGTAGTGGGTTTTGAAATGGGCACAACATGCAAGGAAACTGCCAAACACATTACAACTGAAGGAAGTGCATTGAAGAGTGGTAATGCTAACCTCTGAGGGCATGTTTATTTTACCTCAGAAGAATATTACATCTTTAAATATTTTTGTTGAATAAATGATTTTAAAAAAGCTAATTATCCTTGTGGTGTTGTTCAAACAGCATTATGTGCAGGGACTGTTTTGACGAGGATGACGCATTTACTTGTTCAAATATGTTTTAAAAAGTCAGCAGTTTTGATGGGATGGTATTAATATTTTACACATCTATAGTCATAAATTAGTACTTCAGGTACTCACATATCATAAAACATACCAATGAATTGTAATGTAATTGTTTGGACTTCAAACACACAGGGTATTACATAAAGCAGAGGCAATGTGCTGCTGTACTGTACCTCTCTATATATGTTCCTGGTTTTACTGAATAATTAAGGCAACCTGATGAGCAGATTCCAGCACTCAACCCTTTGAACTTCTCTAACGCTCATAATCAGAACATGCCTGTTACATGACTGCCATGCTGGTACATTGCACTTAATTACAAAGGGAATAGCTGAGTCCTGTGAGATTCATGATAATAGAGTAATTAATATGGAAGCAGCTCAACACTTGTCATTCAACATTAACATCACCAGCTAAGAATATACATAAAAGCCTTCTTGCAGATCGTGTTAAAAGTCATCATTCAGGTTCACGGATGAAAACCACAAGTGAAATGTTCAGCCTGGCAACAGATTCACGTGGTATGTGGTTTTGTCATTTTTCCAGGGGCAGACCCCAGGGGTGGCTCTGGGTGGCCACCTTAGACTTAAGTCTGGCCACCCTTCAACTAATGGTAAAGCCAGTGAGAGGGCTACGCACACATGATCATAGAACTGAACATTTATTCTAACTCTAATGTAATTCACATTGTAAATCAAGAATTCAAATAAGTGCATGAACAAGTGGTTAATAAATGTAAATGACCAAAAATGAATTATTTGGCCTAACAAACTCAAAGAGCCTTTGATAAAGCACTTAAAGGCATATTTATTCATTTTGGGAAATGCACTTTTTTACGTTTTGTAAGTTTAACACCAATGTTATGTTGTTTTATGAAGCTAAAGTTGAATAGCTTAGCCTCGCTAATTTGGCTCTGTCTTAAGTTTAAGAAAATTCTGCAACCCTAAAGTACATATTATATTTGGTTTGTTAATTCTTACAAAAAATGCAGTAAAAAACAAGGTCATTGCTTTCTGGGGGTTGCGTGAAGGACTAGTTCTTGGTAGGAAGCGGTGAAGTCCTGGAGTCTTATTGTTATTAGAAGGTTGCTGAGCAATTACATGAGACTACAGGAAGCCTTTATGCTAAGCAAGGCTAATCAGTTGCTAATTGTTATGAGACAATATACCGATCTTCAGAACAGTCTTCAATAAAGGTTTCTGATTTTTTCTCACCTGTGAACGGTGCTCACCAACGGAGAACTGAACCACTGCAAAGTTGGGTGAGGTGTGGCTCCCTTCAATGCGCTCCACTGTGGACGAGTCGATCTTCAGTTCACTGCTGATCTCGGCACTCTGGATGAAGTCCTCCGTCTTCAGGTCCTCCACGCGTTTCAGCTCGCCATCAGCAAGCTGGATGATGGAACCCTTGATGAAATATGGCGGGAGTGAGGGGGGCACCACGGCACTGGAGGGGGGAGGAGGAGCAGAAGGCTCAACCAGCCCCGGAGGAGAAGGACCAATGGGAAGATGAAGCTGGGCTTGGACCATTGCACTCGAAGCATCCTGGTGATACGAGCTGCTGCGGGTTTCCAGAGTTTCTCCTTTAGGGGCAGTGGCAGCGATATATGTGTGTGGGAGTGTCGTAGGAAAAGGTGTGCCTTGGGTAGATGATGTAATGTGGGAGGCTACAGGCTCCAAGGTGGGGACTCCACCTCCACTAACAGGGATGATGACCGGTTGAGTGCCTGGAATGAGTAAGTGTTGTTGTAGGCTGTTGTGGTAGGTGCTTCCACTCCCCCCTGCAATGTAACCAATAATAGGTGGCTGAGGGTAGATACTGGTGGAAGGCAGCCCCATTGACAGTGTCTCTGTAGCATTGTGGGTGGTCTGGATGACGGTCTGGGGTGACAGCGTGTTGACAGCAGCTTTCAGGCTGTCTACACTAAGTGGGGGTGGAAACGTGAAAGACGAGGTGGTGTTGGATGAAGATGGTGCGCGATTGACAGGTTTGCCCAGGATGATACCACCTTTCTCCAGGTGTGCGGGGGCAGAAGTTGTTAGCTTCTCAGGGCTGGCTCTGGGCGGTACCAGCTGGTGGTCCCCGTGGTTGTTGGGCATTAACATGACAGAGGTTCTCAACCCTGAGGGATCATGAGTAGAGTAATCTGATGGCAGAACCAGATGGCGGGCCTCATAGGAAGACAAAGAGGAAGTGACATCCCGTGATTTGCTCCCTGACTTGGAGAGGCTGGACTCAGGGGACACCCCAAACCGCCGGCCCCTTTCCAGCTCTCCATTGTGGAGCTCTCTGGGTCTGGAGCCAACTTCCTCCTTCCTGATGAGTCCGTCCGTATACTGCACCACAACCTGGGACATGCTGTGCCCCAAAGTATGGTGGGGATGCAGTGACTGGGATGGAAGGTGAGTGCCTCCTTGGTGGTGAGGCGACGGCACAGTCCGTGGGGATGTTGACATTTGAACATGGTGTGGGACGGGGTCTGTAGGAGGAAGCATGGAGGTACGCCCTGCCGATGCTCGCTGCTGGTCCTGTTTGGAGGCCTGCGAAGGAGCAGAAGCTGTCTCTGTGTGTGAGGGTCTCTGTGCAGCCAAAGACGAGGAGGAGGAGAGGGGGGGAGGTGGAGGAGGAGGTGGAAGCAGTTGAGGGGAGATGTAGCCGGTGTATGGAGCAGTGTAGGGTGAGGCTATAAACTGCAGATTGGGAGGCAGTTGGGTGTAATGGACAGTTCCTCCAACTGTGGACTGTGACAGGGGGGATGTGTACACTGTAGGAAGGGACGAGACTAGCCTCAGTGAGGAAGAGGAGGATGAAGAGTCTAATATGGAGGAGGAGGATTTATACTGGGGCCCATCAGACTGGCTGAAGCTACGGTGTGCACCCACACTGCTCTCATTCCCACCAGCCACACTGGCAAGCCAGGCCATGTTCTCTGTGCGCTGGTTGTCGCTGGCAGGTGGGATGGTCGGGGAGCGATTTTCTGAAGGTAACGTACTTGAGGGGATCTCCCTCTTCTTTGGGGGCAGACATTCATTACTGCGTTCCTGGTTGGACTTCATTCTGACTTCACCTCACGTCCCTCAACTGTACTTGCTTTGTCTTCCCTTAAGTTTTGGACAATAGCTTTTTCTTTCTTTTTGTTCCCTCGCTCTTTGACTTTCTTTCTCACTTTCCTTTCTCCTTTTCTCACTTTTGATGTTTTGTCCTTTGTTTCACATTAATTAGCTATAAATTAACCTTCCCAATCTTGTCTTTTTTTCCCTCTATCCAGTTCACCCAAGGCCGCTGATTATCAGGTCTTTTTCTTGATAACAAAGAAAATCCAGGCCCTAACAAGCAGGTGAGGGAGGATTAAAGATGGAGATGAAGATATGGAGGGGTGGTTAGAGGGGAGGGGTAGGGCGTCTCTTCCGTCCAGGGATCTTTAGCGGCTGAGGGGAGAGCTCAGTGTGGTAGGGGAGAGTGTCACGCCGTCACACCTGCTGCTGCCGCAGAGGACGATGGGGGGTCGAGTGCGTTGCACTTCATGTGGAATCATTTCCCTGCAAAAGAAAGTCTGCCCACACGCAGCACAATCCTGTGGAAGAGAGAAACGCAGATTGTCAGAAAAGGTGTGGCTGTCAAACAGATGAATTGGTAAATACATACAAATTTGAGGTTATTGATAATATAATTTCAAAAGGCGGCAACTAAAATGACAACCTCTCATAAATTCCTGTTTCTAAGGCTACATGAGAGCATCAGCTGACTGTTTATCAATGACAATGAAATACACACTATGCCAGGGGTACACAGGCACAAAGGAGCGCTCCTGATATATAAAAGTGTTAATACTGTCTCTGAGCAAAACAGCAACTTCAACTACCAAAGATTATGTTTCTCAGCGTGGTGCAAATTCAATTCAAGCATTGTGATGTGGACCGCAACAGATTTTCAACAGAGTGCATGAGAATGAAAAGCAAGGCGTAGAGGAGCTCTATGTGCCAGCAAAATATTACATCAATAGATTGTGTTATGTAGGAGCCCAACAAAAGGCTCCACGAAGTGAAATGTACGAGTAATACGTTTACTCACACAAAGTTCCACAAACAGACCATGAACCTATCCGAAAAAAGAGAGACCATGAACTTATGCAAGAATGCTCTGCAATGAAAAAAAACCCCATTTTACTAGTGAACAGTGAACTCAGTGCATAGAGATGTTCTGAAGGACAAAGCAAAGCTGGAAATTTAAGTGTTGCAACAAAAAATTCAGGAGGTCATCAAGTACAATACAATAAATGTAACAGATATAATGAAATAGACAAAGAGCTGACAGTAGGATACACTGCAACAAGTTGAGTAAAAATGTGGGTTACATGTTGTCACAATAGCACAAGACAACTGAGCTAATTTGTAGTTTATGTAAAACACACAACAATGAGATTCCAAAGGAACTGATGACAAATAAATCTGTCAATAATTGAAAGCAGTTCCAATAATAATACTAATATTCTGAAGTTCAAAGCAACTGCTGTACTTGCACAACTGATTGCTAGCAGTGCTGTATATAATTAAGCATGTGTGTGTGTGTGTTTACCACATGTGTGTGTGTGTATGTGTGTGCGCCATCTGTCAGCGAGGACCCCCCTACTGCGAAAGATGGAAAGCTTGGTGTGAATCTCATACATAATGTATTTCAAGCACATGCAAGCACACACATACACCCACACACACACACACACACGCACACATACACTCGCACCCACACACACACACGCACACACACCCACACGCACACAGACACATGCACACACACACATGCACACACCTAGGAACACACCACTTGCTTACTCACTGACACCTGGGCATATTCAATTATGCTGACACGTTCTTTTCTTGAAACACAGCACAACTTTTCACACACACACACACACACACACACACACACACACACACACACACACACACACACACACACACACACACACACACTAAAGAGTGCACTAAAGAGTATACATTGACATGTGTTGTACATTTGTCCAGCTAAGCGACACTTCAAAGTAGCCTGAGTAGACTGACTCATTATAAAGTTGGGCTTCACATGCACAGCAGGGCAGAACAGCAATTTATTTTTTTCATTTTGCAAAGTCAGTGAGTTTCAATTATCACTCTTTCCTGTAACTGTGAAATTTGCGCGTTACAAATTTAGAAAAATATGAGCAAGTCTGCAGCAGAATAGTAACTAAAATCACAACCTAAGTGATGGCATTAACCAAAAGCAAGGCAAAACAAGCGAAAGAAAAACACTAAAAACACGAACAATCAACATAGACAACTTTAGTAAAAGTACAGCAGAACACTATATCTAAGGCAGATAAAAGTTTCATGAGGAGCTGACTCCAGCAGTGGGCAGTATATTGGCAAGAAGTCGAACAACTTCATGATGGTCCTTGAACTAATAATGTGCAACATGTAATTCTGTTAGGAAAACATAACTAAATCAAAACTTTAAATGTTTCATCAAAATCACTTTATTGTAAATTTCTCATTGAAAATTTTTCAAAAATAAACTCCTTGCTCTAACCAGATTCTTGCCTAACTAAAAATTCTGTGCTCTTTGGCACAACCAACAAACGGCTGGTGACAAAATAAAAATCTGGGACTTTTCTGCTGAAGTGCAGGCTGTGTTCCTACAGAGAAGATAGTTTGGAAGCAAATCAAAAATGTAAACAGTGAGATATCTATAGTATGTAGAGTTCAGTTTTCCTAGTATTGGTAACACTTGCGGGAAACAGAAAAATGTTGAACATGTTGGGTACAGGTATTTTTTTCATCAATTCATGCAAGGAAATTCAACCTTTCTTTTTTTTCTTTATTATTTTTGGCACTTACATACTGCACAAAACACTTTTTGAGTCATTTCTGCTTCTAGCCACGGTAGTGCTGTTAAAGGTGCAGGACTTTTTATTGCAGTGCAAGATGAACCCACAGTATATGTAAATGTGACTGGAGCACAAAACACCCACTAACTGCCTGGAGTTCAGAGGTTCAATACAATATGATTCAGAGAAGAAAGGCAATATCAATATCAATTCTTTATTAAAAGGTCATTTTTCTTAGAGCTTATAGCTCAGACACAGAAAACTTATCTCCATAGTAAAAGTGTCTTGACATAACATTAAAAGCCTTGTTTGATATCATTACCTTGTGGGCAAGAAAGATCTGAATACACAGATCAGAAAGATGTAAAAGCAGGACACAATATTTGTATGTCTGGTCTAGAATCTTCATTAAATACAAAACTACGACTCTTTTCACATTCTACTAATGTAAAAAGAGTCATCTTCTTTTACTGATGGGTCTGATTATCTGATGTATGGAGCTGCCAAGACACAAAAGATTTAATCTCTCAACAGTAATGAATGGGTCAAAACCTCCAAGGCTTTCTCGGCCTCACTTGCTAATTCCTGCAGAGTGACAGCAACAGCACGCACAGCTTGTATATACTTTGTGCGTGTGCGTGCGTGCGTGTGCGTGTGTGTGTGTGTGTGTGTGTGTGTGTGTGTGTGTGCGTGCGTGTCCACGATCTGTAGGACGAGGGACATCTTGCATCTCCAGCAGATTCCTGTGATTTAAGAAGTGTCGCAGTGCTACTACAACTCTACTGCAGAGACAGGCGTAGGAGTAAACACACATGCAAATTTACATGCACATAAAGTACAAAAGCAGCCACAGACACACACATACAAACACACACAGACACACACGGGCTTTGTTTTATGGCAATGAGCGCACACACACACACACACACACACACGCACTTGTTCAAGTACACACCATCTGTTCAATCAAGCAGGCATGACTCAGAGGTGTGTTGAGAGGTACTGTTGATCGGTGAGCTTTTAGCACTAAGATGCACTTTTCTCTGCCTCTCCCTGCTTTTCCTCCGTCACTCCACCTCCACTCAACTCTCCTGCCTCAGCCTGCCCACCTCTCCTACTACATAGCTCCATTCTCAGTTATCGTTCTACCATTTAAATGGTATCATTTTCTTAATCTTCTGTCTCTCAAAGTATTTGCTTCTTGTCTCCTGGCATCCTTTTCGCATTAATCTACTTAACTGAATGTCTACAAAACCAAACCTCCTCATTCACCGCACTGTTTATTCTGCATCACAAAATGGTTATACAGTAGGTTAAGAAGAAAAAAAAGACTTAATACTTGTATTCAACAAGCTCTTGTTCAAATTAAAACTTTGAGATAAGAGGAATGTTACGTGTCTGAGACATCTCAGATCAGAGACATTTCATATCAGCTGTCACATCAAGCACTGACAGTGTCGGTACATCCAGCCACAGATCTGTTCGCACTGCCATGTACGAGAGCTTTTATCTTCACAGTGAGGCACGTCAATTCTGACAATTCACTCTGGCATGTGAAAACAGTTGTTGGAAACTCTAAGAGAAATATTATATGCACGGTGTGCACTAATGGTATACAGTGATGTTACAATCAGCATGTGTAACAAGTGTGCAGCTACTAAACATTTCCTGCCCATACAGTGGTTTGTCATCTTGCATTAAGACTGAGTTATACAATATGGGAGATTATACAACACAGAAATATAGCGATTTGACTAAAATACTGCAGGAACGGAGGGTGAGGCACAAATACACACATATACAAACACATGACTCCCTTGGGATGAAACTGAACTTTCACGCTTGGGTCTTTTCTATTTATCCTGCAGTGTTAGTGAGAGAGTAAAACAGAGAGACAGAAATGTTCAAAGTGCAAAAAAGGAGTAGGAAGAAGGAGTCATGCTCGCTGTAAACCCCTTCCTAGCACCTTTGGTATCTTAAAGTGAAAGAAAAAGAAATCTACACGACAACTAATGAGGGAGGAGACCGAGGAGGGTTACCAGAGGAATGTGAGGAAGTGATAAACAGAGACAGGAAGGTGAGGAAGATTGAATAGCAGGAGTATGAGAGTGAGGAGAGGATTAAGATGCATGGGAGACATGAAAGGAGAGGGGGAGAGAAAGAGAGGCAGGCTCGACTGACCTACATTGCAAAAAGAGAGAGTATTGCTTCACTGAAACTGACACTCAAACACACATTCACTGAAAAGCTAAGTCACCTGAATCTTGCTGAGCTTGCAAGCGTGAGTTTGTGTGTCACTGTGGGTGTGTGGATATCAGATGACCTGTAACCCGAGTCGCCTGCCCTCCATGTGCTTTAGTGTCTTTTTCACACACATCCACAAACACAATGATCCACCTTCACCTAAAACTGTGTGTGTGTGTGTGTGTGTGTGTGTGTGTGTGTGGGTGCATGTGTTGTGGGCAAGAAGTCTTTCACGTTTATGTTCTCTATGTCCCACACCGTCATGTTTTCTACATTTCAGAAGACATTACATTGACTTACATTCATCTGCTGAGGACTAACCTTAAATGATAATCTATAATTTATAAACCCTTCATGTTTTACGCAAGCAGTAATGGAGTGCTTTGTGGTTATGGCGCCAGTGCTGCAGTTATATGGCCACCATGCTAGTTTAATACCACAATTACAAAGTGTTTACACTCAAAGATACAAACACTGGCTTTTAAAGTTATATTGTAGATCTCTAAGCAACTGAGATCCTTCCTAACCGTCACCAAACAGCCAATACACTCCATACAAACAAGCCTGAGATAATAAATTTGTCTGAACTAAATGTGTAAAACTCAGTGAAACATATGGTGCAAAACTTTCAGCCACTTAAGATGTTCATTGTGATCCATCACACAATACAAAGATCAATGAGACCTCTGACATATGCTAAACTGAAAGAGTCTCAAACTGACTCACAACCTGAACCACCCCAAACATGCAGTACAGCCAGAGTAATAAAGAAACCAACTATCTGCAGCGATAAAAAAGAACAAGGAGTCCTGCAACAGAGTGTATGGTCAGAGCCCTGACATTTGCATTATAAAGCTAGGCTGAGATCACAAAAAGAGGAAGAAGACACTGAGATGAACTGTGGCAAATCTCCATGTACCTTGGAAAACTGTGTATATAGAGACTGATGGTGACATGACAAACCTCTGGACAGTACTGCATAGAGTATAGACACTAAAAGACTTCACCAAATCTGTCCAGGATGCCTCTAAAAACTTCAGACATATTAAAGGAAAAACCTGGACGCTTTACCCTTACAGTGAGGAGATTTGGCGATTCTGTTAAGCTGTTGGGAGTATTTTGCTGGTTTGGTTTTGGAGTATCTTTTGCAAGAATTTAGTTTTTTCCCTCCATTTGATTTCCAGAGAATTTGGGAATCAATGCCCAGCTAAAGTGAAGCTGTTGCACATGGTGGTCCAATACATTACTAAGACACTTTATATTGTTTCTCGTTTAATTTGTCACCTGTCTATATATCCCAAACATGGCACTCTCCACTGGCTATTATGACCATAATGCTAGTTTTTCTGAAAATGTGTCACCCATCTGTATATATTTTTAGTAACGTTGCATATGATGAGACATAAATAAAAAGGTCTGGTTCTAAGTATGGGTTCCAGTAGTCAATTCTGTGACATGTTCCAAGATGGTAAAATTTGTTAGGTTTTGCAGTCACAGAAGCCTTTACCAAAACTTACATTTCTGTTCTCTGCACGGTTCTTCTCTCTTTTGTCTCTCTGACTGATGCTCCAGATGTTCTCTGATCAGTCACAACCTTAAAACCACCTTCCTGTAGGTAGGTTCAGCTCTGATACAACAGACCATGGGCACAGGACCTTTGAAGGTGTTCTGTTTGGCACCAGGACGTTGGCAGTGGATGCTTTATGTCCTGTGGGTTACAGAGTGGAGCCTCCGTGGATCAGGCTTGTTCCTGCAGATCCCCCGGATGCTCCATCAGATTATGATCAGGAGAGTTTAGAGGACAGATCATTGCCTTAGGCTTTTGTTCTGGCATTCCTCTGCAGTTTTGGAGGTGTACCCAGGAGTATTGCCCCGCTGGGGGATGCTGCTGGTGCTGAGGAGGTCTGAAATAATGTTTAGGTAGGTGATATGTGTCAAAGTAACATCCACATTAATGCCAGGAACCAATGTTTTCCTGCAGAGCACTACATTGTAAGGAGATGACCAAGATTATACGTCATCTGTCAGTGGTTTAAATGTTGTGTCTGATCGGTGCAGACAAAGATCTGATATCTCGGCAACATGCAGGTTAACGAAACGACTGACGTTTTTTCTGTCTAAACATCTGATCTGGATGTAGAACATTCCCCTGTGGTCACTACAACATTATTAAATCTTTAGTGGTAATAAGGACATGAAGTAGCCCTAACTCTCTAACCCAAACTCCATCACTATACAGTTTGTGAACAAAGTCAACTTAAACTCCATTTAAAACAACTTCATCTCAGGATTTAAAGAAGAATCAGTTTCATTAAGACATCAGTGTCATTAATCACTATATTTGTTTGTATTTCACATTTGAAAATGTTCCTATTCTTGGGTAAATTTCAGAATTTAAGTATACCAGATAATTAAATCCAAAACAGCATCTTCATACTGTTTTGACAGTCATATAACCAACATGTAACTACTTTTTGTGCAGGAGCATACAAACAAATGTCAGCAGCGATGTAGAAACTGGCGAGCATGGGGTACATGTGCATTTAAGTCTGTGTGTGCATGATTGCCCAGTCATAATCATAATCACGATCAAAGGGATAAGTCCAACGTGATGTGTTATCTCACCGCTAAATATAGTTCAACTGGAAAGTACAGTGTTGCTGCAGGCTTATACTTCTCAGTCTCTCTCTACTTCTCTATTTCTTTATCTGTGCCTCTCTGTAGCTGTTTTGTCTATGTGGTTTTTTATTAGTGTGGGTGTGAGTTTGCATGTGTGCATATGCGTGTGTGTGTGTGTGTGTGTGTGTGTGTGTGTGTTTGTGCGTGTGCGCTTGCATATGTGTGCACACTACAGGGACCAATGCCAGGCTGGGAACTTTGACAAGGCTGCCACTTTATTCACTGTCATTCTCTACCAGTAATTACACACAAACAATAACAAACACACACATACAGGAGTATGGTCAGAGAGTGAGGGAGTAATGGAGGATCTGCTATTGACAGATGGAGACAGGGAGTTAGAGAGGCAGAGGGGGAGAGAGGAGGGAGAGAGGGAGGGAGGGGAGGCTGAGAAAAAGAGAAGGAAGAGCGAGAGAGAGAGAGAGAGAGAAAGAGTGGTTAGGAGTTACAAAAATAAAGAGACACGGCGATGGAGAGAAACAAACGACTGTGAGAAAAAGAGAGAGTCTCTTTCAGAAAACAAACACCTAGGCAGTGTTGCATGACTTGCACTTTCTCACCCCTCAACAACCCTGAGGTTGGCTGGAGGAAGGGGGGGGGGTAGACAGACAGACAGACAGAAAGACAGACAGAAAGACAGAAAGACAGACAGGCAGCCAGAGGGAACCGATAGAAGAAGGAGAATTAGAAAAATGTGAGAAGAGAAGAGAAGAGAAGAGAAGAGAAGAGAAGAGAAGAGAAGAGAAGAGAAGAGAAGAGAAGAGAAGAGAAGAGAAGAGAAGAGAAGAGAAGATGGGAAAACGCTTCAGGACGTCGACCGAGTGGAAGAAAGGAGCAACAACGTTTGTAGGAAAAACTAGGGCAGACGCAGTATGCAATGACATACTGTGGTACAACAACACAAGTGTTCGGGACACACAGACTGACTCTCTCTTGCTTCCCACACACACACTCTTCATTCAAAACTGTGTTAAGTGTACTTACCGGGGTAGCAGGAGTAGCCCACTTCTGCAGCAGCATGCTTTCTCTCCCCTTCTCATTCCTTTTTGCTCCCTCAACTCCTCTCCTCTCCTGCTCGTAAAGCACCCCAAGTCTTTCTCCGTCTCCCCCCTCGACCTCAAGCGGAAAATCCCAAGCAGATTCTCAGTGTGCTACAAACTGCTCTCGGCCTTTCTCGCTCGCTCGCTCTCTCTTACACCCCCCCTCTCCTACGAAAACACACACCGCAAACACTCACATACACAGCCCTCTCCTAAATCTTGACAGCGAGGCAGGAAGCTCCCTCACTACCACTGACATCCAGCACTCAGGTGATCACACACACACACACACACACACACACACACACTTGCACACGCCCACAGGGAGGGAGTCCCGCATGCAGAGCTCCAACGTGTATTATGCAAGGGGCTGAATGCGAGCCAGAGCTCTCACACTGTCTGCCCTACACTAACACACACACACACACACACTAACACACACTGGGCCCCTCCCACGGTTCGCTCGTCCAACTTCATCAGGTATTCATTCAAAAAACACACACACGCCAGCTGGCTGCACGCCCAGAGACCGCTTACAAGCAGAGAAAGAAACCGAGAGAGAGGGGGAGAGAGAGAGAGAGAGAGAGAGGGTGGGAGGGTGTTACAGTGAGAAGGGCAGAGAGGGAGAGTGTAGGAGAGATAAAGGGGGAGGGAGAGAGTGAGCAGTAGAGATTAGAGAGAGAGAGAGAGACGGAGAGTACATGAAAGAGTGACACATGGAAAACTCATCTACACACACAGATATGCTTGTATGTAGAGCTGCAAGTATGATGTCATGTTAAAGGCAGTTTATTGGTTATTGTTGACCTACAAGAAATCAGAAAATATTCACATTGTGGCTTTGTAAAAGTGAGAAAAGCAGGCATGAGTGAATTTGGGCTTTTTTTGCTTGGTTAATAATAGCAATTTATTCAAATCTGCATTATTTATTTTTCCCTCAATTAACACTTTGATTAAACTATGTTTGCTCATACATAAAAACACACACACACACTCACATATAAACATCACTAAATCCACCCTCACATATATGCATACACACACACACTCATATGCGTCTATAACCTCAAGGTGCAGCCCTGAGAATAAGATCAATAATAAACACAGGAAAGCTCAAAACCACTGTTTGTTTCTCCTCTTTTTCAGATCCAGCAGGCTTTTATGCTCAGATTCAACAAGGCTGCAGTTCCTGGTTTTGCCCACTAGATGGCACAACTGATTACCAGTGCAAAGCAGTCTATTTCCGTTAGTTAGCTGACCTAGTTAAAAGACCGTTTGGAAGTAAATATAGATGAAATGTGCTCCTCAATGCTAAGAGATGTAGCACGCACAGGGAAGAAATGAGCATGCACTCATAAGATGCAAACACACACACACACACACACACATATACACACACATATACAGAAAATTATAATGAATCCCACAAGACCTAGTGGGTCTAAACATGCACTAAAAAGACAGACATCCTGTTTGTGTTGGTTGGTCTTCCTGTCAGCTTGATATCAATCCAATGTTCCAGAGACTTTTCAACGTTTACTGTGAGCGTGGCAAAGTGGACCGAGAGATCATTCAAAATGAGAAATCTTTGTGTTATTTTTTTTCAAAAGGTAGTAAGTACAAGAGCTGCTATGTTTTCAGAAACAGAATGTCATCAAAGACCAATCAATCAAGCAGCAACCTTCTATGAAGTTTCCTCTCTTGCGCTTTCTGTTGGTGCAGATTGACTTCTTGTGTTCTTTTGGTCTGCTGATGTTGCTGCTGTTTATGTTAACAATGCACTCGTTTATAAACAATAGCGATTTGGCAGACAAAACTGTGTATTTGTTTTGTCAAGTGACCTCAACAGCACAGCAACACTTGTCTGTTGCCCTGGCAGCTAATTGGTGCCTCTCTGCATTTAATCATAATTCATTTGTGGGTTTGTTTACAATCCGCTGTCAAGTGAAAGCAGGATGACAGAGACAAAGCGGAGGACAGACAATGAGCACAAAGAGACGACAGATTTAGCTGGGAGAATTTTTTACTTTTTGCATTGTGATTTGTGAGCTTTCTCAGCATGTGTCGTTTTTTCAGCTGTTCTATCTCTGCTCCCTGTGAATAACAACTGGAGACCATCACTAACCATCCAAACTATCACAACTTTAGTGTCACTTCTTCTGCAAAATCCATGTTTTATTGTCTCTGACCCTGAAACTTGCTCTGCCACCTCTTCTTTAACACTGATGGACTGTATGTGTATAGCATGAAATTATAAAGAAATGTTCTTTATTTTGCACACCTTAATCTTGAGAATGACACCAAAACTTCCAAAGTGTGCTTGAAAGCAGATATTCCAACTTTATCTTTTACAGATATCAAAATCAACTGAAACATTTGTGCTTGTAGTAAACACACCACCTCATTGCTGACGCATACACAATACAAGTAAAACATTTCCTCAAAGTCTCTTTTATGACGTTTTCAGAGTCACACATTTCAAAAGTGACTCTCCTTTTGAGATCCATCAGAAATTACCAAAGTGAAATTAAAATCAAGAAGCAGGCAATAGATTTTCCAATAGGACTCACTCCTAGAATTAAAACTCTAGTCAATGATCTCCTCGTAATAAGAATCAATGAAATGTTAAGTGCAGTGAAAAATTTCCACGGCAAGTGCTGCCTTATTCTCCCTCAGTCGTCTGCCTTTCTGCAGAGCGGAGTACAGTCTCAGTCACAGCCAGTCACTAAGGAAACTGATGAAAAGCTTCTATATATACACACACACCCATATACATATCACAGACTTCTCTCTCTGCTCTCTCTCCATCTCACACACACATTCTGACTCTCTCTCGTCGCTCTCATTCCTCTTTCTCCGTCGCCCACGCAAACTTCACACACGCTGTGGTTATGACAACAGCAACCCCCGCCTTCCTACGCTCTCTCTACCCATTTACCCCCCTCCTCCTTCTCGTCTCCGTCGGCAAAATTCTCAGCTCTCTTGTTTACCCGTGTCTTTTCCATCCGTCTCCGAGTGCATGTGCGACTGTGTGCACGGCTCTGCCATGCAGCAGGTGCAGAGCCATCTAATGGTCACATTCCAACCCACAAATGACGACTGCCAGACAGGCTTGATGAAGGCACACCCTTGTTACGCTTTAATCATATCATAGCCATGTTCTCTTCCTAACCTATTATTCATAACCTTTTGTAATCACTGCATAATCACCTTAACGCCGCCCTCTGAACTTTACACACTCCACAAATATCTGTCACTTTTTTTTCTCCCCCCCCTTGTACCCACTTCAGCTCCGTCGCTCTCACAAACCCTCTGCCAGGCCGTGTGAACTGGTTGGCAGTGTAGTGTGCTACTTCGGCCCAAGCCACATCCCATTCACAAACCTACTAATCCACACACACTATTAGATCCCTGCTAGTCACACACACAAAGAAGTATGCATGTGTGTGTGAGTGCAGGATTAGGGAGGGACTGGAATGGATGGGCAAATCACTGCTAAGCTCCTCTATTGCTGTATAATCCTACTGAGTACACACACACACACACACACACACATATGCAAACACACAAATGTGTAAATATACAAACATGCATTCTGAAGTGCACACACACACGCACACACACACACAAATCTGAACCGATGCTCCCTCATTCATTTTCATACAAAGTATGTATTTGCACACACCCACTCGAACAAATAATAGTAGTCATCGCAGACAATCAGACACGCAAATATGCAGGCAAAAGTCCAGCACACTTATCAAAGAATAAATGCAGACATAAACACCCAAATACTATTTCAAAGACAATATATAATCCTGTTCGGAGAATGAGTGTTGCAGCACAAAAGGGAGTAAGAGAGAAATGCAGGACAAGAGGCAGTCGGAGAGAGAAAACAACAGGAGCCAGAAAGGACAGATAGATGAAATTCAAACTCCATTCATTGTTGCACAATCTGTTCATTCATTCTACCCACACAACTATCACTACTTTGTCCCGTCATTCGACTTAGAACCCCAACACGTATTAAAGAGACTGTCACTCACTTAAGAAAAATGCAGTGCAGACAATTTGTACACCTGTTTTCTTTTTTAAATTGACTTCACTATTATAAAAAGCACACAAAAATATTTCTCCACAAGCATCTACAGGGCCACGACTGTGATGTGTGATATGATAAGAGCTTGGAAAATGTAGCTCCTCCACATGCTGGACTGCTTTACCGATTTAATCTGGCCTTTCATTCATCTTGAATGATTCACAGATTTCAGAAATAATCAATGTTTCTGCATGGATCACATTTCTTAGTGTAATGTGTAAGGGGTCATGTGACAAACACGCATGATCTGAACCTCAGCGGTGCCGCTTTCAGGTGTTTTGGTTTTTGCATTATGCAATCTATAGTTTTTTGTGTACTATCATTGCATTAAAAAAAATCTGATAAACCAACCGTACATGACATTCTCTTTACCGAACACTACATCGTAAGGTGGGCACTAATATTCCACAAACAGTCAACTGTTTTGCTAAAAAATCAACTTAAATCACATCATGTTATGGTTTCGGCTTGTTTATGCTGCCCCCGTGTGGTCCAAAAATTTTCCAATGCAAGATTGAAGCCACTATGTGTTGAATATGTCAAATTTTAACTTACTGACAGTCCCTATAAAGATTATTCAGTCCATTTTAGGTCATTTCTAACATGATCTTCAACTGCTTCTTCAAATTTCAGAGACAGATCAGTTCAGTGGCCAAAACTAACTTCTTCAATTAAGACTTTCAGTCAAAGTAAAGGCCCATCTGTCTCCCAAAGATTTTCAGAAAGTTATTAACGTTTTTATTACAACATTGCTGAACTATTTTAATTCTTTGGACGTGGGCGTAGGACAGTCATCACTTCAGCGTCTGCAGCTGGTACATAGCGCGGCTGTTTTCTGTCTTCGAACAGAAAAAAGAAAATGTGATCACATAACAACAGTACTGTCCTCCCACCACTGGTTTCCTGTTTGCATTGATGTAAAGATTTTATTTTTTGTTTTTAAGCTTTCAATGGGTTGGCACCTCCTTATTTAGCAGAACACTTTCATTACTATACCCGTTAGAGGTCGATTAACCAGATGATCTTGGATGTTCTGATTAAACCTTCACACTGTCTGGAACAATTTATTTTTCATGTGAGAACTTCTCAGACTTTAGAAACCTTTAAGTCACTGCTAAAGATCCACCTCTTCTGTTTGGCATTTGATTTAAGTACAGCTTGACATCCTGATACCATCCTTCATTGTTTTGTATCTTTTATTCTCTATTATTTTATGTCCTTTTAAATCGTTCATACCCTTTTCATCCTCATGTTTTATGGCTTGATATTTTAACTGTACAACACTTTGGCTCAACTATTTCTTTTCAGTGTGTTTTATGAATAGATTTGACTTGACTTGATTTATCACCTTACTTGTCCCTGACTCATCTTTGCAGAGGAAGAATAACAACATGCATCCCTGCATATCACAATTTTACACTACAACACTACACTTGCACCAAAGTCACAATGCTTTAACTGCTACGATTCAAATACAAAACACTGCCCACATTAATATGCCTGATTTTTTAATTGTATTTCACACTGCAGTCTTGCATCACACCTATACACTCCACACGTGGGGTGTCACTGACTGAGCCTGCTGGTCTTAAAAGGATTCTCTCCCACACTCTTCACATAAAAAGCCCATTTGTAATGCTAATTTAAAACAAATCCTCTTTAATGTTTATAACACCTTCATGCCCCCATGAATCCGTTCACGTGGGTGAGACATGGTGAGGAATGCAAGCAGGAAACCAGATGACGTAAGTTAGATGATTTTGAAGCTGCGTTCGGGTTGAAGGCAGGGTGACAGGTGTGGGATGTGTGACTCTGAGGGGCTGCAGGCAGCACAGTGTGAAAGAGAGCGGCTGTGAAGGCAAAAGTTAATGTAAACACACTACGACACATTAATGCTGCTGGATGTGCTTGTTGCCACACGCACGTTACAGATTGGAAGAAGAAGAACACACACACACAGATTTCGTGATGATGCCTGCATGTGTCCACATGTGGACAGAGAACCACACTGCTGTGTTTGCTGAAGGTGAACTGTCCTGCTGTAATAGGCACAGACAGGCAGATTGGCGCTAATTGGCATGAATGGGCATGGCAGTGGGCATTGTGTGGATGAAGGAGAGGTGAGCGACTGCTCAGCGTGTGTCCTTGTCTGTGAATAACGTGTTCCACCTTTTCAAAGGCATACGGACAAAAATGTCAGACAGGCAGCAGCACTAGTTGAGCACACATTCATCAAAGCGCTGCGCAAACGCACATCCAACACCCCTGAGAATCAACAGGACACACGTGCAGTACACACCGGAGTCATACAGGACTCAGCCGTCATCCAAACAAACAAATTCCACAGCCAGGCACACACACAACACAACAGCAACACACTCCACAGGTGGCTGCATGCTGCCCAGCAGCATCCCTCCTCCTGAGGCCAAGAGCTCCATAATGAACACAGTAATAGACTTTGATAAAGTACTCAAACCCATATGGCTGTCCAATCATGCTACTGTATACAAACAATCATGTTGAATAGCCATGCTGATTGCTGTCAGGCTCCCAGAAAGGCATATGGTTTTGTGTGTGCTTGCAACAAAGGGACAATGTTTAATGTTCTAAATCTGTGATCAAGCTGAAATACTGCAACAGAAAATGCAGTAACTTTGTTCATGTTTTCATACATGAAAAAAATAAAATATTGATGGCGACTTCTTCACTTACAAGATGGAGCTCGTAGCCCAAGGGCAAACTGTATTTTCAAATAAAGAGAAATACACAAAATAATATTTTTCCATTAAACCAACTCTGGATATCCCATAAAATGGAGTTTTAAACAAATGCAGAGACAAAACACATGGGGAAATGCAGTTACATCTGTGAACACACTCCATTTTCTCCATTTTGTCTATGAAATATGTTGATGATGCACTATGATGCTGTGATTCTATGACTAGAAATGATAATGTTCTTTGTGTAATGTCAAATATTTTTAATATGTTGCCTTTTAGGTGCAACAAATACTTTCACAGCTGTATTAAAATTTAAGTGCAGGCATAAAATACCTCTAAATATAGAGGGATATTTACATAAATTCACTTACTATGTTGTTTTTGTTTGTTTTTCTTTTTGAAGTGCCAACAAAGTTTTGTTGCAGAAATGCAATGACAATAAACACCCTTGAATCCTTAAATGCTTGCAATTTCTTCCTTTATCAGTTGCTGATAATAATGGCCAATGTACTAGTTGGACTCTGATATCCTCAATATTTGTGTCTTAGATTCAAAAATACTGTCCAGTTGAGATCTCTCCTGATTTAACAAATGCATTTGCATTCTGTTAAAATACTCAAATACACACACACTCTGCCTGTGTTGGATTTGAGGGTGCATAGCTTCACTCCAGCAGTATGACGGCTTAAGACTTTGCAGAGTAAAGACTAAAAGGAAACAGACAGACAGAAAGACTGGCCACACAGACTTGTCATCGCTTTACTTTTTGCTTCACCTTTCCAACTTTCTGTCACTTTCTTTCAAAATCACTATTTTCAGTAGCCATTATGCACACAAATGCACAAGGAAAGACCAGCCAGTTGTGTGCAGTTACCAAAAAGGACTTATTTGCATGCAATACTCTTCTGCATGCATGCCTCTGTCGCATGGACGGAAAGCAACATGTTTCAGAACGCACAGCTGTGTTGAGGGTGGTCGTTTGTATCGGTATGTGACACAAAACCTTTTGACCCTGACCCCATTTCAATGCCAAACCCAATCTTTGCCTCGAAGTCCACATAGTTTGACTGCAGTTATGTAAGACTTTGCAGGGGTAGAGAGAAAGAGGGCAGGAGGGAAGGACATGGGGATAAGGAAAGGGAAAGCAAGAGGAAGGTGCAAGTAAATGAAGGAGAAGGAGGAAGAAGATGAGAGACAGTGATGTCACCTTGTAGCGACGCTGCAGTGAGATGGACAAAGAAAGAGAGAGACTGAAAGAGAGAGGGGAAAAGAGATCTATTAGCTGATAGAAGTCATGCAGACAGCCTCTCACTCCTTAGGCAATTGATTTGAGGATATTGTGCTGAATGCTGCGTGTGTGTCTGGGTGAGTGAGTGACGGTGAAACTCTGGCTTTGGGCCTCAGGGCATAATGTAGTACTACAAGAAATCTCTCTTTGGAGACTGCACTTAGTCTTTCTCCTGTCAGTGTGTGTGTGTCAGAGAGAGAGAGGCAGAGAAAGGATGGAAAAAAAGCAGCATAAACTAAGCAGTTGGGACCTAAAGAGCATGCAAAGGCAAACGTTAGTCACTTGTGTGTGCTTCTATTACTCATGCAGTAGGTGATGTTCACACAAGGTATTACATTTTCGGGTAAAGCCCTGGGTTTTGTTTAATGTGAGGCTAAGGTTTAGCACATAGTGATTATGGTTAGATCTTAAGGGAATAAATATAAGTAAATGCAGTGTCCTCTTAAGCGACGAAAACAAGTTTGTATGTCTGTGTGTGTTTCAAGAGGACAGCATAATGGAATGCCTCGGTTCAAGACTTGCCAGGAGCACTTTTCCCATACGCCAGGGAGCCAAGACTTCCCCAACCAGCCAAGAATAGCACTGACTCTCTCCCTCACCCACACTCACACAAGCACTCACACTTTTCACTGTTCGGATTCGAGAAAAACACTGATAGTGTGAGAGAGAGAAACTGCCTTTTACGCTTAAATCCTCACAGTTAAAGAGACAGATAAAGAAAAAGAGGGGCACTTTCTGAATTATTGTACTTACATTGTACAACAAGCACTGCAGCATGCTCACTGGGACTTTCTGGACAAATAGACGCTTGCTTTTGATCAATATGACACACTAATAAAGCTTCACTTATTTGAACATGAATTAACTGAGAGCACGTAGGGGGAGGAAAAGAGAGAAAGCTACTGAGGGAGAAAGAAAAGAGAGAGAGAGAGAGAGAGAGCTGCATTCAACATAGAGGCAGAGATTCCAGCAGGGAAACCGCAATACTCTACAAACTCCCTGCTCCCTGTGGAGTAAATGGGACTGAATGTGTACATATATGTGCATGAGTGTACACTTAAACAAGCATGTTTTTTTTGTTGTTGTTGTTCTTACGTGCAGCAACAGCAATAAACTGGCAGATGAAGATGAGGGCCAGAGTGCATTTTCTACTCCCATGGCACTATATGCTGAGGCAACAGATCAACCATCAACAACATGGTTTCTGGAGCCCAAATGATGCTGGACTTTTGGGACCAACGCCAAGTAAAAAGCTTTGATACTGATATATCCACCAATATTCTTTAGATATGCATATATATTAGAGTTATACTGAGAAGGGAAACTTTTTTAACTTTCAAGTAATCTATTTTACTGACGCCACTTGACTCCGCACCACTCTCTGCTACCTGTGCTGCAGACAGTGCTGGCTGTATTGTAACCAATGGAGTCAGAGCTGCCCTGCTGGAAAAACTATGTGATGACACCATTTCTAAATTACCCTGAGCATCTCTCTTCAATATGATCTATACAAGAAAAACAGACCAAAAAAAGGGGGCTCATATTAGGCAACACATATGACACTATCAGTATATATGTGATTGGTCAATATCGGCCAATAAAATCAGCAAACTGATATATTGGTCGGGTTTAATGGTGTCTTCTCTAGGAATGTGGACATACTGTATAAGAAACCGCCCCATTGATAAGAGAATATTTCAATAATCCCTCCCTCAAAATGGCTAATATGAGTGTTTTCACTCTTCTTCAACAAAGCAGTGCATTACATCTGACTTCAAATGCTCTGTTTCAAAAAAGAAGAAGATTTTCACTAAAATGCTGCTTCATATTGATTCTTGTGACTCTCTGGAAAAACGCCTCAGACCATCCATCAAATAGAAGGCCTGAGTTCAAATCCTTGACCTCACACATTTGTTCAGCTGAAATGTCTGTGAGCAAGATAATCGCCAGCAGCTCCAGTGCTGCTATTCTGTAGCTGACCCTGATATCTTACGTCCACGTGAAAGGGGGAGAAAGTGAAATGAGAATTTCTCCCTGGGGATCAATAATACCACAGAAAAGGCTGCATTAGTGCTACGAGTAATTTGGAGACAAATCAAAGCAATTGTAGTTTGCTGTTTTTATAGTAATTTAAAGAAAATCTGATGAATTTGTAAAGAAATACGACACACACAGATAGCCAAACGCACATAAAAAAATAAACAAAGCAATAAACCGCAATACATTCCTGCCTTCCTCAGGGCTTACAGAGACATTATTTATAGGCTGTTTTTTGCACTCAGCACTGCCAATAAGACTTCTATTCTTGCACGAAGACCCATCACTGGCTGGTTCTTGACGGTGTTATGCATGAAAATATATTGCTACTCCAACAAAGAGGCAGCTGAAGAGACAAACTCACTATCATTAGGCAGACTAAGTTTCTCTTACAATAGAAAAACAATCACCAAATCGCAATGAAGGCAGGAAATACATTTTGTTACCTCAATTAGCTGGGGCCCCTTGACAAGATTTCAGCAGCTGATTAACATCTTCTTATGTAACTATTCTACTTTAAAGATGTTTCAAAAAATATATACACCACACTGTTTGGTCAACTCTTTATACTGTAGTTAGTTAGTAATTTGAAGTAAGCTACACCGGTGTGATGTGCTGAGGTTCAAAGCTACAGAGAGGAAAAGCTTGGTTCATGAGTGGCCACTTCATGCACATTAAAATCAAATGCACTTTACTTAACCACATCTGTGCAGCAACTGGGGTGACAAGTTTATCAGAAAAACAGCCCTCTTGGCTACAGAGAAAACACAGGGCTGAAAAGTCCTTGATGCCAGAGCTAATAACGTCAAATTAAACATGACAGTCAGACTAACAGCTTTTAGGTTGGAATAGCAATGTGATTACAGTTTGTCAGTCACGACTCAGCGCTGTCTCCGGGCTCGCAAAGCACAATCCCAATTTAGGCAACTACAAACAGGATACACAGCAGGTCAGCATCTGAATTGACACAGCCAGCTTACAGAGCTGATTGCAAGTGAATTTGTTTGAATGAAAAACATGGTATAGATACAGTAACACGTGTCAGGAGGGACAAAGATATTCTCACCTCATTCAACACAACTCCTCCAGACCCCCCGGGTTTGTCAGCAGGTGGTACAGCCCATGGAGAGGGTTCCAGACTATCCCAGAATGCAGTGTGTTGACTCAGGGACTCAGCACTCCCTGGTGAATAAAAACAACAGAAGTTAAACAAAACCACAAAAAGAACATTTCAACCCTCTAAATCCCTTTATCTTAATTTTTTGGTCAGAAATGAATATTTTTTACTAACCAGAGTCTGTAAAACCCTAAAATTTGTGCACTCCTTGGCACAACAGTGAAACCATTAATGACTGCCTGAAATGGATGCTGCAGAATACAAGCATGTAAACTAATAAAACATGTAAAGTGTAAAATATCTTCTGTACGTAGAATCATATTTTTCAAGTATTGGTAACATCCGTGTGCAGCATGGAAAACTGTTGATTCCAGTTTTTTTTTCAAATTTTATAAAACAAAAAGTCAAGAAATTCAACTTCTATTTTTCCTTTTTCATTGGCATTCTAACGGTGTCATACTGTAGAGAAGACATTTTTGAGATCTCGCTACTTCTAGCCATGGTGGTGCTGTTTAAATAGAGCTGCAGGACTTTACATTGCAGTGAAAAATGAGCCTACAGTAAGTAAAAATGTGACAGGAGCACAAAAAGCCTAGAATCTGCTTAGGGTTCAGCACTTTAATCTTTTCCTCTAATTATGAGTAATATCTTCACGCACATGGCAGAATACACTGATACATAGTGTGTTTTACCAATGAGCAAGAACATCACATCACACTGTAGAATGGATTTGGATACACAACTGAGTATGTATCACACAGTCTGTCATCAAAGCAACACATTACTTTGCTTTGATTCACAAGTACCAACTGGGATTCTCATATCTTGCTTGAAAAAACCTTGTGGTTGCAAACGGACGAACAATACGTCTTTCCCATTCGAGCCTCCTCTGATTCTCTGTAGGTTCAACAACTCCAGTGATGGGGATTGTGATGCTGATGAATATTAATGAGAAGTTAAACAAAACAGGCCTGCAACTCACTGCACATATAAATAAAACGAAGTAAAGCAAATGATTTGTTATTTAAAAGGTGAGGCGTATCTACCAGTTGCATATCTATGAAAAGAAAATGTCAAGTGTTTTTTTTGTTTTCAAAACTCAGATGCAAATGCGGGTCATTATTATAAACAGAACCTGTCATATGCACACACGCCCAAAAAAACCCCTACAACTCCAGAGCATCTTTACAGACATCAAATGTGCAACAAGCTGACTTGAGCCGACACCCACACACCCGCATAAGAGACAGAGCGGCTGATTGTCGACAGTGTGTACACACTCTTAGGGACTAATTAGGCAGGTTGTGGTGGAATGATGGGTATGTTATGGGGATAGAAGACACATGTTTCCTGCTGTTAGTTAGCTGCAGTGTGTGTGTGTGTGTGTGTGTGTGTGTGTGCGTCTATGAATGTTTATGGGGTGTGTGTGGGATGCCAAACATCCTACTGACCCACTTCTTACATGTGTGACAAGAAAAGAGGTGGGGAGGGATGGGAGTAAGTGTGCTCACAGCTGTCTTGCTGTGGCAAATGTTTTATTGCAGCTTATAGGAAACCAAGAGGGGAATTACAGTATGTGGCTGGTTTTGTGTGATACATTAGTGATAGTAAAATGTGCCATTCCCTGCACATTTTTTATGTTATGCATGATGACTCTGTTCTCCATAGCTCTCAATCCCCTGTAGAACATGAAATATGATAACAGAAGAACGGAGAAAGAGAGAAAATGAGTATCTTATGTCAGCCATAAGGAAATGTATAGGATTCCACAGTGGGCTACAGTATAGTGTCAGGCTTACACATGTATGGGTGCACACAGAAAGCAGTAGGGTTTGTGTGAATTAAAGATGTTTGTGATGTGTAAGGAGAAGAGAGATGAAGGGAAAAAATAGATGCGTACTAAGGCCACGGATTAGTAAACACCAACTGGCAAAGGAATCTATCATATGGTATTAAAAAGACGAGGGAGAAAGAGGGAGAGCGATAAGAGACGAAGAGATGGCAACAGAGAAAGAAGACACGGCAACAAAGAGTGAGAAATGTTACAAGAGGAAAGCAAAAGTGGGATAGAGGCAATCCAGAGGTGACGAAAAAGGGAGACAGATGGAGAGAATAGAGAGGACGGGGACGTAAAGCAGACAGAGAGGAAGAGAGAGAAACAGATGGTGGCAGAGAAGAGGCAGATAGAAACTCACTGGGAGGACAACACTGGCACAGCCAGCGAGGCACAGCAGGGAGTATGAAAAGCTGAAAAATGTCAGCAAAAAGGGAGGAGGAGGATGATGAGAGGCAGAGCAAAGCAGGATACAGAGTGAGGATTTCATTTAAAACTCTACCAACTTTTAGGGTAACCACTACAGTATGATACCTGATCGCAAGCTTGGGTGGTATCATGGTGTTACTATATACCACTGTATTCTGAAATCCAGACTTACATACAATCCTTATTTGATTAAAGAGACTCAGATACGTTGCAGCATATTGTAGTGAACAACAGTTGCCACTAGGGGTCAGGTAGGATACAAATAACGGGCAGAACAGAGCTGCAGTTGAGCTGAGAATGATGGTGGGTACTGGTGGGGACATGGAAATTTCTAAAAATAAAAATTTGAATAATTAGCATTCGGATCCAGTGAGTTGTGGTAACATATCAAGCATTTATTGTCCTGAGCGGTGCACAAATACAAATGTGTGCTTCAAGTGCAGCTTTTGAACAAATATTTAGCATATATTCTCGACTAAAAATGGGCAAAATAAATTTGCTTATGCTCATGGCAGAAAACCTGGATAATTAGATCCACTAGAAAATAACTTTTTGGCTAGTTTATACCTGTAGACAAGGGAGCATGTTAGTAGTACAGCATAATAGATGTCAGAAGCATTTATGTTTAGCGAGTCTTGTACAAGTAACAGGTAGCAGACAGTGGTGGTAGCGCACCATAGCCTACTAGAATGTCATGTATGTGCAACAATGACTTTCAGTTATAGTCCGACAAGTACTTAAACACTAGTGAAATATTGGAAAGGTACATAGGTATGAAAAAATATCCTGTTAGCCTACGCACCAGTCTTTACAAATCAGTGAGGTTTAGAAGTACTGTAATTCTAAGAGCTTCTAAGGAAGGACTGTAAACTATTTCTCAAGGTGCTTGTGAGAAGCCTGATTTCAAGGTGTGTAGATATCCTTAAAATTAATGGAAATGTTTGTGCGCTCAAGAAGATAAACATGTCATTATTTTAGATAATTCAAAATAACTCCATACACGAAAAATAAATACTCACATCCAATATTAAGTTATTGAGTTAGTTACAATCAACTTTTCAAGAAACTAAGCCAGAGTGTTTTGTTACAGATGCGCCAGTATTGATCTAGTATTCATATTTTCAGACTGAAAATGTTAATTAGGTCTACTTTATGTAGTAAATACAAGGTAATAGAAATCAAAATGATATATCAGCAGAGCCTTTAAGACTCCTAGATAAAACTGATTGCTAAAAATGATGAAGAGGTATCTTAGAAAAGGCTTTAATAATTTGTCTGGCAGCCAATTTTGTATGTTATGAAAAGAACAAATCTATTAAAAGGTAATTTTGTAAAGATAACATAAGCAAAATGGATGGTCAAGTTTAAAATTCACAACCAGTCCCAGTACTTGTTCTGCAGTGTGTAACTTAGATGACTTTAAATTCTCAGTACAGTTGCAGTAAATGCAATAAAAATGCTTTTCAACCTCATTTAAAGCTTCTCCCTCTGAACATAAACACACCACAGCACAGTGTGCACTTTCTGTCTCAGACACGCACACACACGACGAAAGACACTTTGTCTCAATCTATCATGTCCAATCCAGAAATCAGGCAGGCTAAATTAGTCAGGAACGGTTCAGTGTAAACCACATTAAGTGAACGGCTGATTGAATTGCAAAGCACAGTGGAGTAGACAGCGCCTGAGTGTGAGTGTACGTGTATGTGTACGGGT
The DNA here is from genome assembly GCF_022539595.1 of Amphiprion ocellaris. Classification (NCBI taxonomy): domain Eukaryota; kingdom Metazoa; phylum Chordata; class Actinopteri; family Pomacentridae; genus Amphiprion; species Amphiprion ocellaris. Next base: position 8,038,332 of record NC_072780.1, read on the forward strand.
TATTTATGCCATTGTGTGTGCTCAAATTCAGTGTGCTTTGAGGTTTTTCAGCGTAGCGTAGCAGAATTGCACTGCATTACATTCATTTAGCAGATGCTTTTGTCTAAAGTGACTTGCAATAAGTGCTTTTAACCTCCAAACAAACACAGAGCACATTCTCTGCTACAGTGCACAAATTAACAGAATACTTGCAGTATTTCTTGTAAGTCTCCTTCAGTAAAGTGAAACAGCAGGGACCAAGATGTTTTCTGAATGTCGAAGCGTCTACTTGACACTGTCATCAAGACAAACGTACAATCAGTTAACAGGTGAGGGTTTGGTGTCATTCCCAGGGCCTTTTGACTGAATGGCTAAGTGCTGGAGGCGGTGATCAGGTGACCAGATGAGTAGTTTACACACTTGAAACAGAACAAAGCTGCGGTCTGTTGTGCGAATGTCCTGCTGTTGTTTTCTGTCACAGCAGGCAAATGATTTCACAATGATCTATGCATGTGTGCAACCATGTGTGATGATCAAAGGCGATGATATTCAACAAGTCTGACAAATGTTCTCTGTGTGAGTGCTGCTCTGCACTTGACTACATGCTGGCATGATTACACCACGAATACTTTTGTCCACTCCACCATCACTTCATCTGTTTAAGTGCTTGAATTCTTTGACAAATGTATCAGAAAAAATGTCATCCACCCACAGTTGCCGTAGCCGTTGCCAAATCCCTTGCCGACTGTATCAGGTTTGCCCAATGGTGTAGTGTTTTTTTCCAAAAAAAAAATTTGCTCTAGACTGTGGAACCACAAGTGCTGGGTTCCAGCGCAAACATCACCAAAAGCTTTACCCAACAATTCTTCTCAGAACCGGCGCCAGAGGATAAACTATCTGGCTTGGCATTTGGTTTTCAAGGGCAGGCTCTGACAAAGTCTTTCTTTTTTAGACTTTTTAACACTAGAGATTCATATTGAACCGTTGAATATTTATGATAAAACATTACCACTAAAAGTTGAATTACTGTAAATTTTAACTGTGACACTTAAATTTGACTTCAGTAGATATTCAAACCTTACTGCAGGAGAACTGAAAGTAGGGATTTAACGATCGACAAATCAGTTTTTAAGTTCAATACTAGTTTATGAGTTTATGTTTCTATGTTTCTAAACTTATTGTGACCCGGCAATGTAGCATAGTATGGCAAAGTAGGCTAAGTTGTGTAGTCTTACCTACTATTAAACCTTACAGTTCATAAGCAAACAGTCCAATACTCAGTCCCTTTATAATGCAACACAAATCACTGTCACCATGTTGCTCAGTGACATGGTGTCAGTTGCATCAGCACCATGGACAGCACCACAGATCAATCAAACATCTACTATCTCACATATCCATTATACTCTGACAAAACTGGAAATGTTCCCTGAAAAAAAAACATAACTGGAGCCGGAACAGTATTTAGGAAAAAAAAAACTTGCACAAACATGCACCACTGATACAATTGTGGTATCCTTACTACATTAAGGTGACAAAGCACTGAAGAGCCAAACTGGCACACTGGCTAAAGTCAAGCAAGTTGACTTTATATTGTTACATAAAACTCAGCAGATCACCAGCAGAGGTCATATTATCAGAAACTTTCCCAGTTCAATTAAATCTTCAACCCACAATAAAAAACAGGATAATTTGTACACTAATGTTGCCAGTTAGTTCAATATAAAAGAAATCAAATAAATGAAACAGCAATAAAGTTATTTCCCAGGAGAGCCAAATTGCTGTAGGCCAATTCATAACACTTGGTTTGATCCTTCTGGTGCATTCACCACTAAACACTGTGTTGAATGCTGAAGTCTAGCTTGATAAATGTAAGCTTAAAGGTTAGAACCAGGTACCAGTGAAGTACAAAAGCCATTTAAAGATTCATAAGCTTAAAGTCTAAATGTTTGTACTTAATTTTTGTGTGAATATTTTTGTTGTAAACAAAGTGAGATGTGAGACTATTTGGAAGCCTCAGGCATTCAGTTTGTCTTTCCCCTTACTTAGAACAATTACATTTGTTGCAGTACACAGTTCATTTGTCATAAATATGGCAGGCGATCACGCTCACAGGAACACATACGCATAGACAGAATACTTTGGGAGCTGACGTAGTGTCTGACAGCTGCTTGGTTGCTTGAGGCAGAAGAATGCATCGAGTCTTTGTGTGTGTGTGTGTGTGTGTGTGTGTGTGTGTGTGTGTGTGTGTGTGTGTGTGTGTGTGTGTGTGTGTGTGTGTGTGTGTGTGTGTGTGTGTGTGTGTGTGTGTGTGTGTGAGACTGAGACTGACCGTCACTGTAATGTAAGGGAAATGCCTTCCGAAACCACAACCCCATTTTCCTAAACTCCAACAATCTTGCCATACCACAAGTGAGGAATCAACCGTCTGAAGCTTTAAGGTGCTCACAGCAGGAATGTTATCTTGGGTGCACACATGTCTGGAAAGACCAGTGTCCTTTACTAATTGCCATCTTTTACTCACCACTCGTTTCTGGTTACTGGGAGTGTGTACGTGGCAGCTGTGTAGGGTTCAGTGCCAAAAACAAAAACTCTTGTTACAGGAATCCAATACTATAACATACTTTGGAAGGTAGGGAGAGAGAAAGAAGGCTCATTAGTCACGAAGCAAATACAAATCATTCAGCAAAGAAAACATCCGGGGTAACTTTTGCTCATACTTTCTCCAGTTGACATTTCTACCTGCTTAGAAACTTTACTGTCTAAAGGAACATAAGGACTACAAGATGCCTGAGAGCAATACAGCCCACTCTTCTACTTCATATAGTTTAACTGACTGAAGTTGTCACCAACAATGTTACATGACATATTTAATGCTTTTTTTTTTTTTTTTTACTGGATGTATTAAGTGTACATAGAATCAACTGGTGCTTCAGTACAATGCAGTAATATGAATAAAGGTTGGAACATCATAACTGGATCTGATCATAAACCTGCTAGCCTTGCTAAATCCTACCAACCAAAGTGAGTGAGAGAACAATTGTGTGATACAGCAGACACAACAGATGTCGTTAGTTATACGATTTTCTAGTCTGCTTGGAGGACGTGCTCTATACATTCACAGTAGATCAGTGTCCAGGTATTCTGCAACGCAATCTCCTGTTGAACATGTGCACTATAGATCTTGTAGGCTTGCAGTCCCGACTGTTGGCTGGACATCCGCAAAAAGAGACGATCTGGATTCTCGTGGATTTGGTCAGATGGTGCAGTTTATGTCACTTGAACCAAAGAAAACGTTCATATGCTCACAAATTTCAAATGTAGAACACAACCTTCACTATTAAACTCTTTCTTGAGCTAATCAACTAGAGAAAAAAAATAGGGTTTCCTTCAGCATGCTACAGGGCAGAAAGTCCGACATGATCTGGAAAACAATTGTTGTTATTTAGATAGTTAACATATTTAGCATCTCCTTGCTTTAATGTCACTACTACTGCCCTCCTTCTCATTTTTTCCCTGCACAGGCAAGCACAGGACTTGCTGATAAAGTGTTGTGTGAATTGGGGTAAGCCACTCTGTTTGTTTCTTATTTATAGAGCCAGGGTACAAACAGCAGATTTTTTCCCCAGATAGCTAGGAGGTGGCACGGGGTTGCGGTGGTTAGGACTGTCGCCTCACAGCTAGAAGGTCTGTGATAGATTGGTGACCCGTCCAGAGTGAACCCTGCCTTTGCCATAAGTCAGCCAAGACCCAACAGAGGATGAAGTAGTGTATAGAAGATGGATTGATGGACAGCCAGCTAGCAGAATGTGAGGAGATACTCACTAAATTTGTCATAAAGCCTATCAGTTCAGAATCTGAGCATAGAGTACTGTCATTGTACAGCAAAAATAGTTATCTCCTAATTTCATAGTTATAATTTCTTTCTCTTTTTTGATAGACTGAGGTATTAAGTGTTCTTTTAGGGGCTGGGAAAATTCTCAACTTAAGAATTATGCAAACTATTTAAACCCCAGTGGATTATCTGCAACAACAAAAACAAAAAAATGCACTCATCCTAATTTGAGAACGGCTGATCTTCAGTTTTTAATGCCGGTGAAACATCATGTAACTAAAACTGATCATGAGACCAAATGCAGCTCTGTTCAACAGATGGCAGTAAATGATCAATCGCAACATATGTTTGCTTCACTGTAATTATATCAGCATGTTACAGTGACAAAAAGGTGGGGGGGGGAGAAAACCTTTCATGTGGGAAAAGTTGAGTCAAACTGTTGAATCAGTCACACTCAGCTGGGGATGCAATCAGGCTGCAGTCTTGACTTTGCACCACTCACTGTCACTAAAATCATAAGGGCGACAACTAACTGCAGCTCATTGATCAAGATCTGAACGCCTGATCAGCTGAGTAAGAAATTAGTTTTTTCACTTTTTGCTTTTACTCATCCCACACAGATTCACAAGCGGGTTGCTGTGTCTTCTCTTAGCTTTACTTAAGAAGTTATAAACCTACACTTGTGTGTGCACATGCCCACACACACAAACACAGAGAAACGACAGGCGCTCATTTGCCCCAAATAAAGACAATGGGGTAAGACAAATCCATGACTGTGTGAGTGTGTCTGTAAGCTTTTGCGTTAAGAGGGCATGCTGAGAGAATAGGAAGCGGGCTTTCTGTGCCAACCCTCTTCTTGGCAGTCAAACAAGGACACGCACACACACATACACACACATGCAGCAGTGCTGAGCGTTTTTAATTGGCTCCTGATTTGCCAGTTAGTGTTCTTGCCACTCTCTTCACCTCACTGTGCTGGCCCCCTGCCCTAGAGCCTGGCAGAAGCACAGCTGGACTCAGAGAATGTGTGCATGTGTGTGTCTAAGTGTGTGTGTCATCCCGAGGTAATTAGTTTTACTACCATATGTGTCTGTTGATGTGTGTGTAGGTGTAAGAAGGAGTCCTTTCAAACGAATACACTTGACATTTGTGTGTCATATTGTGTCCACAGTTTAAGGAAGCTCAGTTTCAAGGCTACACTCCTCAAATTCTCCAAGCCTCTATAAACCCTCTCAAGTTAAGACACTGCTTCATTCAGTTTATTGAAACTTCTTCACCTCTTCAGACATTTGTTTGGAATTCGCCACAAAATCTGGTCTCAAAGAGGCACATTTTGAAGAACACCTTCAGTGTTGTGCATCGTGATTGTGTGGTTGAGTGTCTTTTTAGGTCCACAAGATTTTCTACATTGGTAAAATACATATACAGAGTTTCAGCACACTGCACATTCTCCAGTTTGAAACTATGCAGTGTTCATACACAGAGAGAGTCCGCATTACAAAAATACCTCTATTGTAAATGTGTGTGGTTAACTGCTAAATGCCAGAATACTCTTGAGGCTCTTAAAACTTACGTACAAACACCACACGCACTGTGGTTGGCTGCAGCTACACAATGGAGATATATCACCAACACTTTGCCAAATTTGCCCAACACAGGTTCACATTACATTCAGTGGTTTCTTTTGTTCTTTTAAACAAGCCAGTACAAAAGGATTGCTGTCCAGGTTCCCCAGAGGTGCTGCTCAGTGGCTTCCAGAGCACAATCATTTGTTCTGAGACTGTTTAATGTGTGACTGTGTGTAACCACATGAGTGTGCTGCGGAGCATTTCAGAAAGAAGAGATAAAAAACAACAACAACAAAAAAATAGCTCAGACAACCTTGGCTTCAAATATAGTTTAAAAGAGAAACTTGCAATGGACTGTCTGGGAAGCAAGGTGTGTGTGTAACGTGCATGATGTGTGTAAGATTTATGAAGCTGATATCAGAAGCAGATTGCATCCTCCACTGCAATATTTTGCAAAGCAATGACAATCAAAACTCATTCCTCTTGCTCTCTGCACATGCTCAGACAGCCACAGACGCGTGCACATCTACGAGCAAACCAAGGTCAAAACAAAGAGGATGAGATAAGTGTGTGGTGAGTGGCCTCTGTGTGTGTGTGCGTGTGTGTGTGTGTGTGTGTGTGTGTGAGTGTGTGAGAGCGTGATGACATCATTACTAGAGCAGTGCACTCTATAGCTGATTGATGGAGAAAGGGTTGTTATGGTCGACTGCTGTGAGCCCATTGCCCGGCAACCAGACAATTGGACCTTGCCACTGTGTATGTGTGTGTGTGTGTGTGTGTGTGTGTGTGTGTGTGTGTGTGTGATCTCAGGTCCTGCAGCTCACAGTGTGAAGCACTGAATAGGAAGAACACATTAGCCATTTGTTGCAAAAGCAAGTTTGTGACATAATTGCCAGTTGTCAAAACATTCATTATTGCAATGACGGATAAGAAGGCAACAACAGCAATTGGTCAAATGGAAAACACACATAAATCCATGTGCATACAGAACGTACAGATACACAACACAAATGCATCCACATGCAGATACACAACATACATTTACAGGACTCTTTTCTCTCTGAGCTGATGGAGAATGAGAATAAAATCTGTTTCTGTACTTGCACCATGACCTGTCCTACACAGCTTGATTCACAGAATTACATTTTTAGACATTTCTATAATTACATCAGACACTTTTATTAAAAAAAAAAAAGATGCTGCTCATTCTTTTATTTCTCTCTTTCTATGCAGCACAAGAGCTTTGACTGATTCGTAAGAAGATAGTCTGTCCAGCCTCTGACATGTGCCCTATCAGGTTACCGATCACACGCACGCACACCAACATGCTTCTCAGATGGCCGCCCATTGAGTAGCAAACAAAGGAGACACAATACTACCAGCACGTCACAAAAACACACAATCAAGGCTCAGTGTTCTCTGATGTCACCTGCGCAGTCACAACTTATCAGGCTCTTGAGCAGACTTCACATGGAAGCAGCAGTCTGAAAGCATTACAGGAGCTGACAGTGATTAAACACCAGCTCAAGGGGCTAAAAATGAAAACAGTGATATTTTTAAGCACTTTTACTAAAAAACAAATGTCTCACTGAAAGTTCTTCTTGTTCTCCTATTGTTGCTCCTATTGCGTCACGTAAGCAGAAATCAGAAATCCGCATATACGGCCACTGAGAGCCAGGAAGGACTCACCACATCTGGAGGCCCTCTTCAATGTGTCTCTAATACCAAAACTGGAACAAACACATGCTAATCTTGGTAGCTTTCCAAGTGGATTACAACAGAAATCCCATTCTCTGTGTTACATTATGTCTTTAAGGAACAGAGAAACAAATAAAAACCGCCTTGATGATGATAAGAATGACTTAATGATTAGTTCTGTGTGTGCTCAGAACATGAAGATGGGATGTCTCTGGTAGTCACTGCACACCTCATTGAGTAAAACATCTCACTGCCAAGGTTAGGGGAGGTTATTTCTGCTGAGATCACATACTACAAATGAAAAATCTAGTAAGTTCTAACATGAAGTCTCTTGCTGACTGTGGCCTGATTTAGAAATGGGGCAGCAGTGCAGACTCACTGTTAGACTGACCTTCTCATAAAGGAAGGTCACGGGTTAATGTGAGAATCATACGTCCTTCAGCGAAAGAACATGCTCCATTTCTTTATCTTTACCATAAGCGTGGCGGCTAAATTGTACATTAGGTCATCAGCTGTGTGGCGGGTCACATGTTATCGGTGTTTAATAATGCAGATGGTCGCCCAACTCGTTTTCTATCTGCAGTGGAAGTGAAAATATCAAAGCAGTTAAACCCAAGATTCAAACACCACTGCACCACTTCAGAATGAAAACAGAGAATCTTTGAACTCCCAAACAGATAAAATAAAGACAGAAATGAAAAGATGCTGTGACGGTTGAGGGTGAGGTGGTAACACAAGGAATGAATAAGAGGAAGAGACGAAACACAAAAGAAGAAATAAAAAAAAGACGAGGAGAGGCTGAATATGATAAAAGTAAAAAGGACCTTGTCTGAGTGTTTCAGTTTCTCTCTTAGTCTAAGATCTTCAAAGACTAAAGCAGCGCTCCTGAGACGTTGCTACCAATACTGGTGGGACACACACATACATACACACTATTACACTCTGCTGGGAGACAAGCTCTGCACTTCCCTCCTCTGAACCAAAGCAATGATACACTAGAAGCTCAGACAGACACATGAAGGGAGAAAAAGTGGCTGAGTCACACAGACAAGAAGTGATGGAAAAGAAGGAAAGAGGAAGAAATTAGATGAGATATATGAAACATGTGCTGGGAGAGCAAGTGCAAATCTGACGACAGTGAGATATGTTGACAGAATCAGTTTACAATGATGTCAACTTTGACATATTTCCACCTAACTTCATACATTATCATAAAAGACAATTATTAATGCTGCTCCTACATGTATCACTATGTGTACGTCATCAATGGATCAATGCAAAAAGTGTCAATGGTTCTCATACACTCAACAATCTCTTTTTAATACAGATATCTAAATGTAGGCTTTTCATTTCCAAGCAGTTTCTTGGCGTTTTCAGCTGTTGTCACATTTTTACTCGCTGTATGCTCATTTTTCACTGAAGTAAGTCCTGCACCACGATGAAAACAGCACAACCCTGGCTAGATTTAGACAGAAATCAAAAATCTATTTTGCACAGTCAACCAAAATTATAATAGCATAAATATTATAAGAAAAAATTAAAGTTGAATTTCCTTGATTTATTTTACAAAAATAGAAAAAAAAAACTGCAATCAAGATTTACACTTTTCCAAGTTCCCACAGGTGTTACCAATACTGGAAAAAAGGTGGCTCTATCTACATACTATAGATATTATATTACCCACATTTTACATTTTACTTTCATACTATCTGCTCCATGCAAACACAGTCTACAGCTCAGCCAAAAAGTCTATGAATTTTTGTCACATGTCTGTCAGTCACAGCTGAGTCACTAAGGACTTTTTACAGAATGTACCTATACTGTAAAAAAAAAAAAAGTTATTTTACGGTAAAATTCTGGCAGCTGTGGTTGCCAGAGGGCTATTGTAAAATCTCGGTACAACATTTTCTTCATTTATGGTAAAGAAATGTCTTGATGCTGTTTTTTATGGTTAAAAATGTGGTTCATTCTATATTTTGCTATAAAGTTTTAACCTTTAAAGAAATTTTAGTTTTACATGAAAATGTACAAGAAAACACCTATAAAATAAAGTTTGTGACCTACTAGAAATATTACAGCATTTTACCATTATCAGCACAACAGTTGGTGTATTTTACATTTAATATGTGTATTTTTTAGCAAACATTCTGGTTATAGCTGTCATTTTTACATTAAATAAATGCAAAAATCGCTACGTTGCTTGTTATAAATATTCCAGCATGTTTCCATTATCAGTAGAAAGTGTGAAAACTGGTATTCTTTTTGAGAAATAATTGCAAAAATTACAGTACTGATGTTCTACATATTACGGCATGTTTCCTTTAAATAAATGCAAGAGAAGGGAAATGCTATCTTTTCAAGGAAACTTTTTTTTTTAAATGCTTTCCCCTGATTAACTTAGTTGTGGTGATTCAGTGCTATATAAACTGTATCAAACTGTTTTAGAGTTTACAGATTTTGACTGTCATGGTTTGACAGTTTTTAAACCATAAAATTCAAGCAGTTTTTACAGTGTAGACCAAAATTTTAATTACATGTCAGACATGTCATGTGATTTTGATGAAGTATCATGATTTTAAGTTAAGTTTCTCAACCAAATGGCGTATTGCAGGTGAGTAGTTCAGGGACTGTTGGACAGTTTTTTTCCTGTCTTTACAGTTTCTGGTTTTGATAAATGCCTTCCATAACTGCCGGAGGGTTTTAGGGCTCATAAGGATCACCTTAGATCCTCTACTGTTTTCACAGGTGTACACAGACCACGCATACTTTGATATCATCACTGTCCTTTGCCAAGTACTTGACATCTTTACTGGCATTACTATTTCCATAGTCAGATATTTTCTGTTATGCTTTAATAAAACATAACAGACATAAAGACAGCACGCTAAAGAAACATGCCTTCTCGGGCCAACCGACAAATGCTGTGCCTTTTCTTTATCTTTACCAACAGATCTAAGATGGTGTATTTCTTCTCAAGGCCTTGAAGAGGAGTCTCACTCGGAAGCATGAAAATGTGCGCAGTATATGGCTTTATCACTTATCTGCACGGCTGATAAAGTTGGACTCATTAT